>NC_053023.1:65333091-65577460 GCF_003073215.2 Triticum urartu | reverse complement strand
AAGAGGAGCAGGCCCTCCATGCTGGTGACCCCCGTCCAACCAGAGGCGCCGGACAATCTGTTGGAGGCGCTCAAAGGCGCCTCCATCGACGAGGAGCATCGCACCATTATGAGTGCGGTGGTCCAGAAGGTTCAGTCCGCCAAGAGCGGACTGACCGAAGCTTGTACTAGCCTTTTAACAGGCTTTGAGGTAAGTAAAGAATGTGTAAATAATATTACCGTATAGACAGTAGCCCCTGATACTCTGTTTGGCGTTCGGGAAGAAAAGCCGAATAGAGGATCAAATAAAATTCGTAGGAATCTAACAAAAAGGAGTCAATATGCATATGCAAGCTTCTCTACTGGCGTCCGCCGCACTGACTGCGGAAGTGGGCACGCTAAAGCAGAACCTCGAGCAGTCCGAGCAAGAGCTCGGGCGTGCCAAGAAGCAGCTCGAGGAGAAGGAAGGTAAGAAATACCATGTTTTAAATATATATAAAAAAGTGCAATTGCAAAAAATGATAGGATTATCGTGGCTATTGTAGGGGCCACGTCTGAGGTGGCGACCCTTAAGCAAGCGCTGGTCGAGGCCGAGAAGAGGGCGGCCACGGAGCGCACCGAGCGGGAGAAGTATGAGGCCGAAGTTGGCAAGGTGCGGCAAGAGCTCCAGGCTCTCATGGAAAAACATGAGAGTTTGGAGTTTGACTCAAAGACGCGAGCGTCCGAGCTCGCAGTGGCTATTGAAAATGCCAAGTCTGCCAAGGCCGAATCCCAGAAGACCCTCCGGGAGTTGGATGAGGTGAAAAAGATAGCGGCGGGTAAGGCATAAGGAACAAGGCAATCGGACTATAATACTTGAACACTCTCACTTAGCCATAGAATTCTATAATTTTAAATTTCGGCGAAGCCCCTGGTATTCGGAAGACCGAGTTCGGGGCGCTATCCACGCCTTGGCCGGACAGAGCCGACTCCTCGCTCTAAGCGGTATAAGTCTTTAGGGACTCGAAAAACCTTTTGAACAGCGACCAGCTCGCGCTTCATCATGACAGTCAGTTTTAGCTTTCTCTACTGAGGTGCTCGACCCAGCTCAACTAGGGACAATCGCAGTAGTTCTCCTAGTGCTACCTTAGCCGATATAGCGGAACGTAAGGCACCAAAACATAGGAGCCGGGCAAACCCAATTATTGACCCAAGACATGATTCGGAGCCGATGCATATAATGCTATAAGTTCGGGGTGCCGCACTTGTTAAAGTGTTCGGACTTCTCACACCATATTGAGGGGTACTAAAGCCCCTGGCGTATTTTGGCCGTACCAAAGTGTACGGGTGCAACATGCCGTTAAGGAACATATATTTGTAAAAAAAGAATAATGCGAAACTAGACAAAGGCTATGCATTGTTTATTAAAAAGAGCTGCGATCAAAGCAGAACGATACAAATAATGTGATAAGCAAAAGGCTGGACTATTTAACATGTCCGTTCCAGGGGTAGGCTGCGGGATGGTAAGCGAAACAGGTATACTGCTCGTGATAGAGACCACCTAGGAGTTCTGTAATGCGGCATGGCTTGTCTGCTTCCCTGGTTCTTGCATCATTTGTGCGGCAATTGAACTGCCGAATAGGCCTTCCGAAGAATGGAGTCCTGAAAGTAAGAAAAAATTAAAGAATCGGCAGCCCCTGGTGCGGTTTAAGCCGTGTTTCGGGCGTGCCGTGATGCTGCCCCTCCCCCTGTACCCATGGTATTTCTAGAGCGTAGTTATGCACGCGAAGCACTGGTGTCGCATTTTTGCGAGGGCTGGGGTTGGGGCCGCATTGCTACGCCTGCTCGGAACGTGCCAGGCGGTCTTGTTGTAGGTTACTCCGGGCGCGCTTGACGGTGTCCGGACGTTTAATGGCCGGTCTGGAGAACTGCCTGGAGAGGCTGCTTTGTTCTTCCGCTGCAAGGGCCGCTGTGTGCTCCTCCGTTCGGAGAGAGCGTTCGGTGTTTCCATTGACCGTAATTACTCCTCGAGGTCCTGGCATCTTGAGCTTAAGGTATGCGTAGTGCGGTACCGCATTGAACTTGGCGAATGCGGTTCGCCCGAGCAGTGCGTGATAGCCACTGCGGAATGGGACTATGTCGAAGATTAACTCGCTTCGGAAATTATCCGGAGATCCGAAGACCAATTCAAGTGTGACTGAGCCTGTACAGTTGGCTTCTACACCTGGCATTACGCCTCTAAAGGTCGTTTTTGTGGGCTTAATCCTCGAGGGATCTATGCCCATTTTCCGCACTGTATCCTGGTAAAGCAGGTTCAGGCTGCTGCCGCCATCCATAAGGACTCTAGTGAGATGAAATCCGTCAATAATTGGGTCTAGAACCAATGTGGTGAATCCGCCATGACGGGTGCTAGTGGGATGGTCCCTTCGATCAAAGGTGATCGGGCAGGAGGACCATGGGTTGAACTTCGGGGCGACTGGCTCTATCGCGTATACGTCCCTTAGGATGTGGGTTGCGTGTATCATGTTCACCGTCCGCACTTGTGGGGGAAAACCCTTCTGTCCACTATTGTTCGGCGACCGGGGCTCTTCGTCGTCATCGCTATGCAGCCCCTTGTCTGTATTTTCGGCATTTAACTTGCCTGCCTGTTTGAACACCCAACAATCTCTGTTGGTGTGATTGGTCGGCTTTTCGGGGGTGCCATGTATCTGGCACAAGCGATCGAGTATTCGGTCCAAACTGGACGGGCCCCTAGGATTTCTTTTGAATGACTTTTTTCGCTGACCGGATTTATAACCTCTGAATCCGGCATTAACTGCCGTATCCTCAGCATTGTCGCCGTTAGTGCGGCGCTTCTGCTTGTTGCGACGCGACCTGCCACTACTGTCCCTGGTATCCGAATTACCAAGGTTTTTGGTCATATTGTTGCTACGAGCAAGCCAGCTGTCTTCTCCCGCGCAAAAGCGGGTCATGAGTGTCGTGAGTGCGGCCATAGATTTTGGCTTTTCCTGTCCAAGGTGCCGCGCAAGCCACTCATCACGGATATTGTGCTTGAAGGCTGCTAGGGCCTCTGCGTCCGGACAGTCGACTATTTAATTTTTCTTTGTGAGGAACCGTGTCCAGAATTGCCTGGCCGATTCCTCTGGCTGCTGAATTACGTGGCTTAGGTCATCGGCGTCTGGTGGTCGCACATAAGTGCCCTGGAAATTGTGGAGGAATGCGGCTTCCAGGTCCTCCCAACAACTGATTGATCCTGCTGGCAAGCTATTAAGCCAATGCCGAGCTGTCCTTTAAGCTTGAGTGGGAGGTATTTGATGGCGTGGAGATCATCGCCGCGGGACATGCGGATATGAAGGAGATAATCCTTAATCCATACCGCAGGATCTGTTGTGCCATCATATGATTCGATGTTTACGGGTTTGAAACCCTTGGGGATTTGATAATCCATTACTTCGTCTGTGAAGCATAGTGGGTGTGCGGCGCCTCTGTACTGGGATATATCACGATGTAGCTCCAATGAGCTTTGTCTACTGTGTTCGTCCCTACCGGATTTGTGTCTAGCGTGACGGTTATTGTCTCGAGTTGTGGGGCGCCCACGCGATCCGTAGATCGATCTTGTTTGCCTTGCCTTGTCCTCCAACATATCTCGCAGGTCTGGCACATTTTCCCGCGCCTTGGTACGAGGTGCGGCTTGAGTGGAGGGCCGAGAGGCCTCTCTGTCGTGGCCACGAGGTGGCCGGTCGGCCGTACCGAGTGCTGGTGATGTAGGTTTAAGTGCTTCCTCCTCTAACCGGGGTAGCAATCTGCGCTTTGGGTAGCTCTTGGAGGGGCGTTCGAGTTTATGCTCTTCGGCCGTAAGGACTTCAGTCCATTTGTCGACTAGCAAATCTTGATCAGCTCTAAACTGTTGCTGTTTTTTTCTTGAGGCTTCTTGCCGTGACCATAAGCCTGCGTTGAAAACGCTCTTGCTTGAAGGGATCCTCTGGCACGACGAATTCGTCGTCGTTGAGGCTTGCCTTGTCTTCGGAGGGAGGCGTATAGTTATCGTCCTCGACCTCTCTGTCTGCCGCTCTCTCATGAGGGCTGGCTTCTTCATCCTCCTGCGCTGAATCTTGCTGGAGGGGGTTTTCTTCAGCACTCTCCGGAGTATTATTATCTCCCGTGCTGGAATCACCGTATTTGCTCTGGTGGGATTTTGAGCGGCGCCGCTGACGCCGGCGCTTAGGATGTTTCTTGGAGGGGTCATCCTCCGCTGTTCCATCGCCATCTCCTTCTTTTGGGGTGTCCACCATGTATATGTCATATGACGAGGTGGCTTTCCAGGGCCCAATAGGCGCTGGTTCTTCATCGTCTCCTACATCGACGTCCATACCGTCGATGTCCTCAAAGTCGAAGTCGAGCATTTCGGTTAAATCGTCGATAGTGGTTACAAAGTGGGTGGTGGGTGGGCTTTGAATTTCTTCATCGTCCGTATCCCAACCTTGCTGACCGTAGTTCGGCCAGGGCTCTCCTGATAAAGAGAGAGACTTTAGTGTCTTTAGAATATCGCCGAAAGGCGAGTGCTGAAAGATATCCGCGGCAGTAAACTCCATGATCGGCGCCCAATCGGATTCGATCGGCAGGGGCATGGAGGGTTCGGAGTCCGGAGAGGAGTCCGGCTCCTTGGAGTCACGAGTCTCGCGGAGTGCGGGGTTGGTGTTCGGCTCGATCGCCGTTGGGATCGCAGCCCCCGAGGCGGCGTCCAATCACCCATCCTCGATCGGCGCAGTAGGCTCCGAATTAAGGGTCGAAGCCGATGCGGGTGCGGCCTTCAGGGCACTATTCGGTGGCAGAGCTAGATCATGCTCGTCGTAACAGTGCGGCGCGCTCGGCAGTGGCTCGAATCCGTCGAGGATCAAGTCCCCGCGGATGTCAGCCGTGTAGTTTAAACTTCCAAATCTGACCTGACGGCCAGGGGCATAGCTTTCGATCTGCTCCAGATGGCCAAGTGAATTGGCCCGCAGTGCGAAGCCGTCGAAGACGAAGATCTGTCCGGGGAGGAAGGTCTCACCCTGGACTGCATCGCTATTGATGATCGTAGTTCCATCAAGCCTAACGGCGACGACACAGAGGAACTCTCAATGAAAGTACCAATACCGGTGTCAAAACCGGCGGATCTCGGGTAGGGGTCCCGAACTGTGCGCCTAGGCCGGATGGTAACAGGCGGCAAGGGACACGAAGTTTTACCCAGGTTCGGGCCCTCTTCATGGAGGTAAAACCCTACGTCCTGCTTGATTAATATTGATGATATGGATAGTACAAGAGTAGATCTATCACGAGATCAGAGAGACTAAACCCTAGAAGCTAGCATATGGTATGATTGTTGTTCTGTATGTTGTCCTACGGACTAAAACCCTTCGATTTATATAGACACCGGATAGGGTTAGGGTTACACAAAGTCGGTTACAATGCCAGGAGATCTACATATCCGTATCGCCAAGTTTGCCTTCTACGCCAAGGAAAGTCCCTTCCGGACACGGGACGAAGTCTTCAATTTTGTATCTCCATAGTCCAGGAGTCCGGCTAAAGGTATAGTCCGGTCATCCGGACATTCCCTAATCCAGGACTCCCTCAATTAGCATCGAGTATATATATATATATATTTTTTGAAACAACCAAGATTATGACACAACACTGTGTAACCTTTGGCACAATGCAACCAAAACAAAGATTAGCACCATGCATTGACGAAAAAAATCATGAATATTATATATTAACAAAATTCAGATCCACGAACCTTCATCAGGTTTCCTCTTTGTTTCAGAGTGCATCATCATGTTACTTAACGTTTTACCTTATATGTTAACAAAATTCAGATGCGCGAATCTTCAACACATTCGATGAATGATTATATTTTTTCAGGAACATGCTGGAGTCGCTGACCTGACGGGCCTGTCGTTCTTTCGCGCCAAAAACAATTGCCCCAGTGCCGCCCAGCATGCTGGGTTCAGTTAGGTCCGCCGGCGCTAGTTTCAGATCTAACCCGGCGAAAAATGGGCTCCTGAGGGTGCGACTGAGCCGTTTTTGGGCGCCGGGGCCGAAAAAGGGCCTGGGGGGCCTGTTAGGGACGCGGCTGAAGATGCTTTTAGCAAATGAGTTTCAGATACGATGATCGTGCATATGATCCGACGACAGGCCGAGCGCTCGCTGAAACTTGCTAGAAATCTAATGTTTGTCTAATAACATTTTCTGAAGAAAATAAAAAAACTTGCATGCCTATATCCAAACTCGTGAATAATAGCCATGGTATGAGTTTATGAGAGTTCGATTCAACAAAGATTCCTCCCTGATTGATTCCAATAAAAAAAAAACCTCCTTGATTAACGTCGAAGCAGGGAGCAGGGAAAGCGCAGATCATCGATCGACGATGGAGCACCTCCTTGATCTTGGCGAAGATCTTATCGCCGAGATCTTGACCCACCTGCCGACCAGGTCCGTCCTCGTCGCGCGCGCCGTTTGCAACGACTTCCGCCGCGTCGCCACCAGCCCGGCCTTCCTCGCCGCCCACGCGCGCTGCCGCCCGCTCGAGATCCTCCTCTACGCCAGGACCACGACAAGCCACGCCGACGACTACGTGCACCTGGACGCTCTGTCCGTCTCCACTCGCCATCCGGGCCGCCCGGCCCGCCGTCCGCTCGCGCGCCTCCCTGCGACCAAACCCCAGGCGGAGCTCCTGGGCGAGCAGTTCTGCCTCCCGCTAGCCTCGTGCGACGGACTCCTCCTGCTCGGGACGGCCGTCGCCGGCCAGTACCTCGTCTCCAACCCCACCACGCGGCAGTGGGCCGAGCTCCCGCGGCTGCGCCGCCAACACATTGAGCACGGCGGCCGGTCGCCGGAGTCCTTGCATACCTCCGCGTACCAGGGTTCTACTTCCACCACCCGTCCGGCGAGTACCAGCTTTTGTGTCACGTGACGATCGAGGACGACTGGCCCGCGGCGTACGCCGCTTACTACGTCTTCTCGACCGGCGCCAACAAGCCCCGCCGGCTAGACAACGTGAAAGCCGGGAGCATCGGGGACTTCTTTTCCACCTCTGGCTGTGACATGATCACTCCGGCGGTTCTCCGTGGGCACTTGCACTGGCTGAGGCACCCCGAGGCTGGTTCGTCTGGCGAGATGGCGGCATTCGACACGGCGGACGAGATTTTCCGGCGGATGCCTGCCCCGCCCGTGGCCAACAACCTCTTGGCCAGACTGCTCGTCGCGGATGGGTCGCTCATGGCGTCCGAGTTCAGGAAGCTGGCCGTGGACCTGTGGGTGCTCGAGGGTTACGCAGGCGCTGCCTCTGCATCCACAGGAGAAAAGAGGTGGGAGCTTCGTCACCGCTTTGAGGTGCCGTGGCAGGATAGAATGCCGACGTCCCCCCTGGTCGTGGTCGGCGGCGACGAGGAGGGGGACGTCGTCTTGGGCACCCGCCATGGTGTGGCGGTGTACGGCGTGAGGAGCGGGACGGTTAGGGCCGTCGACGTCGGGCCCGGGGGCTCTATGGGCGTTATACTGACGCAACGCGCGCTAAGGCTGCGGGAGAGTTTGGTGCGGCACGGCTTTTTCGAGACGCAGAGGCATCCCGGCATTCCATCGTTATATTGGCGGTTTTGTTCTTGTTAAGTTGCTTCAGATTTTTCAGATTGCTAGATCCACGAAGACTTAAGGGCATCTCTTATCAAATCGTGGGAAATCTCAACTTCTTGTATTGGCATTTTGGGGAGTTCAACCTTCGCTAGCTCAATACTTACAACTCCTAGATTTGAGTAAGAAACACCCATTCTTTTCAAATTGGACGCTAGCATTTCTCGTTCTTTCATTCACAAAATAGAGCCTTGACTCAGTAGTAAGGCATGCGATTGTGCAGCCGGACCACACAGGTTCAATTTGCAGAATTGACATGTGATACTTATGGGGTTTCCCCATTGTGTTTGTTGAGGACCAAGCTTGGTGCATGGTGAGGCCTTCTATGCATGTAAGGCATGCAATTGTGCAGGCGGACCACACGGGTTCAATTTGCAGAATTGAACGTGTGATGCTTACAGAGTTTTCCCATTCTATTTCCTTGAGGACCAAGCTTGATGCATCGTGAGGCTTTCTATTAAGCTACAAATCTTGGTACTTATGACATGGTGCTTCATCTCTGACCGGTGGCTCCGGGCCAGTTAGTGATGATGGCGCATTGCTATTTGGTTCTGTAATAGCGTATTTTCTAATGAATTCTTAATTCAATGACCTAATTTTTGTGAGACTGAGAATTACTTTTTGCACATATAATTGTACTAATCTTAAACATATATTTTAGAAATTAAGATTTGTTTTTGCGAAACACAATACAAACACTGCGTTCACATACAAGTGCATACACTCACATCTATGAATGCACATATGCCATCTTTTCTTTATGAGAACCTTCGAGAGACTCAGCCGGTAGGTCTTGAGATGCTCTTCACATGTTGGTCTCACTCACCCAATCTTCTATATCTAAATAAAATTCCATGCAAGCATGCAAGCATGCCACCTCATCATTCAACATGCATAAGAAAAGGCCCACCACAATATGCAACTATGCATATTAAAAATCCACTACAACATGCATGCATATAAAATTCCATTTTATTACGCTATTTACATTTAATTCTTATATACTTTTAGAAACTAATGTTTCAAGAATTCATGTTCCATATAATCAAAATCTCATTGAAATATTGCAAACATTCCCGCAACAACGTGCGCGGCATCATCTAGTACTACTAAATAGCTCATCCCCACTATCTCAATTACCTTAACATGCACATATGTCACCTCATCGAAGACCCACCATAACATGCATGACAAAAAGAGTTGATCCTATGCACACATCTCACCTCACCACACATGCCATCCCATCAAAGATCCACTCAATATGCATGAAAAAAGTTTTCATTTATTATTATGCCACTTATATTCAAAATATTTTTAGACTACATAATAATCAAATACAATATATAATATTTAATTTTAGGTTTCGTTCATATATTATTAATCCCACTATGCATCTTTCATATAATCAAATCACTAAAATATATGCAATCGATTCCCGCAGCAACGCGCGGGGTATTCTCTCGTTCACACAACGTGTCAGACCTAGCCAACCACGTTAGGATGTGCATTCCTTAAGTACAACTCATCTTATGCGTAATTATTTATGCTTGCTGGTAGTGCTCAAAACATCTCATCTCACTTGCATGTGGGTGATATGTCTTAATGTTATCTACTATTCTGAGAACTTTTGCTATATTTTCGTCTTCAAATTTGCATAAAAAAACTAATTGTAGTAATGTGGTTTTCAAGAAAGTTTCGGTGTTCTCTTTCGTGTTGAAAAGTTCCCCGAAAAATCATATTTGCACGTATCATGGAAAAAGAGCCACAAAGGCGGTCGAGAGGCTGACCACAAGGCCCAAGCGACATGGCTCCTGGCCACACCCAGTGACCGCCCGGGACCCACGGTCACCCTCCCGCGCCACCTCTTCGCTCATATAAGCTTTCATTACCTCAAATCTTATGATATATTTTTGCCAATTTTTATTGGGGCGTAGCCTCTGTCTTATCTGATGTTTTCGCTAGGGGCTGTTTGGAAGTTGATCTAGCCTCCGGAGAGGAAGATTCTTCGTTATCGATATCACCAAGTCCCTTTTCATCATCAGCCTCATGTTTCCCATCCATGTGTGAGTAATTCTCTATAGGAACATGGGACAGATGGGAATTGGATAAGATCCATTATGTAAGTTTTATCATATTTGTTAGGTTATTATGATTCCTAGTGTCATCTATGTTATGAGATTCATGTTGTTATAACTTTTCTATACTTAATGCTCATCACTAGGCCCAAGTGATATGATATCAAATCTGAACCGTATTTGTTTTCATGATTATCTATGTGTTTGAACTATACCTACAAGTTGTATGCACTTATTATAGTTTCTGAAGTCAAAACCTCGAAGTGACATTAATTGGAATATCAATGGGAATGACTGTAAATTGGGGATTACATTAAGTGTTAATACTTTGCTTTGGTGCTTTGTGAAATGATTCACTTAATTATCCTCAATTTCTATTAGGATCCTGCTCAAAAGCGAGGGTAGAACAAAAAAGCTATGCAAGTCCTTATGGAAGCACGTACAACTACATACAGAATACATGCATGCCTACATAAGTTGAAGATGTTGAGCTAGTTGACTACATATGCCCTATGTTTATGCTATTACATGACTGATTATATCCATGAAACATTCCATTATCCATGCCGATACCTGAGTTTTTCATAATTCTTGCTCTCTTTAAAGATATTTCGTACCTAAAAACTGATGGGTATTACTGCTTTTGTTACTCAATCGCAATCAAACAATCAACACTTCATCGTATTTGCTACTAATAAATTCTCTTGAGTAAGTACATTGTTTCTAGGTTTGGTTGAAATGCAAACTTAACTGATAAACCTTATATGCATTCTTTGTATCCTCCCGTGTTGAATCAATAAATTTGGGTTGTGATACTTTTCATCAAATATTTTTACGATACACTACACTTGTGGGTTATGAACACACACATCAAGGCAGGGCTAAGCTTAGTTGATACCAGAGCTATAGAAAACATAGAGCAATGGCAGTTGACAAGTAGGAAAAAGTCAGAAGAATGAACATGCAGCAAAAGGTTGGAATCCAACGAGCATGTTGCGAAAGTCCAGAACCAAGCAGAAGGAGTGATAAGATCATACGTACTAAAAAATGCATCCTAGAAAACTTACTTTCCAAGTTTGAAACAAGCCTAAAGGATGATTATTAAGATCAAACACACTAGAGAATTATGTGCCCCATCTGGCAATGAACAAGTTCAGACATGAGAACCATCGTCTATTCCATGTCTCATGTGGGACCCACATGTGAACGTGAACACTACTATACAGCTTGATGTACACTCTTCAACCCAAATGTATTGTCCCGGTGACCTAATTTTTTCAACTTAAATGCGTCCTCTCGTTGCAGTGACTTTTCATTCTTCAAACACGTTCCTTTTCTCCCACTTCTCATCCACTTCCTTTCTTTCTACATTTAAATATATTTTGTACCTGGCAATTGATGGATACTACTGCTTTTGTTACTCAACCGCAATCAAACAATCAAAATTTCATCATATTTGCTACTAATAACTTCTCTTGAGTAAGTACTCTGTTTTTAGGTTTGGTTGATTTGACAACTCAACTGCTAAACCTTATAAGTATTCTTTGGATCCCCTCGTGTCGAATCATTAAATTTGGGTTGTGATACTTTTCATCAAAGATTGTTATGATACACTACACTTGTGGGTTATCAACACACACATCACAGGAGGGCTAGGCTTAGTTGATACCAGAGTAGCAAAATAGATCAGTGACAATTAACAAATCGAAGAAAGCAAGAAGAATGAACATGTAGCGAAAGGTTGGAATCTATCGAGCATGTTGTGAAATCCCAAAAGCAAGCAGAAGGGTTGATAAGATCATACGTACTAAAAAAGCATCCTATGTGAAAAACAACACTTCCAAGTTTGAAGCAAGCCTAAGGGATGATTATTAATATCAAACATACTAGAGAATGATGTGCCCATGTGGCAACGGACAAGTCTAGGCATGAGAACCATTGTCTTTGTATTGTCTCATGTGGGACCCACATGTGAACGCGAACACTACTATACAACTTGGTGTACACTCTTCAACCCAAATGTATTCTCTTGGTGATCAAGTTTTTTCAACTTAAATGCGTCCTCTCGGTGACAATGCTTTCTCATTCATCTAACGCGTTCCTTTTCTCCCACTTCTCATCCGCTTCCTTTTCCTACTTCCCCTTTAGATCCAAAGCTATTGTCACAGCAATATCGTCGTTATTAGTCCCCCCTTCGTCCCTCTTGATTCATCACTATATCCCAGCCTCTTATGACGCTTGTTGTGTTAACCACCACTAACCACACTTTCGTCATCCGTAATCTGTCTCCACTCATGGTCTGCCTAGAATGACCATCCCTATAAGCTACTGGTCACCAGCAAACCCTATTCCGCTCTCCATCCCAAAACACCATATCAAATTCCTCAGACAAGCCGGAGCATAATCACACGTGGAGGGGGAAGGTTGAGTGCCCATTAAGCCTATCCTCGTTAGGCATGTTCTGTTATCATGATGACAGTGGAACCCGTCCTTGTGAGATCATATTTTTTCGGCAAAGGGTGACTTTTATTTACTCAAAATGAAGCATCAAGAGGATACAAACACGATGATTACACACTCGGCATCTGCATAGCTAGGATACACACAGCCCACACCAACACCCACACAAACACTCCAACAACTATGCTTAGGCAACAAAAAAACTAGATAGCAATCACATCTGCGATAGGCAAACTATAGCAATGACCATATCCGAACCAACCATCCTTGTGAGATCATATGGCGGAAAAGAAGTAAGTCTATCTAGCAAGTGGTGCATTGTCTAATGCATAGGGAAGGGAAAACCCTCCTTTTCGAAAAAAGTCAATTGGTATGTGGATATTTTTTCTGTTTGTTTTCTTTTCTTTCCTTCAAACCTTTGTTTGAAAAATGAAGGTTCATGGTGATCAATCCAAACCACCCATTCCTCCTCACCATATTGGCTTGTCTCTGTTTGTTTTAGGAAATATCGCCAAGTTTATATAGTAACCAATACATATATTCCCTTAGGGATAGAAAAAGGTATTGGGAGTGCATATGTTCCCTGTTCGGGAAACATGTTGCATCTGATCTGCCCCGCTCCCCCGCTCCCCCACTCCCACGCTAGGGTTTCTCACCGCCGCCCCCGCCGCCGGCCGCCCGGCTCCTTCCCGCTGCCGCCGGCCGCCCGACGCAGCCCCCCTTCCCCTCCCCTCCCCGCCTCCCGTCCCCTCTTCCCCACCTTGCCGCCTCCACCGTCTCCCCGGGAGGCGACCGGGGCAGCGCGCGCCCTCCCTTCCTTCTCGTCCGTCCTCCTTCGCCCTTTCCCCCCGCCACCGCCTGCGGTCGCCCTCGGGTCCGGCCGGGTGGTGTCGGCGACGGCGGGTCGTCCCTTACCCGTGCGCTCTCCTCCTTCCCGGGGTGGGGGGAGGCGGCGGTGGTGCTCGGCTGGTGGTGGCCCGGCGTCCTGGTGGCGGAGGGCGGAGGCCGGTGGCGCTCGCCGCGGTGGTGCCGCCTCTTGGCGGCGGGGCGCTCCGGTGGTGCTGGTTGGCCGGTGGCTTGTCCCCGGCCCAGATCTGGGCCCGTAGGGCCCCATCTGGGTCCTTGCGGGTCGGCTCCGGCGCGACCGCGACTCCCTCTGTATGGGGAGGTTGGGGAGCGGCTTGGACTGGGGTATCGGCGTCGACGGCGTGCCAGCTGCTGCGCGGAGGCGGGAGCTATTAGGGCCTCTGAAGGCCCGGCCGGGCCTGTGGGGCTGAGGGAGTCCAGGATTAGGGAGTCCTCAGACTGCCGGACTAGATACTTTGGCCGGACTGCTGGACTATGAAGATACAAGATTGAAGACTCCGTCCCGTGTCCGGGTGGGACTCTCCTTTGCGTGGAAGGCAATCTTGGCAATTCAGATATGTAGATCTCCTCCATTGTAACCAACTGTGTAACCCTAGCCCCCTTCGGTGTCTATATAAACCGGAGGGTTTAGTCCGTTGGACAACAACAATCATAATCATAATCATAGACTAGCTTCTAGGGTTTAGCCTCTACGATCTCGTGGTAGATCAACTCGTGTAATACTCATATCATCAAGATCAATCAAGCAGCAAGTAGGGTATTACCTCCATCGAGAGGGCCTGAACCTGGGTAAACCTTGTGTCCCCCGCCTCCTGTTACCATCCGCCTTAGACGCACTGTTCGGGATCCCCTACCCGAGATCCGCTGGTTTTGACACCGACATTGGTGCTTTCATTGAGAGTTCCACTGTGTCGTCACCATAAGGCTTGATGGCTCCTTCGACCATTGGTAACGATGCGATGCAGGGTGAGGTCTTTCTCCCTGGACAGATCTTCGTATTCGGCGGCTTCGCACTGCGGGCCAACTCGCTTGGCCATCTGGAGCAGATTGAGAGCTACGCCCCTGGCCATCAGGTCAGGTTTGGAATTTTGAACTATACCGCCGACATTGGCGAAGACTTGATCTTCGATGGATTCGAGCCCATGTCAGGTGCACCGCACATTCTCGACGAGCATGACTTCGCTCTACCGCCGAACGGTGTTCGGGACATCACACCTGTGGCTACTTCGGCCCTCAATCCGAAACAGATCGTGCCATTCGAGGACGGGTGGATGGACCCCGCCACGGAGGCCGCACACTTAGTGATGATAGAGTCGAATACTGACTTCACCTCCTACGAGGCCTGTGTTGCCGGATCCTTGGATTCGTCCCCGGCCACAGGCTCCATACCACCCACGACCGTGCCTATCGAATCTGATTGGGCACCGACCATGGAGTTTTCCTCCGCAGATATCTTTCAACACTCGCCCTTGGGCGACGTGCTAAATTCATTGAGGTCTCTCTCATTGTCAGGAGACCCTTGGCCGAACTATGTCCGACTTGAGTGGGAAGCGGACGACGGAGAAATTCATTCCCCACCCACCACCCACTTAATAGCCACTGTCGACAATTTAACCGACATGCTTGATTTCGACTCTGAAGACATTGACGGTATGGACAACGATGCAGGAGAGGAATAGGAACCACCGCCCATAGGGCGCTGGACAACCACTTCATCACACGATATATACATGGTGGATACACCCAAAGAAAACAATGACGAGGAACGGAAGGATGCAGCAAAGGATAATCCCCTCGAGAAGCAACCAAAGCAACGACATAGGCGCCGCTCCAAATCGCGCATCAGCAAAAACAACGATAATAGCCCTGGAAAGAATAATACCCCGGTCGACACCCAAGAAAACGACGACCACATGGACCCAGCAACAGAGCAGGATGAACCAGCGGACGGCGAACATAGTACGGAGCTGCTGCCCGATCACGGTGACACCAAGTAAAGCTAATCAACCTGTCTCCGGAGAGGAGAACAGTCCGGACGGCGATGCACACATCATCCCGGAAAGGCACTTGGAGCAAGAGAACCTCCATAGAAGGCTCATTGCCGCCGCGAGGAGTCTAAATAAGCAGAAGCAAAGGCTTAAAGCCACAAAAAATACACTCAACAGTAGATGGAACAAAGTGCTCGACACTGAAGAAAAGTACGGTGGTAGTCGCCACACAAAGAGCTATCCAAAATGCAAGCTGCTGCCTGAATTCGATGACGAGGCTTTAGAGCCTACACAGCCGAAAAATAAAACGGCCGATCAGCCGGATCGACCACCCCGTGGCCGCGATAGGGAGGCTAATGATGTCAAACATAAGTTAGTACACGATTTACGTGAGGACTTGCACCAAAAAGCCAGTCTGACCAGGTCCATCTACGGATCTAGGAAGCGCGCTCCGGCATAGAATCAAAACTGAACACTACAACTGTCAGAACGCCATGACACATCCAAATACAGGGGTGCCACGCACCCCCTATGCTTCACAGATGAGGTGCTGGATCACGAATTTCCCGAGGGATTCAAACCTGTGAACATAGAGGCATACGATGGAACGACAGACCCTGGGGTCTGGATCGAGGACTTTATCCTCCATATCCACATGGCTCGCCGAGATGATCTCCACGCCATCAAATACTTGCCCCTCAAGTTGAAGGGACCAGCTCGGCACTGGCTGAAGAGCCTTCCGGAAAGCTCAATTGGAAGTTGGGAAGAGCTTGAGGATGCTTTTAGGGCTAATTTTCAAGGGACCTATGTCCGACCTCTAGATGGAGATGATTCAAGTCACATAATTCAACAGCCCGGAGAGTCAGCCCGAAAGCTTTGGAACAGATTCCTCACTAAGAAGAATCAAATTGTCGACTGCCCGGACGCCGAAGCCTTAGCGGCTTTCAAACACAGTGTGCGGGATGAATGGCTCGCCAGACACATTGGCCAGGAAAAACCAAGGACAATGGCAGCCCTAACAAGCCTGATTACCCGCTTTTGCGCGGGCGAAGATAGTTGGCTGGCCCGTAGCGGCACCAGTGACCCAAGCACATCCTAAGTCAGGGATGGCAATGGAAAACCATGACGCAATAAAAGCAAGCGTCGAAACAATGAAGACAGCCCAGACAACACGACGGTAAACGCCGCATTCAGGGGCTCTCAACCCGGCCAACGGAAAAAGCCATTCAAAGGCAGCAGAGATGGACCGTCTAGTCTAACCAAGATTCTAGACAAATTATGTCAAATTCATGGCACCTCCAACAAACCTGCAAATCACACCAACAAAGAATGTTGGGTCTTCAAGCAGGCCGGCAAGCTAAACGCCGAACACAAGGGGAGGGAGACACTAAGTGAAGACGAGGATGAGCCTTGCCAGCAAAACACTAGGGGACAGAAAAAATTCCCACCAGAGGTCAAAACAGTGAACATGATACACGTAACGCAGAGGAGGAGCAAACGCGCACTCTGAGACGTATGCGCCGTGGAGCATGTCACCCCCAAGTTCGACCCCTGGTCGGCCTGCCCGATCACCTTTGATCGCAGGGATCACCCGACTAGTATCCGGCATGGAGGATCGGCTGCATTGGTACTAGACCCAATAATTGACGGATACCATCTCACCCGAGTCCTTATGGACGGCGGCAGTAGTCTTAATCTGATATATCAGAACACAGTCCGCAAAATGGGGATAGACCCGACAAGAATCAGCCAAAGCAATACTACCTTTAAAGGAGTAATACCAGGCCCAGAGGCCCGCTGCACGGGCTCTCTAGTACTAGAGGTTGTATTCGGTTCTCCCGACAACTTCCGAAGTGAAAAGTTAACCTTCGATATCACTCCATTCCGAGGCGGCTATCAAGCACTACTCGGAAGAACATCCCTCGCTCGTTTTAATGCAATACCGCATTATGCTTATCTTAAGCTTAAGATGCCCGGTCCATGTGGCATCATCATAGTTAGCGGAAAAACAGAGCATTCCTTACGTGTAGAAGAACGTGTGGCGGCTTTAGCAGCCAAACACTGAACGACCTCTACATCCAGAATAAATGATCGGTCGTCAAGACCGCGGACACGGCTAGACGAGTCCGGCGCACCCCTAGCTGTAACAGCTCAGATAAACCTGAGATTGGGTCGATGGATATACCCCCATAGGTGGCGCTAGGGGTTTCCCGCATGTAAAAAGGCCTACAGTTCGGCTTGACCTTATTTAGATTTAATTTTAATGGTTTATTAAGAATAACCAATTTTTTGCACGAAAACGTTCACCTGGGCTTTTCTCTCTTACAGATGATCATCGTGCTACACCCTTCCAGGATACGGCACAACAGAGACACAGGCGCAGACATGCAGCAGGGCCCTGTTCAAAGGTTTCTTTTAGATTAAGACCCTGTGTAAACATTTTTTACTGTCTCTTGTTGCTTCACACCCTCTGGATACTCAAGATAACCAAGAGGGATGCTGGCGTTCTTGACATTTCATCACGTCAAACTAATGCACATACCTGGAAATTCAGCGCTTATTATCGAGGGCGTTACTCAGCCCAGTATACGTTGTAAAGACCGAATACCTTAGGGAGTGTTCGGTGTCGCGTGTTTGGCCTTATATGCATCAGCTCCGAATCATGTCTTTGGTCAATAGTTGGGTTTGCCCGACTCCCGTGTTTCGCTACCTTACGTTCCGCTCTATCGGCTAAGGTGGCACCGGGAGAACTACCGCGATTGTGCCCTGGTTCATCTGGATGAGCACCTCAGTAGAGAAAGCCAAAAACTGACTGTCATGATAAAGCACGAGACTGGTCAACCACTCGAGGACTCAGCGGAATCTTCGCGATTCCTCCGCATTAACGAAGGACCGGTTTCCCGGTCATGTATGCACACGCACCGTATTCGGATAAGTGCGGAAGTACCAGGGGCTATATAGTAGCCCCACTATCAAACTCCTATGACTAAGTGAAAGTGTTAAAGCAATATAGTTCGATTGCCTTGTTCGCCATGCTAACACCTCCTTAATGGACCAAGACGTTGGATCAATTGTGAATACACGCTTTTCCGAATATCCCCGCATTATATGCGTGGGGGCTGAAGTCGACGACTACAAACTTTCAGGTTATATACATACATAAACGGCCGCACAGGAGGCATCATAATACTTTCAGTCAAAAAGTATAAACATAGCCTTTATAATCCAAATAGCATTGTTTTTACAATTGGGATACATGTCACTCGAACATGCTACTCTTCGAGCACTGAGTCTCTATTAAACGAGCGCCTTCTAGAAGTTCTTCAAAATAGTGCTCGGCCGAGACCTGGCCTACCGCCGGACCCCGGGTTGCAATAGCGGTGGCATCCATCTCTGCCCAGTATGTCTTAACACGGGCAAGAGGCATCCGCGCACCCTCTATGCACGCCGACCTCTTTGCAGTGTCGATATGCGGCACAACACCAAGGAATCGTTGCACTAAACTAAAATAACTATTCGGCCTTGGTCCTCCCGGCAAAGATGATCCACGACAGACCTCATGGCAATCCCGAACAACCTATGGAGCTCAGCCCACTCGGCATTTGCTCATTTAACAGCAGTGGACGCGTTGGAGCACTGAACTGCGGCCATAACAACTTTTCCACTTTGTGATCTTTTTGATCTTTGAAAAACTCAGTCGCATCAGCTGCACTCCTTGCCATGTCCACGTACGCATCTGCAGCACTCCATAATTGATCCAGAGGGGCATACTTCGGATATCCAAACTTCGTCCGCAACAAAAAGGGCTTCCCAGCCGTGATATCTCCGGCTTGACGAAGCTCCTCCTCCCCCGCTCTGATTTTAGAGCGGGTTTCCTTGGCTGGTACCATGGCTTTCGTCAGGTCCGCCGTTTTCGCTTGGCTTTCCTTTTCAAAAAGCTCATACCGGGCGGCGGCATCCTTCAGCTCAACAGCCATCTTGGCTATTTTATCTTCGCTCATGCGATGAGCAGCCTGTTCGACTCTTAAGTCTTCGACCGCCTTCAGGGCGGCCGCATCACTCCTCCTGGCTTGTTCCTTGGCTCTGGCAAGTTCCGCCCGAAGGGTCTCCACGGCGGCAGCTCCATCTACAGTCCCAACATATTATAGATACTAGCATCATGCTCCTCTTAATATTTGTTGACCACCCAACAATACATACCCTGTGCCTCGTCAAGCCACTTGTTCACAGGCGCAATGTCGGCATCTGCCGCGTCAAGTTGCCGGCTCAGTCCGGCAAACTCAGCAGTCCGGCCAGCCACTGGACCGTCAGCCGCCTGCACAGGAAAGCAGCGCGATTATTACCTAGGACTATGATCCTCTGTTTGCCGCCTCCAGACAGCAACCACAGTCTCAGGGGCTACTATCTGTATAGAGCACACCTAGCGTGTGCGGTACCATAAAAAAATTTATATATTACTTTGCGTACCTCAAAGCCTCTTAGTAGGCTCGTAAAAGCTTCATGCAGCCCACTTGTGGCGGATGAGATCCTCTCAACCACCGTACTCATCAAAGTACGATGCTCCTGTGAGATAGCTGCTTGCTCCAAAAGACCCATCAGTATGTCCGGTTGTGCACCGGACAATCCCGGGCTCTTTCTATTGCTCCCCTTAGGAGCCGAATACTCCGGACTCCGGGTGGCCGAAGGGTTACCTTCTGGCCTTGGCGGATCAGGAGAAATCCTCCGTGATGACACCTCAGGGTCGTCCGCCCCAGGAGGCGGGGAGACAGGGGGAGGCGTTTAGCTCTCCATCATCTTTGGAAGAAGATCCCCCGAAGACGAACTCTGTCGAGAAGGGCTACGATCCAGCCTGCAAGACATATGTCTCGGTTATTGTTCTCAGAGATAAAGGATGATATATTTACCAAAAGTACTCTTGTTCACTTACAGCTCGGTGGAGGGCTGATCCCCTTGCGGGCGATGTGTGGTAAGGATGCCCTTCGGGGCAGGGCCCCCTGGCGAAGGTTTCTTCCCTCGTTTGGAAACCCTTGTTTCCTAGTCTTCGGAGGTGGTCCTTTTCCCTCCTTGGGGAGAGGGAATTTCAGATTCTTCTCCCCGATTGTCCTCCTTCGCGGAGACACTAATTCCCCTGGTTTGGATGAGTAATGCATGAGGCCCGCTTTCGGTTTCCTTATTCCTCCCCTTATCTTCCCCTGATGGCACTTGATAAGGTTCGTGCTCAAGCATCCTGGCTAGTACAGGATCCGGTGAGCCTTTGGGAAGGGGGGCCGAACACCTGATCATCTTCGCCTTTCTTGTCCAGTCCTGGCCAAGAGCAATTTCTTTAGAATGATGTTATGATGAATGAAAATATAGCGTGTTCGGCCGCAGAATTACTTACGTGGGTATGTAGACGATTGCAGTTCAGACCCGCATCCTCGGTGGTGTCCGGACACTTTATTCGTGATCCGAAGTACAATCCATACATCCCTTCGAGCGTCATGCCGAAGAATTACTGAATATTTCACGATCCTTCCGGGTTGAACTCCCACATACGGAGAGGTCGACGTTGGCATGGCAGCACCCGACGGACTAGCATGACTTGCATTACCTTGACAAGGCTGACATCTCTCTCGAGGAGATCTCGGATGCGACTCTGCAATGTCGGCACATCATTAACTGGCCCCCAGTCCAGCCCCTTGTTGACCCATGATGCTAGTTATGGTGGGGGGCCGAACGGAAGGTGGGGGAAGCTACCCACTTAGTAATTTGAGGAGCTGTGATGTAAAACCACTCCCGTTGCCATAAGTTGGACATCTCCGGGAAGGAACCTTTTGGCCATGGAGCATCGGCGCCTTTGCTTATTATGGCACCTCCACATTCTGCGTGTCGCCCATCAATCATCTTTGGCTTCACATTGAAGGTCTTGAGCCATAATCCGAAGTGTGGGGTGATGCGGAGGAAGGCCTCACATATGACGATAAACGACGAGATGTGAATCTGGAGCTAGATCGTGGAAGTCGAGCCCGTATTAGAACATGAGCCCTCTAACAAAGGGATCGAGACTAAAGCCTAGCCCTCGGAGGAAGTGGGAAACAAATACGACACTCTCGTTGGGTTCGGGAGTGGGGATGACATGCCCTTGAGCAGGCAGCCTGTGCGAGATTTCGGCGGTCAGATACCTGGCTTCCCTTAGCTTCTTGATGTCCTCCTCTATGACAGAGGAAGCCATCCACCGGCCTTAAAGGTTGGATCCATACATGGTTGAAGGTCCGAAGCGCTTAGCCTGAGCCTTGGGTGTTGGAACTCAGGGTGGGGGAAGGGAAGGATTGAGCGCGAGAAGAAAAGGACAGGCCTTGGCCCCTTTATAAAGAGGGCGAATATCAAGCGTCCTCCGCGTGGCCGTTTGGAACTTGCCTAAAATCGAGGAGTCATACTAACAAGCACGATTGGGTTACCCACACCCGTATTGATGAGAATCCCGTGATAAAGGGAACACGATCTCTGCTTCGACAAGACGTGCCAATAAAACTGCCTCGCAACACGTGAAGTGGCAGGCAGGGAAAAACGGTTCGTAATGACCGGGCTACGGCAGGATGTCACGTTATGAAGAGTTGTCAGCAGATTAGATTTGTGGAATAATATACTCTCTACGGTGGTATGTGGAATTTATTTTGCAGAGCCAGACACGATTCTTATGTTCAAAATCTTCTATGGAGTATTCAGAGAAGGAACCCGCCTTGCAATGCCGAAGGCAAACTGCGCGCCAGACTCATCGTCATTGAAGCCTGGTTCAGGGGCTACTGAGGGAGTCCATGATTAGGGGGTCCTCGGACTGCCGGACTATATACTTTGGCCGGACTGTTGGACTATGAAGATACAAGATTGAAGACTTCGTCCCGTGTCCGGGTGGGACTCTCTTTTGCGTGGAAGGAAAGCTTGGCAATTCAGATATGTAGATCTACCCCCTTGTAACCGACTCTGTGTAACCCTAGCCCCTCCTATGTCTATATAAACCGGAGGGTTTAGTCCATAGGACAACAACAATCATAATCATAATCATAGGCTGGCTTCTAGGGTTTAGCCTCTACGATCTCGTGGTAGATCAACTCTTGTAATACTCATATCATCAAGATCAATCAAGCAGGAAGTAGGGTATTACCTCCATCGAGAGGGTCCGAACCTGGGTAAACCTTGTGTCCCCCGCCTCCTATTACCATCCGTCTTAGACGCACAGTTCGGGACCCCCTACCTGAGATCCTCCGATTTTGACACCGACAGGGGCCACGGGCCCGGTAGGCTCCTGCTTTGGCGTCCGATCGGCTACCGTCATGGACGGTGGAGGTGGGGACCTCCCGTATGCTGACGGTGCTGTTGCCCTAGTCCCGGCTCCTCTTCTTCGTTGTGCAGACCATCTTCGCGGTGCCGTGGTGAGACAGCGTGGGAAGCTTCGTGTCCGTGCTGGCACAGGGTGGTGGTCGGTTTGGTGGTGAGCTGCGGAGTGCCTGAGGTGGATGATGGGATCGGAAGAAATCCCTGTTGGCTTGGCCGACACCGACCCGGCGGTGCCTGAGGGTGCCACTGGACCTTCCTGGAGGGCGTCGGGGCTACCCTTCCTCTCTCCTCGCCGTGTACCGAGGGAAACCCTTAGCAGCAGCGTCGCCATCACCGCGTCCCTTCTTGGAGGTGTTGATTGGTACTGGCGCTTCGGAGTCTCGGAGCTTGGTGGGCGACTCCGGTGGACGCAGCGGTCGTGAGGCTTCGTCGTTTTTGTCGATCCGGCATTTTCGGCATTTGTTTCTTTTCTTTTTCTCTTTTTTCTTTTGGACGTGCTTGTGCTGCTTCTGCCCCAGCACCTATCATTGGTTGTATCGGATGATTGCTTTGGAATACAAAGCGAGGGGAAACCCTTTTTCTCAATATATATTCCCTTATGGTAAAGTTAGCACCTGCATAAGTTAGTGGTAACCGCTGTATACCATCATAGTTTAGTTAGGAAATTAAGACGTAACCACATGCATAAGTTAAAAAAAGAGTGAATTCCGGTTTTTACCCCCTATTTTGACATTTTTGACACTACTTACCCCATTTAGCGAAATTTCATCCATTTTACCCCATTTAACAAAAGTTCTGCCACGATTTACCCTGTTTAAAATTTCATGAGTGTTCTGGCAGACAGGTCCCAATTGTGAAGTCTAGCTGGCATGCCACATCGATGGTTTTTTCCTGCTTATTTTTCTCTCTCGTGAACCAGTCCTCTCGGCTTCTCCCGACCGGACCGGCCCGATGGAGGTCACTTGCGTCTCGTCCAACGCATAATGCCCGAGTCGACCACGCTCCTTACTCACGCCTAATAGATTGCATCGCCCGTCCAGGCTTCTGCCCATACGTACTCGTCAGGCTCGCTCGAACTTATGGTTAGGGATTGTCAGGCAACGGCAGCGGCGTGATTTCATACCTCCTCGAGCGGCGTTATATATGGTCGTGACATCAAGGCAAGAAATGACCCCGTGGAATCCGGCTCCGTCAATCTCACCAACGTCTGGGCGCGACATCAAGGCAAGAAATGACCCCATGTAATCCGGCTCCATCAAGCTCGCCGACGTCGGCATGGGCGCGTCCATGTACATGCCCCCATCAGGTTGTGCTCGGTTGCAGATCTATGGGGGCCGCTCGTCCAACAAATCAGCGAGGTTGGTGAACAAGCAAGCCCTCACGTCGTACCCCATTCCACATGATTTTGACCATCTCCATCATATGGGTATTATGAAGTTTTCCTGACTCAGACAAAATTAAAATGCTTATTAGAAGATCACATGTATACATATCACCCATCTATAACTGACGTACATTGATTTAAAGTTTTTTCACCATTTTGAATATTGTTGAAATCCTTTTTTTCTTTGTTTGCAGCGTGTGTGTGATTCGAAGGAAGGCGAACAATGTGTGCTATGAATATTGGAGGCCAGAGTGGTGCGGCCCAACTTACGCCTTGTGCGTTGGACGCGAGCGACCTGCTCTGGCGATCATATCAGGCCAGCCCACTCGAGCGAAGCTGCGAGGACTAGTTCAACATGGAGAAAAATAGGTAGGTAAAAACTGTTGATGGGGCATGCTAGGTGGACCTAACAATTGGGACCTACTCATCAGAATGCTCGCAAAATTTTAAAATGGGTAAATTGTGGCAAAATTTTTGCTAAATGGGGTAAAATGGATGAAATCCTGCTAAATAGGGTAATTAGTGTCAAAAACATCAAAATAGAGGGTAAAAACCAGAATTCACTCTTAAAAAAAACGTAACCACATGCATCTTTCAAAAGCTGTGCGTGTGCGTGTTTCTTCCTACGCAAGATCATAAAAGCGATAGATAAAATGTTGTGCGTGTGCGTGTTTCTTCCTACAAAGTCCGTTGTGCGTGTTTCTTTCTACAAAACCCTTCAAACGGTCATAAAACAGTTGTATTAATACGGGACACGTATGGATAAATGGATCGATCGATTCGTGTCTTCCACGGAGCAAAACGACCAAAGATACGTACGTGGGAGAAATTCATGGAGCATCACCGTGTCGTTAGTCTGGTCGCGGTCGTGGTCGTGCTGCTGCTCCGGTGGCCGGCTTTGAGCTCTGCGCAGGCGCCGGTGTCGAGGACCATCACGGTGGACAGTCAGGGAGGAGGGGATTTCTGGAGCGTGCAGTCGGCGGTGAACTTGGTGCCCGACGGCAACCGGGAGTGGGTCAGGATCCACGTCCGGGCAGGGAGCTACACGTCCGTCGTCTTTTGCTATACAATTCCATATTGCACTCAACTAATATTTTGTACTCCTTCCAAGATGTTTACGTTGGTGCAGTACGTGGTGGATGCAGGGAGAAGGTGATCATCCCGGAGGAGAAAGGCTTCATCTTGCTGGAAGGGGACGGCTCCTCGAACACGGACATCAACTTCAACGACTACGCCGGCGCCCACGTCCGCAGCCGCGGCGAGACGTCGCCAACATACCAGAGCGCCACCTTCACCGTCCTCGCCGACGACTTCATCGCCCGGAACATCGCCTTCAAGAACACGCACAACGCACACGATAAGATCAACAAGAGCCAAGCGGTGGCGGCGCTGGTCCGCGGCGACCGAAACTCCTTCTACGGCTGCGCCTTCCATAGCTTCCAGGATACGCTCTGTGACGACCTAGGCCGCCACTACTTCAGCGACTGCTTCATCGAGGGCGGGATCGACTTCATCTTCGGCTACAGCCAGTCCATCTACGACGCCTGCACCATCGTGTCCAACATGCCACCATCCTACGGCGAGAAGCCCGGGTCGGTGACCGCGCACGGCAGGGTCGACGCCAGTGCCCCCGGCGGCTTTGTGTTCAAGGGCGGTGAGGTCAGAGGCACCGGGCGCCAGTATCTCGGACGCGCGTGGAACGTGTACGCCACGGTCGTCTACTACCACGTGAACATGTCCAGCATCATCGTCCCGCAGGGGTGGCAGGCATGGAAAGCCGACGGCGAGACTAACGATGTCGTATTCGCAGAGGTTGGGTGCACCGGGCCGGGATCGAACATGACCGAAAGAGTGCCGTGGGAGAAGCAACTGAGCGAGGTGGAGGTGGAGAAGTTCGTGGACATGAGCTACATCGACGACGGTTGGATAGGCGAGCAGCCATACTAGTATGAGATGGCCGGGCCTTCTTTTCCTCAACTCACACTGTGTGCAAGTAGTGCTCAAAAAGGGAAACTTTGTAACACCAATCTGTTCTGTTTGTTTGAAAATATACACCATAGCATCTATATATTTTGGAAAACATACAAAGTGAATTGTCTTTGTACGTTTTCCTAAATATAGACGCAAGCAAAAACGACTCATGCTATTGTTCCACCACCAACGAAATGTCATCGAAATCCAGATATGAATAGTGGCATTTTTGCTTTAGCCTTTCTGTCACACTATAATGCTAAATTTGTATATTTTATTTTTCTTGTGTATTTTCAACTTGGAGTTAAACTTTTCAGGGTTTTTTGTCACATGTCTTATGAACATTTCCAACATTTCCTCCGCTGCCACCACCGCCAAGAAGGAACGACGACGACCTCCAGGGAGACGAAGCAGGGGGCTTTCAGGAGCCACGCGCGGTTGCATGCATCCTGGGAGGAGCCCACGCTCCGGCTTCCCACCGCATCTTCAAGCAGTTTGCTCGTGAGGTGAATGCGGCGCTCCCCAGGCCTGACGCTGCGCGCAACCTCAGGTGGACCAAGTAGGTCATCACCTTCGACCCCAAGGACCAGCTCAGGTGCACCGCAGCCCCAGACACTCTCCCGATGCTCTGCACTCCGACCATCAGCAACGTCCTCGTGACCAAGACCCTCATCGACGGTGGAGCAGGGCTCAACGTCCTCTCCGTCCAGACCTTCGAGACGCTCCAAGTTCCCTATGATCAGCTGCACCCAACCAAGCCATTCTATGGAGTCACAGATGGCTCCATGCTCCCGATGGGGCAGGTCCGCCTCCCCGTCACCTTCGGCGATCGCGACAACTATCACACCGAGCTCATTGACTTCGACGTCGCCAACATCCACCTCTCGTACAACGCCATCCTAGGGTATCCGACCCTCTCCAAGTTCATGGCGGCGACCCATCACGGCTACAACGTCCTCAAGATGCCTGGGAGTGGCGGAGTCATCACGATCGCCTGTGACGAGAAGGAAGCAGTGCGTTCACTGGAGCGCGCCTACCAGGCTGTAGCGGTCGAGAGCTCCGACGGAGATGGAGCCGTCTTCGTCCTGCAGACCGCCCCCAAGAAGAAGAAGCACCTGTCCATAGACGGACCTCAGGACGCAGGGGCTCCTGATGGCACCTCCTCAGGTCCCGCCTGCTGACGAGGCGCCCTCCACCCTCGCATAGGGAGGCGCGCCCAGCGCCCCTCTCAGGACGGGCTCGGGGGCTCTCCTCTGGAATGCCTCTGGTCTGACCAGCATCACGAGGGAGGTGTTCAGGCACCACCTGCGGGCGTGTCTCGATGTGCGTTTTTGTGAGCCCAGCGTGAGTCATACAGCGTTGGGGGCTCAGGGCTTCATCGACCAGGCTACCGAGGAACTTCAGTACGCAAGGCTCATACGCGGTGGGCGCAACCGCACGACACCAAGCTCACTTACCCGCAACCCAAGCAACCAATTCTGCGTCTGTGTTGACATCGCAGGCCTCGACCGAGCCACTTCTCTGGAGCCTTTCTGGCCGATGGCTGTCGACTGGAGGAGGACTCTCACCTGCAGCTACATTCACACGCTCTTCGGCTTCCGCAACGCAGCTGCCACATCCCAGTACCTCACGCAGCAGGCTTTGGGGGCCAGGAGGCTAAGTGGCAGGCGGTCCTAACGGAGCAGGAGCCGGACCCCCATGACCACTGAGGGCCTCCGGAGCCCCTGGGCCTCAGGATCCCGGCGATCCTCAGGAGCGATCCGCACGACTCGCGTCTTCAGCTACTCCAACTCTTCTTTGACGACAAGTATCAGGTGATGTCTCAGGTATTCAATCGAGGGCGCCACCCGGGCTACATCATCCTCGAGCTGCTGGGGGCTCACCCCCACAGCTGTCTCTTTTGCGCATGAATCAGAATTGGTTGTCCTCTTCGCATTATCTACATGATATATGGTTGGCACCCTCACCGCCACTAAGGTCATGATCCCTTGCAAGCTCACCCGCGACCGCCCCATGATTAAGGACTGGCACGGCGTCTGTGCTCAGGTCCGACCCTGCAGCGTCGCTAAATCCAAGGGCTGAGCTCTGTCTCGCGAGCCATTCCCGTGACGTCACCTCCCGTGGTCCTTGGTGCCTTGTTCTCGCATGGGCTAATCGTTGATGGGCAAGTGGAGGCCCGTGACAGGTGCCTCACTCACAAGGGAACCGCGCGCCGGCTGTTTTTCTTTTGGACTATGGCATGAGAAGACTGGGCACGGCGTCTGTGCTCAGCTCCGTCCCTGCAGCGTCGATAAATCTAGTGGTTGAGCTCTGTCTTACGGGCCGGTCCCGCTAATGTCACCTCCTGGGGTCGTTGGTGTTGCGGCCTTCTCATGCAATGCCCTTTGGAGATGCACTCGGCGTAGGTCCACGCAACCCATCTCTTTTCAAATTTTGCAGAAGAAGACTCATGCGCAACCCGCCTCAGGGTAGGGTCTCGTGGGTGATGCGTAAGATCACGAGAACTTCCCCAGAGTCGTTCAGCTCGTCCTGAGGAGGGCCCATATACACCTTGGCTGTCCTGCCGTGCAAGCCACGTGTCAGGATGGGGTTGTACACGCCCTGGAGTCTCTCCCGGTGGGAGGCTCCCTCCCACGGTCTAGTGGAAGTACCATGCTCCGCACTCGCAGAATCAACCGAGGAGCAGTTTTGCCCATGAACCGGTGGAAGCACCAAGCTTCGCACTGGCCGCTACGACCGAGGCGCGGTTATGCCCACACTCCGCGCAAGTGTGGTAGCTCTATGCTCCGCGCTAGTTATAAACAACTGAGGGCGGCCCCCAGCGGTCGCACCAACCTCAGGGAGCTTTTCAGCCCACGACGCTCATAGCTTCTCCTTGGAAGGGCGTTGCGAGGGGGGCTAGGCACGGGGGCTATGCTCAGGTCATGCCTGGCAGACGCCACCCTACCAGGTGCCCAGACACCTGGCTTTCTCGCGCCCCCATCCTAGGTGAAGTCTCATGAGCAAGGTATGGTGCTCATTCTCCCTCATGAGAGCTGTTCATACGTCAAGGGGGACCCCTGGGCATGGCGACCCAGGAGCCTCACTAGTCACGTAGCCCCTCACTCCTTGAGCCCAGCGCTCAACGGCGGTCGAGGTATGTGCGGGGCTGGGCCCTGCCGACGCAGAATGCAAACGGGATCGCTTGAGCGTCAAGGGGGACCCCTGGGCATCGTGACCCAGGGGCCTCACTAGTCACGTAGCCCCTCACTCCTTGAGCTCGGCGCTCAACGGCGGTCGAGGTATGCACGGGGCTGGGCCCTGCCGACGTAGAGCACCTAAGCAAACATGAAAGGAAGCAAGCATGGAAATCACAGAATTCAAGTCTAGATATTACAATAAAGTCAAGTTCGCCAAATCCAAATAAGTTCTTACGCCTCCCCGAGGCACTTGCATCTCTATTGCCTAAGAGGGACAGGTCACGCGTCACCAGGAACACCACCCCCAGCTGCACCCTCGATAGTAGAAGCCCGAAGGAATGCCTCCACCAACTCCTTGACCTTCTCCGCCAGGGCTTCAGAAGCCGTGTCCTCCAGGCTCGCGGCCAGCGGCTTGGATAGCGTGGCCAGGTCGAAGTTGGGGTCATGAAGGTGGAGATGGCCGCACACCTACACTAAGGTTGAGGTAAGGAGCGCGCGGCCCTCAGTATCAGCTAACTGGCCAATTGCGGCTGCCACTCCACGCAGGGCCTCCACGAGTGCGGCAAGGAGACCGGTGGCGCCATCCTCCGGGGCAGCCAGCTGCTCCTCGAACCCCTCCCCATAGGCAGCCAGCAGCGCCTTGCGGGCCTTGAGCTCGAAGGCGGCGAGGGCCTCACGGTCCACCGTTGCCACTTTCTCCGAGGTGGTGAGGGCGTCCTCCTTGGCCTTCAGCTCGGTGTCGCGCTTGGCTTGGGCCGCCTTGGCCTTCTCGGTCTCCGCCTTCAGCTCCCCCAGGCTTGCGCGGTCGGCGAGTCGCTCCTCCCGTAGCTGAGACGCATCGGCCTTCTCAGCCTGGAGCTCCTCCTCCAACCTCTTGAGCTCCAGGGCGCCCTTCATGCTCTCCTCACGAAGGGTCTTCAGCTCGCCTTTCACCCCGAGACAACGCTTCTCGGAGGACGTTGCCTTGGCTTGCGCAGCATCCCGCGCCTGTGTAGCCAAGGCGGCCTCCTCCTGACCCTTGGTGGCGGCCGACGAGGCCTGACTCCAGGTGGCCTGCACGGACTCCTCCGCCAGCAGCCACCCCGAGAGTAGGCCCAGGCGCGCTTCCACCACGCGGCCATCACCGCCCCGAAGGTCGGCACGGAGTTGGCCCAGCATAGTGGAGGCTGCCTCGAAGGCCTCAGGACCGGACCTCGCCAGCTGGCGACGGGGCGCCACCATGACCGCCCGCTTGGCAGAGGGCTCAGGGCTCCTGATGCCTTCGCTGGCGCGGTAGGAACAGGGGTCGCCTGACCCTCGCGAGGAGCAGCGGCGGATCCTCCAGGAGGTGTCACCACCACGCACTCGGTTGCCTGGCTGGCTGAGGCGTGTGGCACCATGGCGGCAGCAGCAGGAGGGGTAGGACCCTGAAGGGTGGCCTCCCCCTTCACCTTATTCATCATGCCACCGAGGCTGCTGCATTGGAGAACATGCGTCAGAAACACAACAAGCAATGGAACAACGGAAGGATTCATGCTTACGCGTCAAGGGCCTGGCACGACTTCCTCTTCGCCAGCAGGTTTGCTACGGCCTCCCTTACCGTGGGCGCGCCGCTGACCCGGAGACCAGCAAGACACGAGGCCACGGATCTGGGTGCGGCGGTGGTCGCTGGCTTCACCGGGGCAGGGCTCCGCGTTGAAGTTGCCGCGCCACCCCCTCCGGACGAGGTGTGTCCGGATCGACACGGGGTGGCAGCCTTGGACCGGCCAGCAACATCAGTGCTCGGCGCCACCTCCCCAACGGACGCCTCAGAGGTGGCGTCGTTAGCATTCCAGTCTAGGTCCCCGAGGGTCACCTCTGAGTCCTCCTCCTCCTCGTCGCTCCCCTCCCCATCACCAGAGGATACGTCGACCGTAGGCGGAGTAGGCGCTGGCACCTCAACATAGCCCGACACAGCCTCTGTCGGATTTCGGGCTCCGGAAAACCCTTAAGATTCGAACACAGGGGCGTGACGAAGATCTCTCCCACTACACGTCTACCTAGCGCCTCGCTCTCCTCCGGTGGTGGGAATGGAATGCAAGCAAGCAAAAAAGTAAAGCACACACGAGTTTACCCAGGTTCAGGCCACCATGCGGTGTAAAACCCTACGTCCTGCTTTGGTGGATTGGCCTCACGAGGGCTAGAGTATGAAGAAGTACACTGGTTTCCTGAGCTCAGGAGGCGAGCTCAGGAGGGTTGCGGAGGCAAGTGTTCTTGCTCCTTCTGGTGGAATGAGCTAGGGAATGAAGTGTTTGTCCTAGCCTTTTATGATGAGATCCATCCCCCCTACGATGGGAACCCTAACTACTTGTATAGGCGGCCAGGGTCCTCTTCCCCCGAAATGTTTAGGCGGGAAGGGAATCCCACAACGGCCATTTGAGCGGGAACACAAGGACATTCTTATCCTGACAAAAGGTGGTCTTCGCCTGCAAAGAGGGCAGGCGGTGACGCGGTGGTGGGCTCGACGATGACATCCTTCCTGCTGTCCTTGCGGTCTTCGGTCTTGTTGCACCGAAGGGGAAACCTTTCCCTCTCCCCTCGAGAACCTGCGCCTGTGCGGTCTCCTTTGCACTGATATGGAAACTGCGCCCGTTGGCACGCGCTGGCGCCCGCTGGCATGGTGCATCGTGGCTTGCGTCACTTCTTCCTCCTGAAGCAGGCTTGGCCTTGAGATCTCCGCCCTCCCGAAGCAACCTAGCTGAGGCTACTCTTAGGAGAGGTCTTGGTCGTCCCTCCGGAGCAGCCTAGGTGAGGCCGCTCCCCGAGGAAGTCTTGGTCGTTCTCCTCGCGAGGGCTGGCCCCCTCACAAGGGTCTTGAGCAGCTGGTCGATCAGCTAGGCCCTACCAGGCCATACTAGGAACGCGACTTGGGACGCAGACAGGCAAGTCTAGGTACCTTGGTTCCCAGTACGCCGTCAGTAGCCCCCGGGCTCAAGGCGCGCGCGGAGTTGGCTTTGGGGCGAAGCCTAGTCGAGGACGAAGCGCCGCGGGCCCCAAAGACTGCAGGCCAGGCTGGCGCATGACGGTTGGATGGGACGTGGCGACTCCACTCCCCACGCAGCCTTGGCAACCATGCGACTTGACAACTCCCTGGCGCGGGTGGCAGGACCGGCGTGCCCGCGCGCGAGTGGCTGACGATTGGCCTTCTCAGTCTATAAACAGGGGACGAAACACCACCCCCGCTCATTTGACTGTTCCAGGCCAAAACCCCAGTTGCTCTTCCTCCGAGGAGGGTTTTCCGATGGCACCGATTCATAGGTTCTCCGCCCCAGAGAAGGGGAAGGACCCGGTGGTGGAGCCCGAGCAGCTCCCGCCAAAGAAGAGGCGCCATGATTCGCCAAGGGTGCCTCGGAGGCCGGTGGATGCTCGCACGTGGTGCACACGGGCGCCACCAGGGTTTCCGCCTCACACGGCCGTCCCGGCGACGGTCACACGCGGCGCGGGCGGTGGCAACGGGGGCGGCGCAAGTAGCCGCCCGGTGGGGCGAGTAATGCTATGCCTCCCGCCGTTGCTCCATGCTGAGGACAACGTCCGTGAGTTTGTCTTCTGGGTGGGAGCTCCTCCGCACACTTGGATCCTCCTCCCCCCATTCCCGAGGGAGGTGCTTCCGGAGCGCGGACGAGTGATGATGCAGCTTCGGCATGAGGGATGCCATCTCCCCCATTCGTATGCCGACGTGGAGGTGATTTCCTCCGGCCAGGTCTACATGACCTGGGGTTGGGGCGTGGTGCGCCACGCATGCGCCCCTGCCGGGAGGCATGTTCTTCACTTCAGGGTGGATGGGCTAGCTTCGCTGACCTTCAAAGTCTTCAGGGAGGATGGCCGGCGACGAGCGTGCAGCGAGGAGGGGCTCGCCGATGACCATCTCCGGTGCTGCCTGGGTGCCGGGGCCAGGGGAGAAGTTTTCACCGTTGGCTCTGCACCCGACTCCCCTAGCAGCAGCTTCGCTGCACGTTGCATCTCCGATCCTTCAATTCGCAGGACATGTCTATAACAGTCCTAGTACTCCCATAATGCTTCAGTACAGTCCTTGTACTTGATAATACGGGCCATGTACGGTCCTAGCGACGGTCCCGGCGACACGCAGCCGGTACGCCGCGGGACACGTCAACACTCAGCAGCGAGCCCCGTCACTCCGCACGTTCAGCGGACAATTTTGCCATACAGACCCTGAGTGTTTCTTCGTCACAGATCAACCCCCGCACCCTTCCTCGTTGCAGTTAAGCACTTCCAGCGTACCCTTTTCTTTCTTTCGACCCACACACGGGCGATTAGGGCGGCTGCGGTGGCCGGTGATCGCCGTCATCGGAGGACCTCTTAGAGACGTCCATTGAGGGATCCTGTGTTGGGGGCAACCACATCGCGTCCAGGGGTCCCAAGCCTATGCCTCACGCAGCGGTGACGCGATGTGGTCGCCCCCAATATAGGATCCCTCAATGGACGCCTCTAAGAGGTCCTCCGATGACGGCGATCACCGGCCACCGCAGCCGCCCTAATCGCCCGTGCGTGGGTCGAAAGAAAGAAAAGGGTACGCTGGAAGTGCTTAACTACAACAAGGAAGGGTGCGGGGGTTGATCTGCAATGAAGAAACACTCAGGGTCTGTATGGCAAAATTGTCCGCTGAACCTGCAGAGCGACGGGCTCGCAGCTGAGTGCTGACGTGTCTCGTGGCGTACCGGCTGTGTGTTGCCAGGACCGTCGCTAGGACCGTACGTGGCCCGTATTATCAAGTACAAGGACTGTACTGAAGCATTATGGGAGTACCAGGACTGTTATAGACATGGCCTGCAAGTTGAAGGATTGGAGATGCATTTACTCTAAAAAATAAGATAGTCAGATTTGATTATTTTTTAAACATAGGAGCATGTAAGTGTTGAAAGTGCCTGATATTTTTGGCATTGGAAGAGAGAGGCCAGTATGAGTTGCAAGTTTACTCTCATTATGTATTGCGCGGTTGCATCAGGCCTAGATAGGGTCGGACATTCCTCCTCCCCAACCCGTTTATGTGTTTAAATGTCACCAGACGTGTGGAAGAAGAAAGAAACTTAATACTCTCTTGGTTTTAAATTAATTCAAGTTCTAGCTTTATCTTAAGTCAGCTTTCTTTCGGGTCGATTAAGTCTATAAAAAATTATCAACATTTTAACATCAGATTAGTTCTCCCCGCAAAAAATAGATAAACAAATATCAGATTAGTTCTATCAGGTTTCACCATATTCCGCAAAAATAAAAGGTGACGGATTTCGGGTTCCGGCAGACCCTTGAGGTTCGAACACTGGGGTGCACGCGGAGATCTCTCCCCTACAGATGTACGTCCAATCTCCTCGCATGATCTAAGCTAAAAATAACGAACAACACAAGGGACAAGAGGTTTATAATGGTTCGGGCCACCGTTGTGGTGTAATACCCTACTCCAGTGTGTGGTGTGGTGGATTGCCTCAGGGGCTGATGATGAATAGTACAAGGGAAGAATAGCCTCGCGAGAGGTGTTCTTGAGCTCGTGCGATGAACTGCTTGGGTGAGTTCAGTCACCTCTCTCTCTCTGCTAGGGCTCTATCAGATCTCTAGATGTCTCTCCGTCCCCCCTACTCTGTGGTGGCTGGCTCTATTTATAGAGGCCCTGGGCCTCTCCCCAAATAATGAGCGGGAGGGGCACCAACAATTGGCCATTTTGAAGGGGAACATCTAGTACAAGTTATCCTGACCAAAGGTGCTCTTCGGCTGTCAAAAGTACTGGTGATGACGCCGTCTTGGGCTCCACGGTGACCTCCGTCCTGCCGCTCTGCTGGTCTTGGTCTCGTTGCACCGGAATGGCAACCTTTGGCCAATGCCTTTGCATGTGCTTGCCCCCTTTGCACCAAAGGGGAAACAAGGACACTGCACAGGTCGGCACCTGCCTGGTCTCGATCGTCATGGCTTGCGTCACGGGCTCCTCGCGAGGTATCCCTGCCTTGATTTCTCCGCCTCCTCGCGAGCCTGCCTGATGAGGCTGCCTCTGAGGAAGCTTTCTGTCGTCTGCCCCGCGAGGCTCGGCCCCTCGCGACGGTCTTGAGCTTGAGCTGATGAAGATGGGCCGTGCTGGGCCCCCACTTGAGCCACGCCGCAGGCCGCATGCAGGCAAGTCTAGGGACCCCCGTTCCCAGAACGCTGACAGTAGCCCCCGGGCCCAAGGTGCGCCCGGGCATGGCCTGGCAGGGAAGCAAAGGGGCAAGCGCGAAGCGCCACGGGCCCCAACAGCCTACGGCCTTGGGCGCCGCATGGCGATTGATTAGACGTGGGCGTCTGCGCTTCCCCATGACGCCTCGGCGGCCGCACGACTTGACAAGTCCCTGCATGCAGAGAGACTGGTCATGATTACCTGCGATCGTGGTGCTCGGCGGTTGGCCTCCTCCGGCTATAAGTACGGGGCTGCGTGAGCCCTTCAGCCCATCCCTTCTTGCTGCTCCTTTTCTTCTTCTGGGCTACTCGCCGTTCCCATGGCCTTAAATTCTCAGCCGCGGAGAAAGGAAAGACCCGCCAGGCAGGGCCTGACTCCCCCCCCGACCAAGCACGGCCGAGGCCGCCCTCGCAAGTAATCCACGGCCACCGTAGTGGCCTCCCGCGACCATGGAGGCGGTTCCCTGCGCGGTGGTGAGCGCCCGGCCGCCGATGGGGGGCACACCGTGGCTGCGCTCCCCCCTAGGCCACGCTTTCGCTCTGCGGAGGTGCTGCCGGAGTTCGTCGTGTGTTCAGCGGACCCAACCAACACCGGGCTCCAGCTCCCCCGTTTCTTCGTAGATGATCTGCCGGCCAACGCCCGGTGCGGCTTCTGGCTCCAGGCAGACGGCTGCTGCAGCAGGGCCTCCTGGGCTTCGCTGGAGGTCTCCGTTTCTGGGAATGGGGCCCTGACCCGCGGCTGGAAAATGTTCGCCCGCGCGCGCGGCCTGGGCCGGTGGTGCACCCTGCACTTCAAGTTCGATGGCGACGCCACCCTCTACGTGAGGGTGTTCGGGGAAGACGTTCGCCGTGCTGGGTGCTTCCTCGAAGACGACGACCGCGGCCGCCTGCCCAGCCCCGGTACTGACCAGGATGAAGACGGCGACATGCGTACAGGCGGCGGTGCTCAGGGTTCGTTGAGCTTCGGCGACTCCCTCTCAGGCAGCAACTCCTCCAGCGGTGGCCGCAACCAGCCCCCGCGCCGTCGCGCCCACTCGGGTGAAGGTAGCGGGTCAGCTCGCCGTCGCGCCCCGGCGAAGCGAGAGGAGGGATCCGCCTGAGCCCCAGAAGCAGCTCGAACCTTCGCTATGGGTTGGTGCAGGACGAATTGCGCCCATTTTGTTTTCCTTATTTTCCTACACAGAAATAGAAGGTAGTATAGGGCCCCGCGGGGGCGTGTTAGAACTGCTGCTGTTAACCATCGTGCTTCTTCCGCTATTTCTGCGCTGTGTTCCCGCGCCGTGCACCCATGTGTGGGAATTATTTTAGCTCGGTGGGGCTTGACGCGGTCCTCGCCTCCCGAGGCCGTGGCCTCGCCGTGCGCTTTGTGCCCTGCAAGATCAGTAGGAGGGGTAACTTTCGGTCTTGGTTGTGGGGGCAGTCGGCCTAGGTCCTGCGCTCGTGTTGCGATGCCCGTGAGGCACGGACTGGGAGGGGTGCTCCCGCAGAGGACTCGGACAGGAAAGCTCCAAACGATCGGGGTAGAAAACACTCGCGAGGGCGTCCGCGAACCTCCCTTGTGGGACTTGTGCGAGAGAAAACGAGGCAAGCGAGTGAAAAAGACAAAGAGTCACAAGCCAGGAACGCCAACAACTTCAATAAAACTTCAAACAGGAATAAACAAGCCAACTGCAAAAAGCAAATGAAAAAGCCGCGTCCGGCACCTATTCTAGTTTTCGACGTCTTCTCACCAGCGCGGAGCTAAGTGCTGCCACTGGGCGTGGGCGGGAGCCCCCGAGGCCCGAGGGCGACACTTCGGAGACTCCGGGGCGTGTACAACCCCACTCATTATAATGTGAGAGTGTCATGGGCGGCGAGCTTGATAGGCATTGGCATTCTTCACAGGCACCGGGCCTTTCCTGAAATGCGGCAGCTTCACAGGCATTTGCCTTCTTCACAAGCACCGGGCCTTTCCTAAAATGCGGCAGCTTCACAGGCATTTGCCTTCTTCATAGGCACCGGGCCTTTCCCAAAATATGGCAGCTTCACAGGCACCGGGCCTTTCCTAGGTGCTAGGCCTCGCTCAGGGATAGAACCTCCGGAGATGTTGAATGTTCCACGCGTTCTGGATGGGTACCCCCTCCGTGGTCTCCAAGCGCACGGAGCCAGGGCTGGAGACATGAACAACCTTGAATGGGCCCTCCGACATGGGAGAGAGCTTGTGCATCCCCTCCCTGGAGAGAACCCGTCTGAGTACGAGACCCCCTACCTCAAGAGTTCTGGGGCGGATGTTGCGGCAGTGGTATCGTCGCAGCGCCTGTTGATACCTTGCCACTCGCAGTGCGGCTTCTCGGCGGCGTTCCTCCCCCAGCACGAGATCCATCCCCCGCATGGCGTCCTGCTGCGTCCCATCAAACGCCAGGACCCGTGTGGAGCGACGTCTGACCTCGTGAGGGAGAACAACCTCTGCTCCGTAGACGAGGAAGAACGGGGTCTCGCTAGTCGGCTTGGTCGCAGTTGTACGGATTGACCACAACACGGACTGGAGCTCGTCGTACCAGCCCCTGCCACAGGCCTCCAGCTTCTTCTTAAAGGTCCTGGCTTTGAGGCCCCTCAGGACCTCCGCGTTGGCTGGCTCGGCCTGGCCGTTGCTCCGGGGGTGTGCTACCGAGGCGTAGCATATCTGCGTTCCAACGTTAGCACAGTATGTTTTGAAGAGATTACTAGTGAATTGCGAACCATTGTCGGTGATGATGCGGTTGGGCACCCCAAATCGGCTCACGAGGCCCTTGATGAACTTGACCGCGGAGCTTGCCGGGATTGTGCGGACGGCTTCCACCTCAGCCCACTTGGTGAACTTGTCCATAGCGACGTAGAGGTTGCGATAGCCCCCTGGCTGTTGGGGAACGTAGCAGAATTTTAAAATTTTCTACGCATCACCAAGATCAATCTATGGAGTCATCTAGCAAGGAGGTAGAGGGGAGTGCATCTACATACCCTTGTAGATCGCGAGCGGAAGCGTTCAAGAGAACGGGGTTGATGGAGTCGTACTCGTCGTGATCCAAATCACCGATGATCGAGCGCCGAACGGACGGCACCTCCGCGTTCAACACACGTACGGTTGGGAGAGACGTCTCCTCCTTCTTGATCCAGCAAGGGAAGGAGAGGTTGATGTAGATCCAGCAGCACGACAACGTGGTGGTGGAAGTAGCGGGATCCCGGCAGGGCTTCGCCAAGCGCAAGCAGGGAGGAGGAGGTGTCACGGGAGGGAGGGAAGCGCTAGGGACATGGGATGTAGCTGCCCTCCCTCCCCTCCACTATATATAGGGGCCAGGGGGGCGCCGGCCCCCTTGTAGATCCCATCTAGGGAGGGGCGGCGGCCAAGGGGGGGGGGGAACTTGCCCCCACGTTTGGTGGGGCGCCTCCCACCCCCAGGGTTTCCAACCCTAGGCGCAGGAGGAGGCCCATGGGTGGCGCACCAGCCCACCAAGGGCTGGTTCCCTTCCCACTTCAGCCCATGGGGCCCTCTAGGATAGGTGGCCCCACCCGGTGGACCCCCGGGACCCTTCTGGTGGTCCCGGTACAATACCGATGATCTCCGAAACTTTCCCAGTGGCCGAAACTGGACTTCCTATATATAAATCTTTACCTCCGGACCATTCCGGAACTCCTCGTGACGTCCGGGATCTCATCCGGGACTCCGAACAACTTTCGGGTTGCCACATACTAATATCTCTACAACCCTAGTGTCACCGAACCTTAAGTGTGTAGACCCTACGGGTTCGTGAACCATGCAGACATGACCGAGACAACTCCCCGGCTAATAACCAACAGCGGGATCTGGATACCCATGTTGTCTCCCACATGTTCCACGACGATCTCATCAGATGAACCATGATGTCGAGGATTCAATCAATCCCGTATTCAATTCCCTTTGTTAGTCGGTAAGTTACTTGCCCGAGATTCGATCGTCGGTATCCCAATACCTCGTTCAATCTCGTTACCGGCAAGTCACTTTACTCGTTCTGCAAAACATCATCCCGTGACCAACCCTTAGTCACATTGAGCTCATTACGATGATGTCTTACCGAGTGGGCCCAGAGATACCTCTCCGTCATGCGGAGTGACAAATCCCAGTGTCGATTCGTGCCAACCCAACAGACACTTTCGGAGATACCTGTAGTGTACCTTTATAGTCACCCAGTTACGTTGTGACGTTTGGCATTCCTACAGTATCCAAGAGTTACACAATCTCATGATCTAAGGAAAGGATACTTGACATTAGAAAAGCTCTAGCAGACGAACTACACGATCTTGTGCTATGCTTAATATTGGGTCTTGTCCATCACATCATTCTCCTAATGATGTGATCCCATTATCAATGACATCTAATGTCCATAGTCCGGAAACCATGACTATCTGTTGATCAACGAGCTAGTCAACTAGAGGCTTACTAGGGACATGTTGTGGTCTATGTATTCACACATGTATTACGATTTCCGGATAACACAATTATAGGATGAACAATAGACAATTATCAGGAACAAGGAAATATAATAATAACCATTTTTTTATTGCCTCTAGGGCATATTTCCAACAGTCTCCCACTTGCACTAGAGTCAATAATCTATTTACATTGTGATGAATCAAACACCCATAGAGTTCTGGTGTTGATCATGTTTTGCTCGAGGAAGAGGTTTAATCAACGGATCTACGACATTCAGGTCCGTGTGCACTTTACAAATATATATGTCTCCATTCTGAACATTTTCACGAATGGAGTTGAAGCGACGCTTGATATGCCTGGTCTCCCTGTGAAACCTGGGCTCCTTGGCAAGGGCAATAGCTCCAGTGTTGTCACAGAAGAGAGTCACTAGGCCGGACGCATTGGGAATAACTCCTAGGTCGGTAATGAACTCCTTCACCCAGATTGCTTCTTGTGCTGCCTCCGAGGCTGCCATGTACTCCGCTTCACATGTAGATCCCGCCACGACGCTTTGCTTGCAACTGCACCAGCTGACTGCCCCACCATTCAAAATATACACATATCCGGTTTGTGACTTAGAGTCATCCAGATCTGTGTCGAAGCTAGCATCGACGTAACCCTTTACGACGAGCTCTTCGTCACCTCCATAGACGAGAAACATATCCTTAGTCCTTTTCAGGTACTTCAGGATATTCTTGACCGCCGTCCAGTGTTCCATGCCGGGATTACTTTGGTACCTTCCTACCAAACTAATGGCAAGGTTTACATCAGGTCTGGTACACATCATGGCATACATGATAGACCCTATGGCCGAGGCATAGGGGATGGGACTCATCTTTTCTCTATCTTCTGTCGTGGTCGGGCATTGAGCCGTGCTCAATCTCATACCTTGCAATACAGGCAAGAACCCCTTCTTGGACTGATCCATATTGAACTTCTTCAATGTCTTGTCAAGGTACGTACTTTGTGAAAGACCAATGAGGCGTCTCGATCTATCTCTATAGATCTTGATGCCTAATATATAAGCAGTTTCTCCAAGGTCCTTCATTGAAAAACACTTCTTCAAGTAGGCCTTTATGCTTTCCAAGAATTCTATATCATTTCCCATCAATAGTATGTCATCCACATATAATATGAGAAATCCTACAGAGCTCCCACTCACTTTCTTGTAAACACAGACTTCTCCATAAGTCTGTGTAAACCCAAACGCTTTGATCATCTCATCAAAACGAGTGATCCTACTCCGAGATGCTTGCACCAGCCCATAGATTGAGCGTTGGAGCTTGCACACCTTGTCAGCATTCTTAGGATCGACAAAACCTTCTGGCTGCATCATATACAATTCTTCATTAAGGAAACCATTAAGGAATGCCGTTTTGACGTCCATTTGCCATATCTCATAATCATAGAATGCGACAATTGCTAACATGATTCGGACGGACTTCAGCTTCGCTACGGGTGAGAAAGTCTCATCGTAGTCAACCCCTTGAACTTGTCGATAACCCTTAGCGACAAGCCGAGCCTTATAGATGGTCAAATTACCATCCGCATATGTCTTCTTCTTAAAGATCCATTTATTTTCTATGGCTCGCCGATCATCGGGCAAGTCAGTCAAAGTCCATACTTCGTTTTCATACATGGATCCTATCTCGGATTTCATGGCTTCCAGCCATTTGTCAGAATCTGGGCCCGCCATCGCTTCTTCATAGTTCGAAGGTTCACCATTGTCTAACAACATGATTTCCAGGACAGGGTTGCCGTACCACTTTGGTGCGGAACGTGTCCTTGTGGACCTTCGAAGTTCAGCAGCAACTTGATCTGAAGTTTCATGATCATCATCATTAACTTCCTCCCTAGTCGGTGCAGGCACCTCAGGAACAATTTCTTGAGTTGGGCCACTCTCCGGTTCAAGAGGCAATACTTCATCAAGTTCTACTTTCCTCCCACTTACTTCTTTCGAGAGAAACTCTTTCTCTAGAAAGGATCCATTCTTGGCAACAAAGGTCTTGCCTTCGGATCTAAGATAGAAGGTATACCCAATAGTTTCTTTAGGGTATCCTATGACGACGCATTTTTCCGATTTGGGTTCGAGCTTTTCAGGTTGAAGTTTCTTGACATAAGCATTGCATCCCCAAACTTTCAGAAATGACAGCTTAGGTTTCTTGCCAAGCCACAATTCATACGGTGTCGTCTCAACAGATTTCGACGGAGCCCTATTTAAAGTGAATGCGGCAGTCTCTATAGCATAACCCCAAAATGATAGCGGTAGATCGGTAAGAGACATCATAGATCGTACCATATCCAATAGGGTGCGATTACGACGTTCGGACATACCATTACGTTGTGGTGTTCCAGGCGGCATGAGTTGTGAAACTATTCCACATTTCCTTAAGTGCATGCCAAATTCGTGACTCAAATGTTCTCCCCCACGATATGATCGTAAGAACTTGATTTTCCTGTCACGTTGATTCTCAACCTCACTCTGAAATTCCTTGAACTTTTTAAAGGTCTCAGACTTGTGTTTCATTAAATAGACATACCCATATCTACTTAAGTCATCAGTGAGGGTGAGGACATAACGATAGCCACCGCGAGCCTCAACGCTCATTGGACCGCACACATCAGTATGTATGATTTCCAATAGGTTGGTTGCTCGCTCCATTGTTTCGGAGAACGGAGTCTTGGTCATTTTACCCATGAGGCATGGTTCGCACGTGTCAAATGATTCATAATCAAGAGACTCCAAAAGTCCATCTGCATGGAGTTTCATCATGCGTTTGACACCAATGTGACCAAGGCGGCAGTGCCACAAGTATGTGGGACTATCATTATCAACCTTACATCTTTTGGCATTCACACTATGAATGTGTGTAACATCACGTTCGAGATTAAATAAGAATAAACCATTGACCAGCGGGGCATGACCATAAAACATGTCTCTCATATAAATAGAACAACCATTATTCTCAGATTTAAATGAGTAGCCATCTCACATTAAACGAGATCCAGATACAATGTTCATGGTCAAAGCTGGTGCTAAATAACAATTATTGAGGTTTAAAACTAATCCCATAGGTAAATGCAGAGGTAGCGTGCCGACGGCGATCACGTCGACCTTGGAACCATTCCCGACGCGCATCGTCACCTCGTCCTTCGCCAGTCTCCGTTTATTCCGCAGTTCCTATTTTGAGTTACAAATATGAGCAACTGCACCGGTATCAAATACCCAGAGCTAATACGAGCGCTGGTAAGGTACACATCAATAACATGTATATCACATATACCTTTGGTTGTCACAACCCTAGAATTTGCTTGCCATTAGTTGCCTTAAAGCATCCATGCATCATGTTAACTTTTCAATTAAAGTTGAAAGGGGATGAAAAACCCTAGCACCAAAATTAAATCAAATACGTTCAACTTAAAAACATTTTCAAGAACCCAGAATGCTCTTTAGGAAAGTTCATCATTTTTTAATTGGTCTAGAACCTCTCACAAAAATGGTGCACACCTTTTTAGGCCATTCTGGATTTTTGAATAACCCATATTGTATTTGAATTGCGGCAGTTAAATACTATTAATATTTTTAAATGTTCCAACAATTCTGAAAATAGTTAAGGGCCTCTGTAATAATTAACTTAATGCCCACAATTATTTTCGGTATTTATTAAAATGATTTGGGTTATAAACTAAATGAAAACAAAATAACAAGAATAGAAAAACAGAAAAAGAACTAGAAAGAGAGAGACAGAGAGAATACCTGGCCAAAACCTACCTGGCTGGCCCAGGTCCTGTGCAGCCCACCTACGCGGCCCGCTACTGTGCAGCCCAGCTGCCAGTCGTCTTCCCCGCTGCGCCAGGAGGACGCGGGCGTGTGCCTGACGCGCGCCGGCCACCTCCTGCCTGCCTGCGTGCACCCCCCCGACGCCCTGGACGACTCTGGCATCGCCACGCGATCCCTGGACCCTCTCTCACTCTCCCTCGTCCTCCTCTCCTCCTCTGTCTCTCTCTCTCTCTCCCGCGATCGCCGTGACCGCCCAAGAACGCCGACGCGCACCCCCGTGGCCACCGTCCACCCCTCGCCTTGCCAAAACATCCAGAAGGACCGACGTTGTCTCCTTCATCGTCTACACAAGTCCGTTCGACTGTGGGAGCACCGCAGCGACGTTTCTGCCTCGTCTTCAACCTCAGGCACCCGAGCTCGTCTTTGGTCGATTCAGAACCGCCAGGACCTCCCCGGGCTCGCTGACCTCCTCTTCAGCATCGCTGTGAGCTCCCGCTCCGAACCCCTCTCTTCCCCGCCTCTTTTGCACCGCGTAGCCCTAGTTTCACCGGAGCCAATAGCACCTTGCCACCGGCCATGCCGCCACCGAGGCTACGGCCGTGCAAGCTCGCCTCCGAGCACGTCAACACACTCAGGGAGTCTCCAGGAGATCGAATCACCCGCCCGTTAGGCCTGCCTTGCACCGTAGCCCCAAACCCGTGCACACCCGAACTCCGGCGCCGCCGCGAGCTCACTTCCGGCGAGCTCCGTCCACCCCCGCACCTCCCTTTGATCTCCCTAGATGCGCACGGGCGCGGGCTATCCTCTGGTGCCCCTGGCACATCGATCCGTCGCCTCTGGCGAGTTCCGAGCGAACTCCGCCGCGGTTCGAGGTCACCGCCGGCGAGACTCCGGCGACTGTCGACGTGGCCACCTAGTTAGCATTAGGCACCCCCTAATTAACCTCCTGACCCACTTACATGTGGGCCTAGTGCCTGAACTAATTAGTTTAACTCTTTGTTAGATTAGCACTAATTTCAGTGGGCCCCGCTTGTCAACTTTGACTTGGCGACGTCAGCTTTGACCGGGTCCCACCTGTCAGCCTCTATAGCTGACTATGTGTCACTGACTAGTGGGCCCTACTGGTCTGGTTTGACATGGAGGCGCCCAGTTGACCAGCTGACGTCACAGTGACGCAGTGCTGACGCAATAACTCATATTCTGGATTTAACTTAATTCAGGAAATTCTAGAAAATTCCCAAAACTTCTAAAATTCATAGAAAATCAACCGCAGCTCCAAATCAAATAATTATTATATGAAAAATGATCAGAAAAATCCAAAGAATCTAATTATGGCATTAGCATGCATGTTTGAAGAACTTATGTCTGCTGATCAGGTCAAATCAAATAAGTGGCATTTAAATAATCACAGAGTTGAATTTGAATCTTTGGTTCAAACCAACTTCATTTAATCTAGTTTTAGTTGCATTAGCTCAAATCACAGCATATTGACATGTCATGATCATGCATCATAATGTGCATTGCATTGATTGTATTCTTTCTGTGTTTGCCGGTGATTGTTCCCCCTCGGTAGATGTATGTTTCGACGATGTGATCAATGACACCGATGATGAGCTTTATCATCTTCAGAAGTGCCAGGCAAGCAAAACCCCCTTGTTCATTCCGATACAATCCCACTCTCTCGCTCCTGCTCTCTTTTACTGCATTAGGACAACAACGATTCATCTGTTACTTGCTGCGGTAGCTGAACCCCTTTATCCTTTGCATGACCTGTCATTGCCACAGTAAATAGATGAAACCCACTAGCATAAGTAGGAGTTGTTTGAGCCCTGATGTGCCTACTCATTCATGTTTGTTTGTCATGCCTGCTATGCTTAGAGTTGTGTCAGGGCTGATTCATCGGGGATGAATTGGAACAGTGATGAACATGTCCTAATGTGTGTGAGCTAAGTGTGTTGAACACGATTTGGTAAAGGTATCGATGAGAGGCCATGTAGGAGTACATGGTGGGTTGTTTCATTGGAACCGTCCTTAAGCACCGAGATCTGTATATGTGATTTAAGAACCAGCTACTATCATGCATTGGGCCCGAAAACAATGGACCCTCTCGGCTTCTTAACCTCCCTAGTTCTCTGTCCAGGAGTTGCAACTAGTTTCTGGTGTTTATAGGATATGTCTTGGCGGCTGTGCGTAGCGCTGACCCTAGGGGTGGGCTATGATGCGGTATATACACCGTGGCCGGGCATGCCGGGCGCCCGTTTGGTGTCTCGGAACCCTGTACACATCGTTCGGGGCCGTATGTGGAAACCTCGGCCGGACTCCCTGCGGATGGAACCTGGATAGGCGATAAACCTGGACTAGAGACTTGAGTGTTTAGGTAGGCCGTGGCCGACACCCTCGTTGGGCTTCCGCTTGAAGGTTGCCGAGTACATGTCGTGTAAACGACGGTAAGTGGTGAGAGCGTGTATGAAGGAGTACACCCCTACAGGTTTAACACCATCTATTCGAATAGCCGCGGCCGCGGTAAAGGACTGCTTGGTTGCCTGTACAGTTCATAGACAAGTGAAAGTGGATACTCTAAAATGCGCAAGATAAGCGTGAGTGCTATGGATGGCGTTCTCATGGGGAGACGGGAGCGGATCCATAGTTGTGTATTGAATGGTGAATATGTGGACTCGTGTGCGCCACCTCAAAAGAGTTGCTTGCAGTCATAGTTCAGGTTAGCCACTGAGTCAAAGCTGGCTTGCTGCAGTTAAACTCCACTACCCCCTTGTTGATACCGATGCATATGTAGGTTGTTCTGATGTAAATCTTGCTGGGTACATTTGTACTCACGTTTGCTTAATTTATGTTTTGAAGAGAGACGTCAGTCTCGCTAGTAGTTCCGTGTGGACTTTGACGTTTAGCTTGATACCTCAGCTACGATCTTGTGCCCTCGGCAGGATCTGGTAGATAGTCAGGCTTCTCAGCCTTTTTATTTGTAGATGTCTGTACCCAGACATGTTAAGCTTTTGCATGTGTTTTGATTTGTACGCTCTGAATGATGGGTCATGAGACCCATGTTTGTAATATCTCGCTCCTCGGAGCCTATTGAGTAAATACTGGAGTCGTAGAGTCTTGTTGTGATGGCATGTTGTATTTACAACTATCGAGCATATTGTGTGTATGATTGAAATGCTTGGTATGTGTGGGATCCGACAATCTAGTTGTTTATCCTTGGCAGCCTCTCTTATGGGGAAATGTAGTCTAGTGCTTCCTTGAGCCATAGTAGTCCGCTACAGCCCGGTTCACCGGAGTCCTGCTAGCCCAGCACTACTGCTCAGGACACTTGACTGGCCGGCATGTGTTTCACTTCGTTCCTGTGTCTGTCCCTTCGGGGAAATGTCATGCGGTGACATCCGGAGTCCTGCCTAGCCTGCTATAGCCTGGTTTACCGGAGTCCTGTTAGCCCAGTGCTACAGCCTGGATTCACACGCTGCTGACCGACATGCTCGAAGTTGATTCATGTATGCCTGTCTCCATGGGTTAGTGCCGCTTTGGGTTCACGACTAGCCATGTCGGCCCGGGTTATTTGTCATATGGATGCTAGCGACACTATCATATACGTGAGCCAAAAGGCGCAAACGGTCCCAGGCCATGGTAAGGCGACACCCGTGGGAATACTGTGCGTGAGGCCGCAAAGTGATATGAGGTGTTACCAGCTAGATCGATGTGACTTGGAATCGGGGTCCTGACAGCTTTGGTATCAGAGCCTGACTACCTGTAGGATTACCAAGCCAGACTGGTCGAAGTTGAGTCTATAAATGCTTTAGTTATATAAGGGAATTGATTGGGGAAGGGAACGTAAGGCTCTTTTTACTCCTTATACCTCATGCCCTTCTGATCTGAGTCAACCTCTTCTTTTCTGCGGGGGTTAAGAACTAGGCTTCTCTTCTATCTCTCAGGATGACGTGTTACTAAACCATAGTTGCCTAGGATTGTTGAGTTCAAGCCTCAGTTCAGTTCCTACTACTTCCATATGTCATAGCTGGCCTCAGAACTTTGATATTGTGATGTTGAGTGGTTATGCCACCATTTTGGAGGATGTCTGAAATCTTTTTGAGCATTTACAGCCGTTATGCTGTCCGAGTCATCCCAGGTTTCTAAGTAGTATGATGCATTTGCAAACCCCTTCCTCCTGTTCCTGATGTCCATTTGGGCCAGATTAACTACACTAATCGGTGAGTTGAGGTGCTCTATTGCCTCGACATATATGTTGGAGCTATTATTATGACCCTAGGTGTTTTAGGGAGTCACCTAGTAATCTAGCCATGTTTTGTGTTCTGGTGTGATGATTCTGGCCACCATTCTCGAAAGCATCCCGTTATGCCATTTAGTAGTAGGTATTCTATTCCTGGGTTCTTGAACCCGAGATTCACCCTACTTACCTCCTGTTGATAGCGTTTGCTCGTTCCTTTAGGATATTAGTAACCTTGCGACAGTCCTCGAGGTTCGTGGTATTTCTTTCTTCCAAATACCATGAACCATTAAGGCAGAAGTTCTTTGAACCAAAATATCACAATCAGAGTACTCTTGAGGAGTTCTCCATTCATAATTGTGATTCTGCCAGTTCTACCTTCCTGCATGGGCTATCTGGAAGAAACCTGTTGAACTTGGTTCGACATATTAATCTATGCATCCACAACTCAGAAAGATATACGTCCTCCTAAGTTGTCCCTCTTCATTTGTACTCCGACCATCGCCTATCAATTGATAGTCAGGAGTAATTGTGCATCCATGTTATCTATGCTTATTATTCTTGTGATCCGTTAAGCCATTCTATTTCAGAATGTCTATGAGAAACAAACTCCAGTACCTCATCCATATCCAGGATTGGGTCAAAGCAGTTGTGTCCTGCAGATCAAATGCCCATCCAGCTTTTGCTCTGTTCTACCCTGGAGTATTACCCCCTTTATGTCAGGATTGTCATGAGAATTGCACCATCTCTCATGAATTCTTGACGCAGTGATACTTCGTGCCATCATTTTTCATTCCTCGGTTCCGTGTTGTCGCAACCGGAATGCCGGCAAGTGAACCATGATGTGTGAAATCAATACTCCTAGCAACCGTGTTGCTTGGTAGTTAATGGACACTAATATCATTCTTAGCGTGTTGGTTATCAAAACACTATTCTAGGATTGATTGTTCTACCTTGTCCTTATTTCCGGTGCACTCTTTGATCAATGAGTTAGGATTATTCAATCCCTTGCTTATTTGTCCATATCATCTTGCTCTGAAAAGCAAGACTAATCTCGAGCTTAGTAACATATCGGTGGTTCGTGATTTTCCGAATATCTTCTCGGAAGCATTATGATGTCTACTACACAACCTTCTTCTTGTAGACGTTGTTGGGCCTCCAAGTGCAGAGGTTTGTAGGATAGTAGCAAATTTCCCTCAAGTGGATGACCTAAGGTTTATCAATCCGTAGGAGGCGTAGGATGAAGATGGTCTCTCTCAAGCAACCCTGCAACCAAATAATAAAGAGTCTCTTGTGTCCCCAACACACCCAATACAATGGTAAATTGTATAGGTGCACTAGTTCGGCGAAGAGATGGTGATACAAGTGCAAAATAGATAGTAGATATAGGTTTTTGTAAACTGAAAATATAAAAACAGCAAGGTAGCGAGTGGTAGAAGTGAGCGTAAATGGTATTGCAATGTGTGGAAATAAGGCCTAGGGTTCATACTTTCACTAGTGCAAGTTCTCTCAACAATAATAACATAGATAGATCATATAACGAGCCCTCAACATGCAACAAAGAGTCACTCCGAAGCCACTAATAGCGGAGAACAAACGTAGAGATTATGGTAGGGTACGAAACCACCTCAAAGTTATTCTTTCAAATCAATCCGCTGGGCTATTCCTATAAGTGTCACAAACAACCCTGGAGTTTTTAGTAGAATAACACCTTAAGATACAAATCAACCAAAACCCTAATGTCACCTAGATACTCCATTGTCACCTCAAGTATCCGTGGGCATGATTATACGATATGCATGACACAATCTCAAATTTATCCAACCAACATAAAAGTACTTCAAATAGTGCCCCAAAGTTTCTACCGGAGAATCAAGAACGTGTGCCAACCCCTATGCATAGGTTCATGGGCGGAACCCGCAAGTTGGTCACCAAAACATACATCAAGTGGCACGTGATATCCCATTGTCACCACAGATAAGCACGGCAAGACATACATCAAGTGTTCATAAAAGACTCAATCCGGTAAGATAACTTCAAAGGGGAAACTCAATTCATCACAAGAGAGTAGAGGGGGAGAAGAAACATAAGATCCAACTACAATAGCAAAGCTCGGGATACATCAAGATCGTGCCATAGATGGAACATGAGAGAGAACACGAGAGAGAGAGAGATCAAACACATAGCTACTGGTACATACCCTCAGCCCCGAGGGTGAACTACTCCCTCCTCGTCATGGATAGCGCCGGGATGATGAAGATGGCCACCGGAGATGGATCCCCCTCCGGCAGGGTACCGGAAAGGGGTCCCGATTGGTTTTTCATGGTTCTGGAGGCTTGCGGCGGCAGAACTCCCGATCTATCTTCTGTTCTGGAAGTTTTAGGGTACGACAGTATATATGGGTGAAAGGAGAACGTCGGTGGAGCTACGGGGGACCCACGAGGCAGGGGGGCGCGCCCAGGGGGGAGGGCGCGCCCCCACCCTCGTGAGCACCTCCCGTATCTTCTGACGTGGGGTCCAAGTCCATCAGGTGGGTTTCCTTCCAAAAATAACTTCTCCAGTTGATTTCGTTCCGTTTTGACTCCATCTGATATTCCTTTTCCTCGAAACACTGAAATAGGCATAAAACAGCAAATCTGGGTTGGGCCTCCGGTTAATAGGTTAGTCCCAAAAGTAATATAAAAGTGGATAATAAATCCCAATATTGCCTAGAACAGTAGATAAAGTAGCATGGAGCAATCAAAAATTATAGATACGTTGGAGACGTATCACATTACCAGGTTGTCCCCTAACTGTTATGTTGAGTTCGTGATCAAGTTGGTTTTCCAATAAATCACTCCTTCTCCGAGAATCTGTGTTGGATATCCCTGAGCTAGTTGGTTGAGCTAGACAACAACTTGGAGAGTGGGAAGATAAAAGCTTGTCTGACTTAGTCCATGTTAAGGGATATCTTTTTGTGTGTGTGCGTTGACGAAAGATAATATCTCCATCGATTGGTCCTCGTGATCTGTTGTTGGATCTATTGCCTTGTCAAAACTTTGACTTGAGTATGGGCCATCGTCAAATCAAGCCAGAACCAATGATGTTCGTAATGTTGTCTTACTCCTGGTTGATCCCTTGAGCATACACCATTACATCTTTGGTCTGACCAATGCTATCGTCGTGTTCCCATAATGGTGGAAGTCCAGTGATATGGAAATTCCGATGAGTAGCTGTTGAGCCCATCAGCAGCATTTTGTCTCCTCCATGATTTGTGTTGAACATCCAGCTAGTGTTGGAAACTTGTGTCAGCATTTTCTTCATGCCCCGTTCATGAAGTATATGTTTGGATGGAAGTAGTGACTTCCTCTAAGTTCACGTGCAATCGATACAAGTTGTCGCCGTGAATTCGAGAAAGCTTGTTTTTGCTTCCTCTGGAATCATCCCAAGTCAGTCATGCATGTGCAAAGTATTCTATGGTCTGATAGACTGATCATCTTCACCCCATATGTATTCCCTAGGACACCAAGCCACTGATTGAATTGTTCAAGGAGAAGAAGCTCCTTCCTAAGAGCTAACCCGAGCTTATAGAAGGACTTCGATATCCTCAATGATGGTTCCCTACCAGAACTCGGTAGTGTTTTATTATCAGACTACTACATGGTCATGCTTGTCTTGGACAGCGTGTTCACATGTGTGTAGCAGAACCAGCTCATGTTTTGGAGCTTACTATCGTAGTTCATTTCCCGAGAATCTCGCAACATCATCTCGTCGATTGTGTTGCAAACTTTCTTTTCAGACATGCTGAGTCTGAAGTATCCTATCACCAATCAGATCTGAATCTCGGGCAGATATGATGGTTGGCACATTCCCAACAGTTGCATTTTATTCCCAGCTTGCACCGCCATTGTGTCAATCTCCCATGGACTGCCCTTCTCAGCAATTGTTGTTCAGGATCATCTTCAGAAGTGGTCCTACCATGGGTCCCATCAATTCCAGATGATAAGCAAAAATCATCCATTGTGTTGTCTTCAACAAGGTAGTCCACTTCATCCATTCCAGTCCGAGTATGTCATTCTCTCGAACTCCTTCAAAAGATCGATTGTGATTGCCTTAGGCTGGTATAAAGAGTTTCAATGATCTTTGTATCAAAAGTAATTCTTTTTGCCACTTAAGGGAATAGCTCTACGAGTCACCTTCCCTAAGATGCCCCGTTATAGAATCATGGCAATTCAAATCCTCGCTACGTCGACAACCATTGACCACCCTCTTAGGTGTGGAATTATTGTCTACCAATTTGAACCCTTGTCATCCGCTTCTTTCCATCACCCCTGATGTGTGTTTTGTCTCTCAGCTCAAGAGATGTTTCTACATCTCATTCTGAGTTGATCCTGAAATGTTCGATCCTCGAGAAGATCGATTCTTCTAGAGTTTTCCTTTTTTCTCTCTCGTTGTCGTGTTGGTTGAAGTTTCCGAAGTAAGACGTCGGGACAAATATGGTGACAAATCAACGTTCTTACGAAGTGCAACCTGGATCGTGAAGATTGTGTTAGCTTTGTGTCCCCTCTGTCTTCTTACCTCACGTCTTGAATCTCGGGACGAGATTCTTTTTTAGTAGGGGTGAGTTGTCACAACCCTAGAATTTTCTTGCCATTAGTTGCCTTAAAGCATCCATGCATCATGTTAACTTTTCAAGTAAAGTTGAAATGGGGATGAAAAACCCTAGCACCAAAATTAAATCAAATAGGTTCAACTTAAAAACATTTTCAAGAACCTAGAATGCTCTTTAGAAAATTTCATCATTTTTGAATTGGTCTAGAACCTCTGACAAAAATGGTGCACACCTTTTTAGGCCATTCTGGATTTTTGAATAACCCATATTGTATTTGAATTGGGGCAGTTAAATACTATTAATATTTTTAAATGTTCCAACAATTTTGAAAATATTTAAGGGCCTCTGTAATAATTAACTGAATGCCCACAATTATTTTCAGGATTTATTAAAATGACTTGGGTTATAAACTAAATCAAAACACAATAACAAGAATAGAAAAATAGAAACAAAACTAGAAAGAGAGAGAGAGAGAGAATACCTGGCCAAAACCTACCTGGCTGGCCCAGGTCCTGTGCAGCCCACCTACGCGGCCCGCTACTGTGCAGCCCAACTGCCAGTCATCTTCCACTACTAGGGAAAAGCCTATACACAAAATCTTACCAGCAGCGCACTTTCAAATCAGGTGCTGCTGCTAAGTAGCAGTAGCGCTGGTTTTTAAACCTCGCTACTACTAAGTTGATAGCAGTAGCACTGGTTTTTTACCCTCGCTACTACTAAGCGGTCTCTACCATGCCCCCCTGGACATGCCATAGTAGTAGCACGGGTTTTTAACCCTCGCTACTACTAAGTTGATAGCAGTAGCGCTGGTTTTTACCCCTCGCTACTACTAAGCGGTCTCTACCGTGCCCCTGGGCCATGCCATAGTAGTGGCGAGGGTTATAAACCCGCGCTACTACTAAGTTTTTACCCCTCGCTACTACTAAGAGGTCTCAACCGTGCCCCTCCGGGACATGCCATTGTAGTAGCGAGGGGTAAAATCCCTCGCTACTACTAAAGGTCCCATTTTGAAACTCTACCCCCCCGGTGGATCGCCTTTTCGGTTTTGTAAAAAGCAAAAGAAAATGATAAAAACTTCAAAAATTAAAATCCTTCGAGATGTAGTTATGTTACTACATCTACTAGTTAGGAAAATTTAAAAACTTAAATTTGGACATGTTTTGCAAAAAGTGTAGGGAAAATGTAAAACGGCTATAACTTTTGCATACGATGTCAGAAAAAATGTATAATATATCAAAATGTTCAGCACGAAAACCCGCATACGATGGAGACCGCCTACGGCCTGTTTGCAAATTTTTAGAATCCTCAAATTCTAAAAGGAAAAAAAGTTATCTTAAATTTCAGTTTTTTTTAATTTTGGTCAAATCTGGTCAAACTGTGGTCAAACTACTTATTCAAGAAGTATTAGTGTTACTAAATAATTATTCAAGAATATTAGTGTTACTAAATAATTATTTCAGGTTTTGGAATTTTGGTCAAATCTGGTCAAACTGTGGTCAAACTTTGGTCAAAATGTGGTCAAACTCCTTATTAAAGAAATATTAGTGTTACTAAATAATTATTGTTTTTTAGAACAATAGTTTTAAACTCAAACAGTGAAATGTGTGACTTCATGCTCAAGCTAAACTCCCGAGGGTTAATAGGATTGACATCTTACTATTGTCAGTAAAACAACAAGTGCAGACTTGGAATCGAGGGAGAATAGAACCCGGAAGTTAAGCGTGCTCAGGCTGGAGTAGTGAGAGGATGGGTGACCGTCCAGGAAGTTAGATGATTTGGAATGATGAGGGGTGATTAGAGATTAAATTGAGCAGCGATGAGGGTGATTAGAGATTAGAGGTTAAAATAATTCAGAAATTTGAAAATTCGCGCAAAAAATTAGAAAAAAAATTCCGCGGGTTAGTAGTAGCGCGGGTTTTTACCCACGCTGATACTAACGGACGTAGTAGTAGCGCGGGTGGCACCCGCGCTGCTGCTATACGTTAGCTGTAGCGCCTTATTAGTAGCGCCGGCTCCCGCGCTGCTAATAGGCCCAAAACCCGCGCTGCTGCTAGGCTTTTCCCTTGTAGTGTTCCCCGCCGCGCCAGGAGGACGCGGGCGTGTGCCCGACGCGCGCCGGCCACCTCCTGCCTGCCTGCGTGCACCCCCCGACGCCCTGAACGACTCTGGCATCGCCACACGACCCCTGGACCCTCTCTCACTCTCCCTCATCCTCCTCTCCTCCTCTGTCTCTCTCTCTCCCACGATCGCCGTGACCGCCCGAGAACGCCGACGAGCACCCCCGTGGCCACCGTCCACCCCTCGCCTTGCCGAAGCATCCAAAAGGACTGGCGTCGTCTCCTTCATCGTCTACACAAGTCCGTTCGACCGTGGGAGCACCGCAGAGACGTTTCTGCCTCGTCTCCAACCTCGGGCACCCGAGCTCGCCTTTGGTCGATTCGGCGCCGCCAGGACCTCCCCGGGCTCGCTGACCTCCTCTTCGGCATCGCTGTGAGCTCCCAATCCAAACCCCTCTCTTCCCCTCCTCTTTTGCACCGCGTAGCCCTAGTTTCACCGGAGCCGATAGCTCCTCGTCGCCGGCCATGCCGCCACCGCGGCTACGGCCGCGCAAGCTCGCCTCCAAGCACGTCAACACACTCAGGGAGTCTCCAGGAGCTCGAATCACCCGCCCGTTAGGCCTACCCTGCACCGTAGCCGCAAACCCGTGCACACCCGAACTCCGGCACCGCCGCGAGCTCACTTCCGGCAAGCTCCGTCCATCCCCGCACCTCCCTTTGATCTCCCTAGATGCGCACGGGCACGGGCTATCCTCTGGTGCCCCTGGCGCGTCGATCCGTGGCCTCTGGTGAGTTCCAAGCGAACTCCGCCACGGTTCGAGGTCACCGCCGGTGAGACTCCGGCGACTGTCGACGTGGCCACCTAGTTAGCATTAGTCACCCCCTAATTAACCTCCTGACCCACTTACATGTGGGCCTAGTGCCTGAACTAATTAGTTTAACTCTCTTTTAGATTAGCACTAATTTCAGTGGGCCCCGCTTGTCAACTTTGACTTGGCGACGTCAGCTTTGACCGGGCCCCACCTGTCAGCCTCTATAGCTGACTATGTGTCACTGACTAGTGGGCCCTACTGGTCAGGTTTAACCTGGAGGCGCCCAGTTGACTAGCTAACGTCATAGTGATGCAGTGCTAACGCAATAAGTCATATTCTGGATTTAACTTAATTCAGGAAATTATAGAAAATGCCCAAAACTTCTAAAATTCATAAAAAAAATCAACCGTAGCTCCAAATCAAATAATTGATATATGAAAAATGATCAGAAAAATCCAAAGAGTCTAATTATGGCATTATCATGCATGTTTGAGCAACTTATGTGTGCTGATCAGGTCAAATAAAATAAATGGCATTTAAATAATCACATATGGAGTTGAATTTGAATCTTTGGTTCAAACCAACTTCATTTAATCTGGTTTTAGTTGCATTAGCTCAAATCACAGCATATTGACATGTCATGATCATGCACCATAATGTGCATTGCATTGATTGTATTCTTTTTTTGTTTGCCGGTGATTGTTCCCCCTCGGTAGACGTATGTTTCGACGATGTGATCAATGACACCGATGATGAGCTTTATCATCTTCAGAAGTGCCAGGCAAGCAAAACCCCCTTGTTCCTTCCGATACAATCCCACTCTCTCGCTCCTCCTCTCTTTTACTGCATTAGGACAACAACGATTCATCTGTTACTTGCTGCGGTAGCTGAACCCCTTTATCCTTTGCATGACCTGTCATTGCCACAGTAAATAGATGAAACCCACTAGCATGAGTAGGACTTGTTTGAGCCCTGATGTGCCTACTCATTCATGCTTGTTTGTCATGCCTGCTATGCTTAGAGTTGTGTCAGGTCTGATTCATCGGGGATGAATTGGTACAGTGATGAACATGTCCTAATGTGTGTGAGCTAAGTGTGTTGAACACGATTTGGTAAAGGTATCGATGAGAGGCCATGTAGGAGTACATGGTGGGTTGTTTCATTGGAACCGTCCTTAAGCACCAAGATCTGTATATGTGATTTAAGAACCAGCTACTACCATGCATTGGGCCCGAAACCAATGGACCCTCTCGGCTTCTTAACCACCCTAGTTCTCTATCCAGGAGTTGCAACTAGTTTCTGGTGTTTATAGGATATGTGTTGGCGGCTATGCGTAGCGCTGACCCTAGGGGTGGGCTATGATGTGGTAGATACACCGTGGCCGGGCATGCCGGGCGCCCGTTTGGTGTCTCAGAACCCTGTACACATCGTTCGGGGCCGTATGTGGAAACCTCGACCGGACTCCCTGTGGATGGAACCTGGATAGGCGATAAACCTGGACTAGAGACTTGAGTGTTTAGGTAGGCCGTGGCCGACACCCTCCTTGGGCTTCCGCTTGAAGGTTGCCGAGTACATGTCGTGTAAACGACGGTAAGTGGTGAGAGCGTGTATGAAGGAGTACACCCCAGCAGGGTTAACACCATCTATTCGAATAGCCGCGTCCGTGGTAAAAGACTGCTTGGTTGCCTGTACAGTTCATAGACAAGTGAAAGTGGATACTCTAAAATGCGCAAGATAAGCGTGAGTGCTATGGATAGCGTTCTCGTAGGGAGACGGGAGCGGATCCATAGTGGTGTATTGAATGGTGAATATGTGGACTCGTGTGCGCCACCTCAAAAGAGTTGCTTGCAGTCGTAGTTCAGGTTAGCCACTGAGTCAAAGCTGGCTTGCTGCAGTTAAACTCCACCACCCCCCTTGTTGATACCGATGCATATGTAGGTAGTTCTGATGTAAGTGTTGCTGGGTACATTTGTCCTCACGTTTGCTTAATTTATGTTTTGCAGAGAGACGCCAGTCTCGCTAGTAGTTTCGTGTGGACTTCGACATTTAGCTTGATACCTCAGCTACGATCTTGTGCCCTCGACAGGATCTGGTAGATAGTCAGGCTTCTCGGCCTTTTCATTTGTAGATGTCTGTACCCAGACATGTTAAGCTTCCGCATGTGTTTTGATTTCTATGCTCTGAATGATGGGTCATGAGACCCATGTTTGTAATATCTCGCTCCTTGGAGCCTATTGAGTAAATACTTGAGTCGTAGAGTCTTGTTGTGATGCCATGTTGTATTTACACATATCGAGCATATTGTGTATATGATTGAAATGCTTGGTATGTGTGGGATCCGACAATCTAGTTGTTTATCCTTGGCAGCCTCTCTTATGGGGAAATGTAGTCTAGTGCTTCCTTGAGCCATAGTAGTCCGGTACAGCCTGGTTCACCGGAGTCCTGCTAGCCCAGCACTACTGCTCAGGACACTTGACTGGCTGGCATGTGTTTCACTTCGTTCCTGTGTCTGTCCCTTCGGGGAAATGTCATGCGGTGACATCCGAAGTCCTGCCTAGCCTGCTACAGCCCGGTTTACCGGAGTCCTGTTAGCCCAGTGCTACAGCCCGGATTCACACGCTGCTGACCGACATGCTCGAAGTTGATTCATGTCACTACTAGGAAAAGGGCTACTAGTGGCGCACCAGTTTTGCCTACTAATGGCGCACTACTGGTGTGCCACTAGTACCACGCCACTAGTATATTTTAGTAATGGCGCACCACAGGCGCGCCATTAGTATCTGGTATACTAATGGCGCACCACATGGAAGTGCGCCATTAGTAACAATTTTTTAAAAACAAAATTTTGTTTTTTTCTTAATCTCAGGTCACTATTTCACATATGAGATATCCAACACATATATATACAACAAGCATCCATATAACAATCATATCCAACACACAAGTTTCATCATATATACATACATAGCCAACACATAGTTCCATCGTTACATATTACAAAAGTTTCACATTGTTCATCATCCAACACCGTTATCCATCAATTCACAAAAGTTTCACATTGATACAAAATAAAAACACAAATGTAAAAGAAGGACTCCATCCATGCAAGCTTCCGTGAATTAAATAAAATCTGCAAAATGATAAACAAGAAGTTAGAAGAAGAAGAAGAAGAAGAAGAAGAAGAAGAAGAGAAGAAGAAGAAGACTAGAAGAATACTAGAAGAAGAAGAACACTATAAGAATACTAGAAGAAGAATAAAAGAAGAATAAGAAGAAGACTATAAGCTTATTATGTAAACTTGATCATTTTGTGCTAACATAAGTAATTTTGGAGCTAACCTATAGGAAACTAAGCATATAAGCTCTAAGTTAGCATATTAGAGCCAACTTAGGTAAAATGAAGCTAACCTATGTCATTTTGGAAAAGAAGAAGAATAAGAAGAATAAGAAGAAGACTATAAGCTTATTATGTAAACTTGATCATTTTGTGCTAACATAAGTAATTTTGGAGCTTCACATTATCTGGCGGATCTTCACCCAGCATGTTCATAAAAGTGTCAGGCAGCCTCTGCAATTTGGGACAAGGAGTGATGTAGCAAACAACAGAGTTATCATAATGAGATGGGTGAAGGGGAGATCTCTCGTTTTATATACCTGCCTCGTGGCTGATACTGAAGTCCCAAGTATGATACTGAAGAACTCGAAAGCATCCAACTCGTACTCCGTTGAGGCAGAGCGGCGGTGGATGCTTCCCCTCATCTCTGATAAGCAGCAGAAGAGACCAATTAGTACCCTTACAACATTATCATACAACATTATAGCAGCATAAATTTTGAGCAGAAGATAATCAACTACACCAATGCACTTGTGGACATATGATGGCTCTAGTTGAATTTATTAGTACCACTAGTCGTCAAAAAATGCAAAGTAGGCAACTAGCTAGCAGTATAAAACATTCATCTAAAGAAAAGAAAAAACTAGCTAGCAGTATGATGGCTCGGTCAGTATACATGGACTGGGACTTCAGAATGGGACATCAGTGCGACAATTTTTTTTGCTGAATAGTGTATCTAGCTTATGGTCTGGAAGTTTGCATTGTATACCCGAGACAAAGTTGCTCACCTATTATTCTAAACTTAGGCAAGGCCATGAGCTCCAGCACTCTTTATAAGTAGAAGAAACTTGTTTGGTTATTTATAAATAAAAGGACAAAAACCAGTTTAGATAAACATCGGGGAAAAATACATGCAAGAGGTTGTAGACAGAGTTAGTCTAGGCCGAGAGCAAAATCAAGGGGCATTATCCATAAGCACAATTACAATTTTACAAATAGCATCAGTAAAACAAATAAACTCAAATTATGAGGTGAGATAAAGCTGCATAGGTATGAAAAGTAGTAGTCTGCACTGTCAAAATTCAGAGACTAATTACCGTTAGACACATCAGCTATTTCGGTGCCACTAGGTTCAGCAGCAATGTCATCTTTAATCACATCAATAGATTTAACAATTCTAGAAGACTTGTCTTCCTCTTGATATCTTGGAACTAGAAACTCACAAACATCTTCAAAGCATGTATTTTTCCTGAATGAACTCTTCCTTTACAGCCTCCAACTTAAGCCAGACAGCCAGGTCACCCAACTCATGAATGGGTTATCATCCCTAACTAATGCCAAGAGATCCTGGTGTGCACCTTTCCAAGAAAGAGAAAAAATTACCACTGATACTTGCTGCGCTGCGTCTGCTTTTAGGCTGTTTAGCTACGTGTTATGCATTCCACCGGTTAGATTTACACACATTTTTAAGGCCGCTACGAAGGAGAGATCTATGTCTTACGGAAACTGCATTTTGCCAACAGGGAACGATCTCAAGGTACAAAGGAACCCACAAGATTGGCAGCATGTTTAAGTTTCACGACACTCATCCTACCATAATCCTACCATAATCAGTACTAACTCCCTCCCCTTGCACCCTGCAATTTACGCTAACCAAGCACCTGCATCTACAGATGCTCCATCCACTTATGCAGAATAGAATCGATCACACAAGACACAAGGTTAAGCAGAATAGAATCGATCACACACACATACACGAGAAATTTGCACTAAAAAACAATGGCTGGACAAAATACATAGTGGAGGCGCGGCCCGAGCGTAGTGTAGGCACGGTCGCGGTGCGGTGAGCGCGCCTGGGTGGGACCAGGGTGCGGCCAGGGGTCGAGGGGAGCACGGCCACGGGGGGCGGCAACCAGGAGCTGGGGCGCGGTGGTGCGACACTCTACAGCGACGAAATCAAATGGGGGAAGGGGAACCGGTGCAGCTCACCGAGAGGAAGAAGATGGCGAGCTCGTGTGGGGCCGGGGTTGATGAGGTGACGCGGATCGACAGTGAGGCCGCGATCGCCGGAGGTGGAAGAAGGAGCAGACGCCGTAGACGGTGGAGGCGTCCGTGTCGTAGAGGCGTCGGAGAACTTGCCCTACGAGACAGAGAAGGGGCCGTCAGCCCCGGCGCAAGCGGGGGGCAAGGGGAGGAGGAGGAGGGGCAAGGGGAGGAGGAGGGTCGGGGGGCGTACGGTGCTGCGTCGCTGCTCGGCGCCGATGGCGAGGGAGGAAGGGGAAGATGTTGAGGAGCCCGGCGGGGGTCGGGGCGCGGGGGGGGGCGCGGGGGTGGAGCGGCGGGGGGGGGGGCGGGGGGCGGGCGGGGGTGGGGCGGGGGGGGGGGGGCCGGGGCGGTGGCGGGTGGCGGCGGCGGCGGGGGTGGACGGTGGGGCGACGGGGCGAGGGGAGGGGGCGGTGAGGGGAGGGGGGCGACGGGGCGAGGGGAGGTGGGGCTCGGCATTACTAACATTTTTTTTTCAAAACTACTAATGGCGCACGGTGGGTGTGGTGCGCCATTACTATGTCAACTAGTAATGGCGCACTATACCACGGTGCGCCATTAGTAACAATTTTTTTTATTTTTTTCAAAACTACTAATGGCGCACCACACACCAGGTGCGCCACTAGTAATATATTACTAATGGCGCACCAACACATGGTGCGCCATTAGAATATAGTAATGGCGCACCACATGTCTGGTGCGCCATTAGTGGCCATATCATCTATAGCCCTTTTCCTAGTAGTGTGTATGCCTGTCTCCATGGGTTAGTGCCGCTTTGGGTTCACGACTAACCATGTCGGCCCGGGTTCTCTGTCATATGGATGCTAGCGACACTATCATATACGTGAGCCAAAAGGCGCAAACAGTCCCGGGCCATGGTAAGGCGACACCCTTGGGAATACCGTGCGTGAGGCCGCAAAGTGATATGAGGTGTTACCAGCTAGATCGATGTGACTTGGAATTGGGGTCCTGACATTGGTATTGCTGGCCTTCTTTTCCGCTAAGTACTTGGGGCAGTTCCGCTTCTAGTGACCGTTTCCCTTGCAATAAAAGCACTCAGTCCCAGGCTTGGGTCCATTCTTTGACTTCTTCCCGGCAGCTTGCTTACCAAGCACGGCAACTCCCTTGCCGTCCTTCTTGAAGTTCTTTTTACCCTTGCCTTTCTTGAACTTAGTGGTTTTATTCACCATCAACACTTGATGTTCCTTTTTGATTTCCACCTCCGCTGATTTCAGCATTGAATATACCTCGGGAATGGTCTTTTCCATCCCCTACATATTGATGTTCATCACAAAGCTCTTGTAGCTAGGTGGGAGCGACTGAAGGATTCTTTCAACGACCGCGTCATCTGGGAGATTAACTCCCAGCTAAGATAAGCGGTTATGTAGCCCAGACATTTTGAGTATGTGCTCGCTGACAGAACTGTCCTCCTCCATCTTACAACTGTAGAACTTGTCGGAGACTTCATATCTCTCGACCCGGGCGTGAGCTTGGAAAACCATTTTCAGATCTTGGAACATCTCATATGCTCCGTGTTGCTCAAAACGCTTTTGGAGCCCCGGATCTAAGCTGTAAAGCATGCCGCACTGAACCAGGGAGTAATCATCACTATGTGTCTGCCAAGCGTTCATAACATCTTATTCTGCAGGGAAAACAGGTGCTTCACCTAGCGGTGCATCAAGGACATATGCTTTCCTGGCAGCTATGAGGATAATCCTCAGGTTACGGACCCAGTCCGTGTAGTTGCTGCCATCGTCTTTCAGCTTGGTTTTCTCTAGGAACGCGTTGAAGTTGAGGGCAACATTAGCGTGGGCCATTTGATCTACAAGACATATTGCAAAGATTTTTAGACTATGTTCATGATAATTAAGTTCATCTAATCAAATTATTTAATGAACTCCCACTCAGATAGACATCCCTCTAGTCATCTAAGTGATACATGATCCGAGTCAACTAGGCCGTGTCCGATCATCACGTGAGACGGACTAGTCATCATCGGTGAACATTTTCATGTTGATCGTATCTTCTATACGACTCATGTTCGACCTTTCGGTCTTCCGTGTTCCGAGGCCATGTCTGTACATGCTAGGCTCGTCAAGTCAACCTAAGTGTATTGCGTGTGTAAATCTGGCTTACACCCGTTGTATGCGAACGTTAGAACCTATCACACCCGATCATCATGTGGTGCTTTGGAACAACAGACCTTAGCAACGGTGCATAGTTAGGGGGAACACATTCTTGAAATTATTGCGAGGGATCATCTTATTTATGCTACCGTCGTTCTAAGCAAATAAGATGGAAAACACGATAAACATCACATGCAATCAAATAGTGACATGATATGGCCAATATCATTTTGCTCCTTTTGATCTCCATCTTCGGGGCGCCATGATCATCATCGTCACTGGCATGACACCATGATCTCCATCATCATGATCTCCATCATCGTGTCTTCATGAAGTTGTCTCGTCAATTATTACTTCTACTACTATGGCTAACGATTAGCGATAAAGTAAAGTAATTACATGACGTTTATGTTGACACACAGGTCATAAATAAATTAAGACAACTCCTATGGCTCCTGCCGGTTGTCATACTCATCGACATGCAAGTCATGATTCCTATTACAAGAACATGATGAATCTCATACATCACATATATCATTCATCACATCCTTTTGGCCATATCACATCACACGGCACATGATGCAAAAACAAGTTAGACGTCCTCTAATTGTTGTTGCAAGTTTTACGTGGCTGCTATAGGTTTCTAGCAAGAACGTTTCTTACCTACGCCAAAACCACAATGTGATATGCCAATTTCTATTTACCCTTCATAAGGACCCTTTTCATCGAATCCGATCCGACTAAAGTGGGAGAGACAGACACCCGCTAGCCACCTTATGCAACTAGTGCATGTCAGTCGGTGGAACCAGCCTCACGTAAGCGTACGTGTAAGGTCGGTCCGGGCACTTCATCCCACGATGCCGCCGAATCAAGATAAGACTAGTAACGGCAAGTAAATTGACAAAATCAACGCCCACAACAACTTGTGTTCTACTCGCGCATAGAAACTACGCATAGACCTAGCTCATGATGCCACTGTTGGGGAACATAGCAGAATTTTAAAATTTTCTACGCATCACCAAGATCAATCTATGGAGTCATCTAGCAACGAGGGAGAGGGGAGTGCTGTAACGCCCTCGATGTGGCTATATCTCCTACGTGTCGAGGCACGACTTAGAGGCATAACCGCATTGAAAGCATGTCGCAAATTAGGCAATCTTCACAACATCCCATGTAATATAGATAATAAAAGGGAAGGTACATAGTTGGCTTACACTCGCCACGTCAAACAAAGTACATAAATAGCATTACATCATTCAAACACTCATGGCCCGACTACGGCGCCAAAATAAAAGATCAACCCAACATGCGACACGGTCCAGATCGCCCCAACTGGGCACCACTACTGATCATCAGGGAAAAACACATAGTAACGGCGTGAGTCCTCGTCGAACTCCCACTTGAGCTCAAGCGCGTCATCTGGAATGGAGTCATCAGGCCCTGCATCTGGTTTGGAAGTAATCTGTGAGCCACAGGGACTCAGCAATCTCGCACCCTCGTGATCAAGACTATTTAAGCTTATAGGTAAGGCAAGGTAAAATATGTGGAGCTGCAGCAAGCGACTAGCATATATGGTGGCTAACCTGTTCGCAAGAGAGAGCGAGAAGAGAAGGCAAAGCGCGAACGAATAACTAGAGAACAACCTGCAGCAAGCATTACTCCAACACCGTGTTCACTTCCAGGACTCCGCCGAGAAGAGACCATCACGGTAACTCACACAGTTGATTCATTTTAATTAAGTTAAGGTTCAAGTTATCTACAACCGGACATTAACAAATTCCCATCTTCCCATAACCGCAGGCACGACTTTTGAAAATTCAAATCCCTGCAGGGGAGTCCCAACTTAGCCCATGACAAGCTCTCACGGTCAACGAAGGAATAGACCTTCTCCCGAGACATTCCGATCAGACTCGGTATCCCGGTTCTACAAGACACTTCGACAAGTTAAAAAAATCCAACAACACCGCCCGAATGTGCCGACAAATCCCGATAGGAGCTGCACATATCTCGTTCTCAGGGCACACTCAGATGAGCACTCCATACAACTAAAACCAAACCTTGAGTTTCCCCGATGGGGCGCTGCACAAGACTCTAGTTTGGACCAACACTCAGAGGAGCACTGGCCCGGGGGGTTTAAATAAGATGACCCTCGGGCTCCGGAAACCCAAGGGAAAAAGAGGCTAGGTGGCAAATGGTGAAACCAAGGTTGGGCACTGCTGGAGAAGCTTTATTCAAGGCGAACTATCAAGGGGTTCCCATTATCACCCAACCGCGTAAGGAACACAAAATCCGGGAACATAACACCGATATGACGGAAACTAGGGCGGCAAGAGTGGAACAAAACACTAGGCGAGAGGCCGAGCCTTCCACCCTTTACCAAGTATATAGATGCATTAAGATAACAAGATAATATATTGATATCCCAACAAGGAACGGTCTCCAATCTTCACCTGCAACTAGCAACACTATAAGAGGGGCTGAGCAAAGCGGTAACATAGCCAATCAACGGTTTGCTAGGACATGGTGGGTTAGAGATTTGACATGGCAATTTGGGAGGCATGATAAGCAAGTAGTAGGCATCGTAGCATAGGCATAGCAAAAGAGCGAGCATCTAGCAAAGCAAAGATAGTAGTGATTTCGAGGGTGTGATCATCTTGCCTGCAAAGTTGTCAGAGTTGACTGGATCCTCGAAAGCAAACTCAACGGGCTCCTCGTTAGTGAACTCGTCTCCGTCTCTACCCAAACAAGACAAACAAGCAAATGGAACACAATCAACCACGTGCAAACTCAAACAACATGATGCAATCATGGTATGCTATGCGGGATGCGATATGTGATGCATATGCAAGATTTGACAAGGAATGAATGAACCTGGCCTCAACTTGGAAATCCAAGTGTGCCACTGGAAAGGTGGGATGATTTCGCTTGAAAACGATATAAAGAACGCCGGAATCGGAGTCACGGTTTGGAAATGGCAAGCAATTCAAATATGGCACCGGTCTGCGATATACAGCAAGTAGCCATCTAAATGCAACAAGATGAACATGCTACAACACCCAAACATGAAAAAAAAGACATGGAAGGGATTCACTCATGATGCTCAACAAAAGATGAACACTGATCTATGGCCAATTCAACCATTAACAGGTTCAAACAAGCATGGAAAAAGTGCATTTAGTAAACAGATTTCAGACTTGGTGAAATTAACACTTGTCTGGAATTTCATATCATGTAGCACACTTTGGAGCAAGAAAACTATATGTTACAGGAACTAAACATGGCAAAGCAAAGCATGGAATGGAGCTACTCAAAGATATTAACAAAAGTCCCTTAGTGACCTTGAGCCAAAAGGGATCAGAAAATACATTTGCAAGCATGTGAACATGGCAAAAACATAATCAGATCACAGACTTAGTGAAAAACTGGAGCATGCAAATCAGATATCAAGTAGGCATGTTTACGAGCTCGATGCACTCACTACAGAGCGAGTCATGACCATCTAAGTATACACCCATCAAGAATACACATTAAACAAGCTAGACATGGCAAGAACAATAGCATAGCATGCACGGATCAACTACAACATCCTCGGCAGAATCGCTAACAAGTAGACAATCTGCCCAGATTCACGAAATACCAAAGTAGAGCTCGATTGACTCAAGCTAGGGTGCTCCAAAATTGCAAACAAAGACATGGATGGACAGAGCACTACGAGATTAACAAATCATCCTTACTGATCATCCTCAAAAGAGGCACGTATCACTAGGAAACAACATGAACATATGGCAGATTGATATAAACAGATCAAGGACTTAGTGGAATTGCTAAGTCTCTGAAATCAGCATTAACGAATGCACCACATTCCAAGCTTGTGCTAGTCACCACACACATCACAAAAATACATGGGTTGCACCTCTGGATAGATGGCAAAACATATAATAAAACTCATGTAGAGCTCATCGGCATATCATGCACACAATAATCATGGCAAAAAATGACAAATATCTAATTGGAGCAGCAGATCTGACAATTATCTCAAATAGCATTCTTCCAACAACATTTCGGGCATCAAGATGAGCTCAAATGAAAATGATGCAATGAGATGAAATGATGTACTCTCTGAGATGAATATTTTCATATGCTATATGCCCAAAATGGAGCCACGGATGCGGAGATACAACATGATGAAAAACGCAAAATAGTTAGGGTTTAGGGACGAAAAAGTCAACCGAAGGAATTCCAGATCCAGAGCCAGCCCGAGTGTACTGTAGCAGCGGCGCGGTTCCCGAGGTTCGACGGGGAGGTCGGCGCCGGAGTGGAAGCAGCTCGCCGGCGCGAGTGGGAGGAGGAGGGCGGAGCTGGCGAGGCGAGGATCCGGCGGTGCGGCCAGGCCTCCGGCGACGTGGGGCGGCGGCGCGGCGAGGATCCGGCGCGGGGCGCCTTGGCGATGGCGGCGGACGCTGCTGGTCGGCGAGGCGGCGTGGCTGGGCTCGTCGGCTCGGTCGCTGGAGCCGAGGATGGCAGCGGCGGGGTGAAGGCGCGGGTGGCGACGCGCGCGTGGGCCGGGAGGGCTCTCCCCGGGCCCAGGCGGGCCCACGCGGCGGCGATGTGGGCACCGGGCGGCGGCGAGTCAGGTGGTGCCACGTGGCGGCGGCAGCACGGGTCTGACAATGTCCGGCCCGCGGGAATATGTCCGGCGGGTGAGGGGAGAGAGGGGGCTAAGGTTTGCGCGAGGATTTCGGGGGAGAACCTATATATAGGCAAAGGAGGAGCTAGGAGAGTCCAAATGAGGTGCAGTTTTCGGCCACGCGATCGTGATCGAACGCTCTAGATGATGGAGAGGGTTTTGGTGGGTTTTGGGCCACTTTGGAGGGGTGTTGGGCTGCAACACACACGAGGCCTTTTCGGTCCCTCGGTTAACCGTTGGAGCATCAAACGAAGTCCAAATGGTACGAAACTTGACAGGCGGTCTACCGGTAGTTAACCAAGGCCGCTTGGCAAGTCTCGGTCCAATCCGAAAATGTTTAATCCCCACGCACAAAATAAAGGTAGAAATGATCACCGGAGGAGAACGAGCGCTGGAATGGAAAACGGACAATGGGGAAAATGCTCGCATGCATGAGACAAACATGTATGCAAATGCAATGCACATGATGACATGATATGAGATGCATGACAATGACAATAACACACGGAGACAAAACCTGAACCCAAGAAAATAAAATAACTTAACGTCGGAAACGGCAAGAGTTGGATTACATATTAGGTAAATCATATCCGGGGTGTTACAAGTGCATCTACATACCCTTGTAGATCGCGAGTGGAAGCGTTCAAGAGAACGGGGTTGATGGAGTCGTACTCGTCGTGATCCAAATCACCGATGGCCGAGCGCCGAACGGACGGCACCTCCGCGTTCAACACACGTATGGTTGGGAGAGATGTCTCCTCCTTCTTGATCCAGCAAGGGAAGGAGAGGTTGATGGAGATCCAGCAGCACGACAGCGTGGTGGTGGAAGTAGCGGGATCCCGGCAGGGCTTCGCCAAGCGCAAGCGGGGAGGAGGAGGTGTCACGGGAGGGAGGGAAGCGTCAGGGACTTGGGGTGCGGCTGCCCTCCCTCCCCTCTACTATATATAGGGGCCAGGGGGGCGCCGGCCCCCTTGTAGATCCCATCTAGGGAGGGGCGGCGACCAAGGGGGGGAACTTGCCCTCCAAGTTTGGTGGGGCGCCCCCACCCCCAGGGTTTCCAACCATAGGCGCAGGATGAGGCCCATGGGGGGCGCACTGATACGTCTCCGTCGTATCTATAATTTTTGATTGTTCCATGCCAATATTATTCAACTTTCATATAATTTTTGGCAACTTTTTATATTATTTTTGGGACTAACATATTGATCCAGTGCCCAGTGCCAGTTCCTGTCTGTTGCATGTTTTCTGTTTTGTTTAATATCCATATCAAACGGAGTCCAAACGGGATAAAAACGGACGGAGCTTATTTTTGGAAAATATGGAAAATTCGGAAGGAAAATCAACGTGAACCAGTGCCCGAGGTGGTCATGAGGCAGGGGGCGCGCCCCTACCCTCGTGAGCCCACCGTAAGGAGGTTGACGCTCTTCTTTTTCCGCAAGAAAGCTAATATTCAAAAAAAATCACGGCGAAGGTTTCAGGCCAATCGGAGTTACGGATCTCCATATATATACGAAACGGTGAAACAGAGCCAGGGGAGAACACAGAACCAGAGAGAAACAGAGAGATAGATCCAATCTCGGAGGGGCTCTTGCCCCTCCCATGCCATGGAGGCCAAGGACCAGAGGGGAAACCCTTCTCCCATCTAGGGAGGAGGTCAAGGAAGAAGAGGAAGAAGGGCCCCCCTCTCCTCCGGTGGCGCCGGAACGCCGCCATGGCCATCATCATCATCACTGCGATCTTCACCAACACCTGCGCCATCTTCACCAACATCTCCATCACCTTCCCCCCTCTATCTACAGCAGTCCACTCTCCCGCAACCCGCTGTACCCTCTACTTGAACATGGTGCTTTATGCTTCATATTATTATCCAATGATGTGTTGCCATCCTACGATGTCTGAGTAGATTTTCGTTGTCCTATCGATGGTTGATGAATTGCTATGATTGATTTAATTTTCTTGTGGTTATGTTGCTGTCCTTTGGTGCCCATCATATGAGCGCGCGCGTGGATCACACCATAGGGTTAGTTGTATGTTGATAGGACTATGTATTGGAGGGCAAGAGTGACAGAAGCTTCAACCTAGCATAGATATTGATGTATACGGGATTGAAGGGGGACCAATATATCTTAATGCTATGGTTGGGTTTTACTTTAATGAAAATTAGTAGTTGCGGATGCTTGCTAATAGTTCCAATCATAAGTGCATAGAATTCCAAGTCAGGGATGACATGCTAGCAGTGGCCTCTGCCACATAATACTTGCTATTGGTCTAGTAAAGTAGTCAATTGCTTAAGGGACAATTTCGCAACTCCTACCACCACTTTTCCACACTTGCTATATTTACTTTATTGTTTCTTTATCTAAACAGCCCCAACTTTTTATTTACGTACTCTTTATTATCTTGCAAACCTATCCAACAACACCTACAAAGTACTTCTAGTTTCATACTTGTTCTAGGTAAAGCGAACGTCAAGCATGTGTAGAATTGTATCGGTGGTCGACAGAACTTGAGGGAATATTTGTTCTACCTTTAGCTCCTCGTTGGGCTCGACACTCTTACTTATCGAAAACTGTTGCGATCCCCTATACTTGTGGGTTATCAAGACCTTTTTCTGGCGCCGTTGCCGGGGAGCAATAGTGTGGGGTGAATATTCTTGTGTGTGCTTGTTTGCTTTACCACTAAGTAATTTTTATTTGCTGTTCTTAGTTGTTTTGTATCTTTAGTTATGGGTAGGAAACGCAAAATACAAAAAAAATTAGTTGTACCTACTGAACCAATGGTTGAAGAACCTATCAAAATCTATCACACTACTGAAGCTTATTACTTGGATCATCTTCGATCCCTATGTGCTCGTGCTGAAACCCCAACTAGCTTAGTTGAGGGAAAATCTTTAGATGAGCATGCTTGTTATGTGCGACACCATATATCTGAAAAAGGGAAATTATTATGGAGTCAAATTCAACGTTTGCAATGCTATGCTAGGAATTTATGTGAATTATATGATTTTACTTGTTGTTCTGAAAACCCTAAGAAACACCTTCCCTACCAATGTGAGTTTATTGATAATGGAATCTTATCTTCTTATCTAAAGGTGTTTATAGTTACTATGTGGTTCAACAAATTGAAGAATTTGTTGCTTTTGAGGGTGCTTATGAAATTGCTTCTTTGATTGAAAAGTATGATGCTACTTTTCACAAATCTGAAAATTTTGCTATACTTAAATATTTCTATGATAATTATGCTTCTAATACCTATGTTAAACAATATATTGAGGAATACTCCGCTGTCCAGGAAGAGACTAATATTTTGCAGGAGTCTATGGAAAAAGAAATTGATGACACTGTGAGCTCATTGGATGAAAAAGATGAGGAGGAGAGCGAAGAACAAAAGGAGGAAGAGCGGATTGATCACCAGTGCCCACCTTCTAATGAGAGTAACTCTTCAACTCATAGATTGTTTAATTCCCCTTCATGCTTACCGAAGGATGAATATTATGATAATTGTTATGATCCCATTGATTATCTTGAAATATCCCTTTTTGATGATGCTTGCTATGCTTGTGGCCAAGATGCCAATATAAATTATGCTTATGGAGATGAACTTGCTATAGTTCCTTATGTTAAACATGGAATTGTTGCTATTGCACCCACACATGATAGTCCTATTATCTTTTTGAATTCTCCCGACTACACTAATCGGAGAAGTTTGCACTTATTATGGATTATATTGATGGGTTACCTTTTACCGTTGCACATGATGATTTCGATAAATATAATATGCATGTGATTGCTGCTCCTACTTGCAATTATTATGAGAGAGGAACTATATCTCCACCTCTCTATGTTTCCAACATGATAAAATTGCAAGAAACTGTTTATACTATGCATTGGCCTTTACTAGGTGTGCATGAATTGTTCTTTTATGACATGCCGATGCATAGGAAGAGAGTTAGACTTCGTCATTGCTTGATATATGTTGCTTTGTGCTCACTACTAAATTACAAATCATTGTTAATTAAAATTGGCTTTGATATACCTTGGGATCCGGGTGGATTCACTACTTGAGCACTATATGCCTAGCTTAATGGCTTTAAAGAAAGCGCTGCCAGGGAGACAACCCGGAAGTTTTAGAGATTCATTTATTTCTGTTGAGTTCTTTCATATAGTTTAAAAACAACAAAAATAAATAGGGAAACCCAAAACTTTTCAAAAAGGAAAGTGAAAGTGAGAAAGACAAGCACTGTTGAAGTGGGAGAGCTCCTTGAACTTTGTTCATGCTCACGACAACTTTGTGAATCTTGATTACAGAAACTTTTCACCAAAAATAATTATCCCCTTGTACAATTCCATTGTATTATAAAAATAATGTGCCAAGGTTTGCCTTTAGGATGTTTACATTTGCTTGATGGTTTGTACGGTGCAGGACAGAAACTTTGGCTGTAGTGCGCGATTTTAAATTTTTATCTGGAACGTCAAATGGTTCTGATTCTTTTTGCAATGTTTTCCTATACAAATTTTTATTTTATCTAATTTTGGTAGAATTTTTCAAGTATCATAAGTATGGTGAATGTTCAGATTGCTACAGACTGTTCTGTTTTAGACAGATTCTGTTTTTGATGCATAGTTTGCTTATTTTGATGAAACTATCAATTTATATTAGTGGATTAAGCCATGAAAATGTTATCTTACAGTAGACACAATGCAAAAACAAAATATGAATTGGTTTGCAACAGTACTTAGAGTAGTGATTTGCTTTATTATACTAACGGATCTTACCGAGTTTTCTGTTGAAGTTTTGTGTGGATGAAGTGTTCGATGATTGAGAAGGTTTCGATGTGAGAAGAAGGAAGAGAGGCAAGAGATCAAGCTTGGGGATGCCCGAGGCACCCCAAGTAAATATTCAAGGAGACTCAAGCAGCTAAGCTTGGGGATGCTAGGGAGGCATCCCCTCTTTCTTCAACAAGTATTGGTATGTTTTCGGATTCGTTTCGTTCATGTGATATGTGCAATCTTGGAGCGTCTTTTGCATTTAGTTTTCATCTTTATTTTATGCACCATGCTGGTATGAGATAGTCTTTGGTTGATTTATAGAATGCTCTTTGCACTTCACTTATATTTTTTGAGTATGGGTTTATAGAATGCTTCATGTGCTTCACTTATATCATTTGAAGTTTGGATTGCCTGTTTCCCTTCACTTAGACAACCGCCATTTGTAGAATGCTATTTTGCTTCACTTATATTTGTTAGAGAACGGGCATATCTTTTGTAGAAAGAATTAAGCTCTCTTGCTTCACTTATATCTATTTAGAGAGATGACAGGAACTGGTCATTCACATGGTTAGTCATAAAATCCTACATAAACTTGTAGATCGCTGAATATGATATGTTTGATTCCTTGCAATAGTTTTGCGATATAAAGATGGTGATATTAGAGTCATGCTAGTTGAGTAATTGTGAAATTGAGAAATACTTGTGTTAAGGTTTGCAAGTCCCGTAGCATGCACGTTTGGTGAACCGTTACATAACGAAGTTGGAGCATGAGGTGTTTATTGATTGTCTTCCTTATGAGTGGTGGTCGGGGACGAGCGATGGTCTTTTCCTACCAATCTATCCCCCTAGGAGCATGCACGTAGTACTTTGTTTCGATGACTATTACATTTTTGCAATAATTATGTGAGTTCTTTATGACTAATGTTGAGTCCATGGATTATACGCACTCTCACCCTTCCATCATTGCTAGCCTCTTCGGTACTATGCATTGCCCTTTCTCACCTCGAGAGTTGGTGCAAATTTCACCGGTACCATAAACCCACCATATACCTTCCTCAAAACAGCCCCCATACCTACCTATCATGGCATTTCCATAGCCATTCCGAGATATATTGCCATGCAACTTCCATCATCATCATGTACATGACTTGAGCATTCATTGTCATATTTCCTTTGCATGATCGTAAGATAGCTAGCATGATGTTTTCATGGCTTGTCCGTTTATTGATGTCATTGCTACGCTAGATCATTGCACATCCCGGTACACCGCCGGAGGCATTCATATAGAGTCATATCTTTGTTCTAGATATCGAGTTGTAATATTGAGTTGTAAGTAAATAAAAGTGTGATGATCATCATTATTAGGACATTGCCCCAGTGAGGAAGGGATGATGGAGACTATGATTCCCCCACAAGTCGGGATGAGACTTCGGATGAAAAAAATAAAAAAAATAAAAATATATATATATAAAAAGAGGAAGGCCAAAAAAAGAGAGAAGGTCCAAAAAAACAAAACAAAAAAATGAGAGAAAAAGAGAGAAGGGGCAATGTTACTATCCTTTTACCACACTTGTGATTCAAAGTAGCACCATGTTCTTCATATAGAGAGTCTCTTGAGTTATCACTTTCATATACTAGTGGGAATTTTCATTATATAACTTGGCTTGTATATTCCGATGATGGGCTTCCTCAAATGCCCGAGGTCTTCATGAGCAAGCAAGTTGGATGCACACCCATTTAGTTTCAGTTGGAGCTTTCATACACTTATAGCTCTAGTGCATCCGTTGCATGGCAATCCCTACTCACTGACATTGATATCTATTGATGGGCATCTCCATAGCCCGTTGATACGCCTAGTTGATGTGAGACTATCTTCTCCTTTTTGTCTTCTCCACAACCACCATTCTATTCCACCTATAGTGCTATGTCCATGGCTAACGCTCATGTATTGCGTGAAAGTTGAAAAAGTTTGAGAGCGTCAAAAGTATGAAACAATTGCTTGGCTTGTCACCGGGGTTGTGCATGATGTGAATATTTTGCATGGTGAAGATGGAGCATAGCCAGACTATATGATTTTGTAGGCATAACTTTCTTTGGCCATGTTACTTTGAAAAGACATAATTGCTTGGTTGGTATGCTTGAAATATTATTGTCTTTATGTCAAAATATAGATTATTGCTTTGAATCACTCGTGTCTTAATATTCATGCCATGATTAGACATATGATCAAGATTATGCTAGGTAGCATTCCACATCAAAAATTATCTTTTATATCATTTACCTACTCGAGGACGAGCAGGAATTAAGCTTGGAGATGCTGATACGTCTCCGTCGTATCTATAATTTTTGATTGTTCCATGCCAATATTATTCAACTTTCATATACTTTTTGGCAACTTTTTATATTATTTTTGGGACTAACATATTGATCCAGTGCCCAGTGCCAGTTCCTGTCTGTTGCATGTTTTTGGTTTCGCAAAATATCCATATCAAACGGAGTCCAAACGGGATAAAAACGGACGGAGCTTATTTTTGGAAAATATGGAAAATTCAGAAGGAAAATCAACGCGAACCAGTGCCCGAGGTGGTCACGAGGCAGGGGGCGCCCCCCCCCCCCTAGGGCGCGCCCCCTACCCTTGTGAGCCCATCGTAAGGAGGTTGACGCTCTTCTTTTGCCGCAAGAAAGCTAATATTCAAAAAAAATCACGGCGAAGGTTTCAGGCCAATCGGAGTTACGGATCTCCATATATATACGAAACGGTGAAACAGAGCCAGGGGAGAACGCAGAACCAGAGAGAAACAGAGAGATAGATCCAATCTCGGAGGGGCTCTCGCCCCTCCCATGCCATGGAGGCCAAGGACCAGAGGGGAAACCCTTCTCCCATCTAGGGAGGAGGTCAAGGAAGAAGAGGAAGAAGGGGCTCCCTCTCCCCCTCTCCTCCGGTGGCGCCGGAACGCCGCCATGGCCATCATCATCACTGCGGTCTTCACCAACACCTCCGCCATCTTCACCAACATCTCCATCACCTTCCCCCCTCTATCTATAGCGGTCTACTCTCCCGCAAACCGCTGTACCCTCTACTTGAACATGGTGCTTTATGCTTCATATTATTATCCAATGATGTGTTGCCATCCTATGATGTCTGATTAGATTTTCGTTGTCCTATCGGTGGTTGATGAATTGCTATGATTGATTTAATTTGCTTGTGGTTATGTTGTTGTCCTTTTGTGCCCATCATATGAGCGCGCGCGTGGATCACACCATAGGGTTAGTTGTATGTTGATAGGACTATGTATTGGAGGGCCAGAGTGACAGAAGCTTCGACCTAGCGTAGAAATTGATGCATACGGGATTGAAGGGGGACCAATATATCTTAATGCTATGGCTGGGTTTTACCTTAATGAACATTAGTAGTTGCGGATGCTTGCTAATAGTTCCAATCATAAGTGCATAGAATTCCAAGTCAGGGGTGACATGCTAGCAGTGGCCTCTCCCACATAATACTTGCTATCGGTCTAGTAAAGTAGTCAATTGCTTAAGGGACAATTTCGCAACTCCTACCACCACTTTTCCACACACGCTATATTTACTTTATTGTTTCTTTATCTAAACTACCCCTACTTTTTATTTACGTACTCTTTATTATCTTGCAAACCTATCCAACAACACCTACAAAGTACTTATAGTTTCATACTTGTTCTAGGTAAAGCGAACATCAAGCGTGCGTAGAATTGTATCAGTGGTTGATAGAACTTGAGGGAATATTTGTTCTACCTTTAGCTCCTCGTTAGGTTCGACACTCTTACTTATCGAAAACTGTTGCGCTCCCCTATACTTGTGGGTTATCACGCACCAGCCCACCAGGGGCTGGTTCCCTTCCCACTTCAGCCCATGGGGCACTCCGGGATAGGTGGCCCCACCCGGTGGATCCCCGGGACCCTTCCGGTGGTCCCGGTACAATACCGATGATCTCCGAAACTTTCCCGGTGGCCGAAACTGGACTTCCTATATATAAATCTTTACCTCCGGACCATTCTGGAACTCCTCGTGACGTCCGGGATCTCATCCGGGACTCCGAACAACTTTCGGGTTACCGCATACTAATATCTCTACAACCCTAGCGTCACCGAACCTTAAGTGTGTAGACCCTACGGGTTCGGGAACCGTGCAGACATGACCGAGACAACTCTCCAGCCAATAACCAACAGCGGAATCTGGATACCCATGTTGCCTCCCACATGTTCCACGATGATCTCATCAGATGAACCATGATGTCGAGGATTCAATCAATCCCGTATTCAATTCCCTTTGTCAATCAGTACGTTACTTGCCCGAGATTCGATCGTCGGTATCCCAATACCTCGTTTAATCTCGTTACCGGCAGGTCACTTTACTCGTTCTGCAACACATCATCCCGTGACCAACCCTTAGTCACATTGAGCTCATTATGATGATGTCTTACCGAGTGGGCCCAGAGATACCTCTCGGTCATGCGGAGTGACAAATCCTAGTGTCGATTCGTGCCAACCCAATAGACACTTTCGGAGATACCCGTAGTGCACCTTTATAGTCACCCAGTTACATTGTGACGTTTGGCACACCCAAAGCATTCCTACAGTATCCGGGAGTTACACAATCTCATGGTCTAAGGAAAGGATACTTGACATTAGAAAAGCTCTAGCAGACGAACTACACGATCTTGTGCTATGCTTAAGATTGGGTCTTGTCCATCACATCATTCTCCTAATGATGTGATCCTGTTATCAATGACATCTAATGTCCATAGTCAGGAAACCATGACTATCTGTTGATCAACGAGCTAGTCAACTAGAGGCTTACTAGGGACATGTTGTGGTCTATGTATTCACACATGTATTACGATTTTCGGATAACACAGTTATAGCATGAACGATAGACAATTATCATGAACAAGGAAATATAATAATAACCATTTTATTATTGCCTCTAGGGCATATTTCCAACATTGGCGCCCGAGGAAACGGGCCCAGAATGTCCAGCCCCCAAACTGCGAACGGCCATGAGAGGGGTATAGTCTGTAGACCCCCCGCAGGCTGATGGATCTGCTTTGCATGAAACTGGTAGGCCTCGCAAGCCTTCACCAGCTTAACGGTGTCGATGAGCGTTGTGGGCTAGTAAAATCCACTACGGAACGCCTTGCCGACGAGGGTTCGTGACGACGAGTGGTGCCCGCAGTCTCCGCCGTGTATGTCCGCCAGTAGCTCCTTCCCTTGCTCTCGGGAGATGCAACGTAGGGACACATCATTTGGTCGTTTCCTGTAGAGCTCTCCATCCTTGATGCAATAAGTTGTGGCCTGCCGCGCCACACGCTCCGCTTCCTCCTCGTTCTCCGGCAGAGTCCCTTGCATCAGGTAGTTCTTGAGCTCCGGGATCCAACACCCTTCCTGAGGCTCTAATGCCAGGAGCAGGCGTGCCCCTGAGGCCGGGCCGCAGACCGAGGCTCCTGAGGCAGGCGGCTGAGGGAGCTCCTCCCTTGGTTGCGCCGTGCTCGAAAGTGACGGTGTTGGGGAACGTAGTAATTTCAAAAATTTCCTACACACACGCAAGATCATGGTGATGCATAGCAACGAGAGGGGAGAGTGTTGTCCACGTACCCTCGTAGACCGAAAGCGGAAGCGTTAGCGCAACGCGGTTGATGTAGTCGTACGTCTTCACGATCCGATCGATCCAAGTACCGAACGCACGGCACCTCCGAGTTCAGCACACGTTCAGCTCGATGACGTCCCGCGAACTCCGATCCAGCAGAGCTTCACGGGAGAGTTCCGTCAGCACGACGGCATGGTGATGGTGATGATGTTGCTACCGACGCAGGGCTTCGCCTAAGCACCGCTACAATATGACCGAGGTGGAATATGGTGGAGGGGGGCACCGCACACGGCTGGGAGACATCAACTGATCAACTTGTGTGTCTAGAGGTGCCCCCCTGCCCCTGTATATAAAGGAGCAAGGGGGAGGCCGGCCGGCCCTCTATGAGCGCGCCAGAAGGAGGAGTCCTCCTCCTAGTAGGAGTAGGACTCCCCTTTCCTACTCCTACAAGGAGGAGGAAAGGAAGGAGGAGAAGGAGAAGGAAGGAGAAGGAAGAAAAAGAGGAAAGGCGGCCGGCCCCCTAGTCCAATTCGGTTTGGGCTAGGGGGGCCGCGCGCCCTACCTCCTCTCTTCCACCACTTGGTCCATGAGGCCCATTACTTCTTCCTCGTATTCCGTAACTCCCCGGTACCCCCGAAAATACCCGAATCACTCGGAACCTTTCCGATGTCTGAATATAGTCGTCCAATATATCGATCTTTACGTCTCGACCATTTCAAGACTCCTCATCATGTCCCCGATCTCATCCGGGACTCCAAACTACCTTCGGTACAACAAATCACATAAACTCATAATACAGTCATCACCGAAACTTTAAGCGTGCGGACCCTACGGGTTCGAGAACTATGTAGACATGACCGAGACATGTCTCCGGTCAATAACCAATAACGGAAACTGGATGCTCATATTGGCTCCCACATATTCTACAAAGATCTTTATCGGTCAGACCGCATAACAACATACGTTGTTCCCTTTGTCATCGGTATGTTACTTGCCCGAGATTCGATCGTCGGTATCTCAATACCTAGTTCAATCTCGTTACCGGCAAGTCTCTTTACTCGTTCCGTAATACATCATCCCGCAACTAACTCATTAGTTGCAATGCTTGCAAGGCTTAAGTGATGTGCATTACCGAGAGGGCCCAGAGATACCTCTCCGACAATCGGAGTGACAAATCCTAATCTCGAAATACGCCAACTGTCGGGGATATACCCCGCAGCGTAACCCGGCCGGAAGTATAACCCGACCGGACTTGGCGATTCACCGGCGACCCGCACTGGCCAGACGGTTTACAAACAACCTGACTGAAACTTATGATTCACTGGTAACCCGGCGGGCGGGACAGACGGATGACAAGGCCCAAGGCCCAGAAGGCCGGTTTATGTTATGGTGGGCCGGTTTAAGAGGAAAGGCGTGAGGAATATTTGTGTTACAATGAGTTAAGACCTAGACTTGTATCCGGTTTATATTAGAAGGTAGACTAGTCCTAATCCTAATAGGACTCCACATATAACCCGCCCCTTCAACATATATAAGGAGGGGCAGGGCTCCCCAAAGAGGGGGGAGTAAGAAGAAACAATCTCTAGGGCTAGACACAAAGAGTCGGTTTAACAGCGACTCTCGCATGAGCATAATGAGACCTAGCCATAAACAACATGTAGGGCTATTCCGGATGATGTTTCCCGGGGCCCGAAGCTGTCTAAATCCTTGTCTTGTGTTGCGTCTCTCGATTCAGCTCAACCCCTCTCAAGCTACCACATAGATGCGTTGGCCTCACGACTAAGTCCTCACACTAGGACATCTGCCGTCACAAAACCACGACACCAACCCAACAAGTACCTTCGGAGACACCTGTAGAGCACCTTTATAATCACCCAGTTACGTTGTGACGTTTGGTAGCACACAAAGTGTTCCTCTGGTAAACGGGAGTTGCATAATCTCATAGTCATAGGAACATGTATAAGTCATGAAGAAAGCAATAGCAACAAACTAAACGATCAAGTGCTAAGCTAATAGAATGGGTCAAGTCAATCACATCATTCTCCTAATGATGTGATCCCGTTAATCAAATGACAACTCATGTCACTACAAGGATTCCAGTCTATTGCAACGAAATTTATTGCTACAACTACATTTTGTTGCAATAAAGCGCAATATTACCACAAGTTCTCCGGTTGTGGTAATAGGCGGCACATATTGCCGTAACTTAGTTTCGTCGCGATAAATACTAACTTTGTTGCAATACTGGCCTCATATTGCAACAAACTATATCGGCGTTGCAATATGGTAGCGGTATTGCGACAAACAAATTTCGTTGCGTGAGGGCAGTCATTTTGTTGTAATAGAGACTAGGTATTTCAACAGAATAACTATTTGTGGCAATATTCGAAAAGATATTGCAACATCGGTGTAAAGTTGCATTAGTTACAAATATTGTTGCAAAAAGTGGCTAACTATTGCAACAAACTACATCGACGTTGCAATATGGTAGAGATATTGCGACAAACAAATTCCGTTGCGCGAGGCAGCCAATTTGTTGTAATGGAGACCAGGTATTTCAACAGAATAACTATTTGTGGTAATATTCGGAAATATATTGCAACATCAGTGTGCCATTGCATTAGTTACAAGTAAAACAGTGAAAGAATATATTATTCAAATTTATAGATAATAAGTTATGATTTTTGCAACCTTTAAGGAGTAATTATTTTAATTGCATCAATTTCAATTAATCAAAACAATGGAAAAGTTTATAAATGGATAGGAGACTCTTTCTTGATAGGAATATATATTTAATTTGTTAAATTTGGATTTGAAATGGCCAAGTTGTTGCCATTTTAAAACTAGGGTGTTTTCTACCAAAACAGGGACTTGTCATATGGAAATCGAAAATGAGTTAATTGCATGGAAGTGTAACAACTGGGGCAGTACGTGCAGATTGGTACCACTTTTTGTAATTTTTACGTGTCAGTATCATGTTTGGGGCACTCTGTTACGAAATGATGTAAACTGCGTATAACAGCGTATTGATGATGTATCTGACCATTGGGGCCCGCCTGTTAGGTGCTAACATGGCATGTTCTTTTACGAAAAAAAACCCTTAGTTTTTACTATTTAATAACATGTATATCCCCTATTTGCCAAAAAAGAGTTTTCCCAAAGAAGAAAATTTACAAAAACCAAACGCAAGTGCTCCTGCCGGGATTTGAACCTGGAGAGGCCGCTTACGGCTCAAGCACTCTAACCGCTACGCCACTACATGAGTTAGTTCTTAGTGAGTTAATTGCATGGAAGTATCACAACTGGGGCAGTACGTGCAGATTGGTACTACTTTTTGTAATTTTTACGTGTCAGTATCATGTCTGGGGCAGTCTGTTACGAAATGATCTAAACTGTGTATAACAGCGTATTGATGATGTATCTGACCATAGGGGCCCGCCTATTAGGTGCTAACATGGCATGTTCTTTTACGGAAAAACCCCTTAGTTTTTACTATTTGATAACATGTATATCCCCTATTTGCCAAAAAAGAATCTTCCCAAAGAAGAAATTTTGGTGTAATGGAGACGAGGTATTTCAACAGAATAACTATTTGTGGTAATATTCGGAAATATATTGCAACATCAGTGTGCCGTTGCATTAGTTACAAGTAAAACAGTGAAAAATATATTATTCAAATTTATAGATATTAAGCTATGATTTTTGCAAGCTTTAAGGAGTAATTATTTTAATTGCACCAATTTCAATTAATCAAAACAATGGAAAAAGTTTATGAATGGATAGGACACACCTTCTTGATAGGAATATATATTTAATTTGTTAAATTTGGATTTGAAATGGTCAAGTTGTTGCCATTTTAAAACTAGGGTGTTTTCTGCCGAAACAGGGACTTGTCATATGGAAATCGAAAATGAGTTAATTGCATGGAAGTATCACAACTGGGGCAGTACGTGCATATTGGTACCATTTTTTGTAATTTTTACGTGTCAGTATCATGTTTGGGGCAGTCTGTTATGAAATGATCTAAATTGCGTATAACAGCGTATTGGTGATGTATCTGACCCATTGGGGCCCGCCTGTTAGGTGCTAACATGGCATGTTCTTTTACGAAAAAAAAACCCTTAGTTTTTACTATTTAATAATATGTATATCCCCTATTTGCCAAAAAAGAGTCTTCCCAAAGAAGAAAATTTACAAAAACCAAACGCAAGTACTCCTGCCGGGATTTGAACCTGGAGAGGCCGCTTACGGCTCAAGCACTCTGACCGCTGCGCCACTACATGAGTTAGTTCTTAGTACTTACGGAAGGCATATATATTCTTTTATACCATAAGTTAATTGCAAAACTTCGGTAAAATAAAAGGGATTGAAAAACGCGCAAGAACCGACATTCCCTAAACGTCGCCCATTACAGTCATAGGCGCACACCCGTCGCTCCTTCATGGGCCAGCCCATTTTTACATGTTTATGTCATTTTCAGTTAATTTCCAAAAAAGTACGACATGAAGATTCGAACTCGAGACTTCTCTTTCTTCCGCCACTACCTGCGCAACCAATTGGAGTACTTCACTGCTTGTGCGCCGTATTCTCCGTTTTGGACTTCTTATTCTTTATTAAGTTCGCTGAAGCCGGGTTTTTTTAATTCTTTCTGGTTTAGTTTAGTTTGGTTTTTATTTCCTTTTTCTTTTATTTCATATTGTTGTTTATTTTTCCAAAAACGAACGAACATTTCTTAAACATAATGAACTTTTTTCATTTTTTGTGAACTTTTTTCCAAATTGATGAACTTTATTTAAAATTCAATGAACTTTTTTTTGGAAATAATTGATTTTTTTTTAAAAAAATAGATGACATTTTGTTCAAGTTTGATAAATTTTTTCTATTTTGATGAACATTTTTCAAAATTGGTGAACTTTTTTTCAGTTTCGTGAACATTTTTTTAAAAAACCGTGAACTTTTTTAAATCACTATTTTTTATCTTTTTGCGGTTTTTTCTCTCTTTTTTTCTTTTTTTGGAAAAGTCAACCGTCGAGGGGGGACCGACCGAGCAGTTAACTGCGCTCAAGGAAGAGCTCACCTTACATGGGCCGGCCCAGCGCAGAAGCGCAGAGTGCGCCCGTTCCTCAAGTTGCCTTTGCTCCATTGCGTCGTTTGTTTGAAATAGCAGACGTATATGTTTGTATACTTTGGTCCGCTGCGTTTTTTTGTATCTGTTTTTTTTTGTATTATAATTTTGTATAAGTTTGTATTTCTTTTCATCAAAATCACAAAAAAAAGTGCAGCTGACAGGATCAATCCGGTCATAGTTGTATAATTTTGTATTTCTTTTCGTCAAACTCACGAAAAAGTGCAGCTGACAAGATCGATCCGATGATATCTCCGTACAAAAGAAAAGAACACAAACCACTAGGCTATACCATCGGTTGTGATATACATGCTTTTTTTACTTCTTTTATTTGTTCTGTTATTTTGTGTTTTTTCTCCTGCCGTTTTTATTCTGTATTTCTGTTTTTTTTCTTTCTTTATCATTTTTCCTAAATGTGCGGATTCCTTTCAAATTTATGAACTTTTTTTAAAATTGATGAATCTTTTTTTTTGAAATCCATCAACTTTTACTCAAATTCGTGAAGATTTTTTCAGAATTGATGATTTTTTTTCTAATTTGTGAACTTTAAAAAAAATGAACCTTTTTTAAAATTTGATGAACTTTTTTCAAAAACGAATGAAATTTTTTCGAAATAAATGAACTTTTTTAAATTGATTAATTTTTTAAAAATTTGAAGAACTCTTTTCAAATTTGATGATTTTTTTTAAATTAAACTACAACAGTAGCATCAATTATACGAGTAGAAGTGGATATAGCAACTAAACCATGATATTCCAACAAGGACATCGGCGGCAGGGCTCCTTCACCCCCTCGTGGATGGATCCGATGCCGGACGGATCTGACGGATAAGGGCGTCGCGATGCGGTGGGTCGCGACAGCGCGATCTAGCTTCCTAGCGGCTACGTTGGGAGGTGGATGACACGGATGTGGCCTCCGGTGGTGGGGTGTGCTGGGTCTTGGTAGCGGTGGCTATCTCACCGGATCCGTGGTCCCATGCACCAGGTGGCGCGAGCTGCGGACGACGACGAGAGGGATCCCTAGAGACCTCCCAGTGCCCTGCCGTCTGCTCCTCCCCTCCCCTATCGCTGCCAGAGGGCGTGACCGGGTGAAGCCGGGCCAGCGGCAGCGTCGCCAAGGCCCCTTCACCCCCTCGTGCGTGTATCCGATGCAGGACGGATCTGACGGGCAAGGGCACAAATATTTGACATATATCCCAAGTTTCAATTTTGTCATGGCAACTAGGGAGTAAACAAAGATACACGATTGTAGATCCATGATGAAACAACACGTTGCTAACACAACAGATCTCAAAACGAAATTGGATTGGTTGTTAATATACATAGTTGAATTTTTATGTTTTTCGTTGAAACAAAAATGATATGATTATGTTGGACCTACTCTGGCGCGGAGGAACCCTCCATGGACTATTCTGTAAGATGAAAGATGTTGAGATCACCCCATCTCAAGATCAAAATGTGAGATCGAGACTGATATAGATCGACCGTCTCACCAACCCATCCCATTTGTACTTGTGTTCCAAGGCAAGAGTATTACCTAGTAGTTTTAAAGCGAGGGCCACATGAAGTTTCTGTGAGTTGTAGTTCAAAACTAGCCAAGTTTTTGCTGATGATTCTTGAAATTGTAGTGCAAACCTGGTTGTACCTACAACCGGGTCGTCCGGCGACAACGCGCTAGCACCGGTCGCGACCCTACTTTCGCGCGATGGCCACCCCTACCAGGCTGCAGCTCGTGCCGTCCTGACCCGGGCGGCAAGCCCCGGTTGGCGAGCCGCCCCTCTGACCTTGCACGCCGCTCCTGGTCGGCCATGGCTCCCGTCGCCCGCTTCCTCCATCCTCGGTGCTGACCAAGCAGTTCCGTTGTCCCTCTACCCGACCTTCGCCCACGAGCTCAAGCCTCTCCATCGGCCATGGATGCGGGCTTCCCGCATGCCGCCTACCGCCGGACTTAGGGAAGATGACGGACGTGGGATGATTTCATCAGGAATCTCGCGATCTAGTTCGGAGGGAAGATGACGATCGTGAGACGATTTAGCAACATATATATCTCATATTGCTTTGAAATATTATTTTTTCCAACTTATTTCATTATTCTAAACATTCCCTCCAAAAAAATTATTTTCCCACCACATAATTTTGGTTTACTGTAGTTTGCGCCAATATTTTGTGTTCCCACCAAAAAATTAGAGTATTTATCTTGCCGCTAAAGACCCTTCCTAACGACCCACGATTACTATTCTAAACCAAATCACACGCGTCTTCACCGGCGATTAGATCTGGAGCTCTCGTCCCTGGTTCAGGTTGTTCTTTCTCCCGATCTCCTCCCATCCTAGAACGTCCAGAAATCCTAGCGTCGTCCAGCGGATGCGGCGTTTGCCCAGCGAGCCGCGCGGTGCCGCCGACGAGGAGTCGTCGTCCTTGATCTCGCCCTCCTCCCTCTCCTCCGGACCCTCCGATGCGGGCCGCGTCTCCGTGTCCTCGGCCATGCCCGCTCGCCGCGGCACGCCCCGTCGGCTGCCCGACACTCGCGCGACCCCGCCCGCTGTCAGAGGCCGTCGCCCTCGCCCGCTGCCGGAGACCCCGGCCCACGGCCGCCGCCCCTCGTCCGTTGCGGGATACTCGCGAGCGCGCCGCCCGCTCGCCTCGTCCACTGCGTCACAGGGCGACATCCCTCGGCAGCGCCCCGCTCCCCGTGCTGCCTACCGCGAACCCCGGCCAGTGCGCCCTCCCTTGGCGGCGTCTACGTTTGGGCGAAGTCGAGCCAGCGGGCGTCGCCTGGCTCCCCTCCTCCGGGCGGCCATGGAGGAGCCATGCACTGCTAATGTAGTATCTCTTGTTTTTGATAATTTCGCATAATGTAGTTCATGACTACAATGTTTCTTACTCTGATTTTATTGTGAAGATGTCGGATGATGAAGACGATGGGTGATCGTGATGGTGACACCCAGAGCTAGAAGGCCACGAGGAGTTCAATATGAGATGTTAGTATTCACGTCTGCTCTACATAATTCTGCAACTGTATGCGTATGAGTACTAATCAAACCAAAAAGTACCAATATTTATTTTATTTGTGAAGCAACAATGGTATGAAGAATATCTGCTATTGCCGGCGTGTTGTCTTTGTAGCAGCTCATTGAGAAGTTAGGCTTTAATAATGTGACTGATAAGCCAGCTGCACTTAAAATGATGAGAGATGTATGTGAATCTGTTCTTGAATCCTACGAAAGGAAGCAAAGCTAGCACATAGTGGTGGTGATATCTTGATGAGTTACAGAGTGGCCTTGCGGAGGTAGCTTGGGAAGGTTAACAAGGGATTGCATTGGAATTATTTCTGATTAAGTATTAGCTCTGGATTACCATTGTTTTTTGTGTTAGTCCAGCTGTACTAGTGCCATAACTACACTATTTGGGTTGGCACTTCAGTTGAATTCTGGATTTATTCTTTTGGTCTGGTTCTCTCCTTATGATTGTCTTCTATGGTATGACCTGGTATATCATACTTCAAAACATGTTGTGCCTGTTTTTTTTTTTGCGATACTAAGTGAGGAACATGTGCAGGTGTGGGACTTGATAAAGCTTGGAGATTATGTTAGTGCAAGGGACGATGTCGATACCTCTAGGATAGGGATTGCTGGTTAATCACTCGGAGGTATTATAGATCATGATTGCATCATGATACTGAATTAATACATAGACTTCACTTTTAGAAAATTTATCTTTTTTATTTGGAGCTGAATACAGGAATGCATGCATGCTTTGCTGCTTTTGTGGATACACGGTACAATGTTGTTCTTCCAATAATTGGTGTTCAGGTACACACAGCAGTAATTTATGGGTGCACATAGTTTTGTGATTTGTCCCATGTAAGTAAAGCACTGCTCTTTGTGGTGGCTACAGGGATTTCAATGGGCAGTAGATAATGACATGTGGCAAGCTAGAGTTGATAGCATTAAGCATTTATTTGAAGGTTAGATACCATGCATCCTCTTTAAGATTGGGCACACACCATTGAAAAATATAGATCACAGCTGAATATATTGTATCAGTTCAGAACATTTACATATAAGTATCTATGTTGTTTTGTCTTTCCTGTAGAAGCAAGAATTGATTCAGGGAAGAGTGAAATAGATGCAGAGGTTGTGAAAAAGGTGACTATCTGATTTATTTGACATTTATTTCTGATTGTTCCATTGTAAATGTTTGACGATCGTGTATTGACATATTTTTACCAGGTTTGGGACAAGATAGCACCTTCTATGGCTTAACAGTTTGATGCTCCCTACTCAGTTCCTCTGATTGCACCATGTCCACTCCTCCTAAATGGTAAAACCAATCATATTTCTTATTGAGTGCTTCTGCTTCGTCCAATAGTTATTGCACGACCCAACATATTAAAAAGTATCTCACTTCTCTTTTATGAGTTCAATGAGCTCTTGTCAGGGCTGGGCTTCCAGTCTTCAGTATATATTTTTGTTTTATGATTTTATGGTTGAGCCAGAACTGTTGTTAACCCTTCGTTTAAAAATTAATGTTAATTCAGCATTTTTCTTGCGGCTGGAGCTTCATTTATCGATTACGATGCAGGTGCTGACGACCCTCGTTGCCCAGTCCTTGGTCTACAAGAACCTGCCTCCAAAGCTGTTGAGGCTTATGCAGAAGCTGGTTCTGCGGATAAGTTCAAGGTAACATTATATCTGCTCCTCCAATCCAAATTAATTGACGCTCCTCTAGTACAACTTTGTCTTTTGACATGCAATATGTTTACTTTTCACCATGAGGCGTGGTTCTATGTTTGCCCAGACTTTTTTTGCATGAATCCAAAGCAATTGATAGTGGTTACCGCACCTATAATTGTTCTTTTCATTTTTAGGACAAAGCACGTTTAAGATGTTGAAAACAAAGAACCTGAAACTCATGGTCCACTTTCAAGTGAGCATGTGATTGGCCTTCATAATTAGCTAGCTGCGTCTTCTCTTTCACCATGCATTGTTGCTGCATCGAGTCACAACTTAAAAAAATGAGTGTGCTAACTAGGGACATGAACTTAACTGAAACTATAGATTGAGCCACAACTTAAATCAATAGTGAAAGATTTTAGTACATGTACTTGTGCTTATGCTTTAGACATTTACACTTGTAAAACTGTTCTGATCCCCTAGTCTGGCGACAGTTCCTTTTAACAATGGGGCTGGAATAATTGTATGGCGTATGTTATGTTGGACTCATTAACTAGAACTATTTTTTTAATTTCTTGATTGCAGGATCCAAAGAACTAGCTCGAGTGGACTCTAGAGCACGAACAATTTAGTCTTGGCAATTGATTAGGATGGCTAAATTACATTTGAGTTTCATTTGATGGATATTTGCTATCAGAATTATGAATTTTATGAATCTACATATTATATGTATGATTTTGAATATTGTAATTGAATGCTTGTATTTTTTAGGTTGCAATAGGCTGTTGCCGCAACCCACTTTTGGTTGCCACTTGTTAGCTCCACGAAAATTTAAATTGTCGCAATAGTTTCTCGCTACAAACATTTCACCTGTTGTGATACCTATTTATCACCGCCAAAACTAGTTTGTTGCAATTTCCTGTTACGACGACTGGAATATTTGTTGCCATAATTTAATGCCACAAGTGTAGCGGTTCGTGGCAAAATGCCTAATGCCATGAAAACAAGGATTGTTGCCATAATTTATTGCCACAATTGACTATTGCCACAGAACAGTATGCACCACGAAACGAGGGTCGTTGTTGCCACAAATGTCTATCGCCACGAGCTATTAGTCGCCATGATTCATTACATGTTGCATTAAAGCTATCTCCACAAAATAAATTGTGGCATCAGATGAGTGTTGCCACAGGAAAACATGTGGCGACTCCCCACATGGCTGTTGCAATAGCATACTTTATTGCCACAGTTGCTTTTTTGTGGCAATAACCTATTACCATGCGTCCAGTCGCAACGGCTGCCAACAAATGTTGTTTCATGGCAATAAGTACTTATCACCACAAATCAGTATGTATTGCAACGAACAATTTTATTGCAATAGACCCGAATCCTTGTAGTGTGTCTATGGTTAGGAAACGTAACCATCTTTGATCAACGAGCTAGTCAAGTAGAGGCATACTAGTGACACTCTGTTTGTTTATGTATTCACACATGTATTATGTTTCCGGTTAATGCAATTCTAGCATGAATAATAAACATTTATCATGATATAAGGAAATAAATAATAACTTTATTATTGCCTCTAGGGCATATTTCCTTCAGACGGCACCGCCGAGGGTTTGAAGAGCCGCTCCTCGAAGATGCCAGGCTCCTGAGGCAGCCGCCGAGATGCCCTCTTGGCAATGTCATCAGCTTCCTTATATGCCCTAGAGGCAATGTCCCCGGGGCTCGTGTTGCAACTCCAGCCCCCAGAACTGTTTCTCCATCTTGCGAACCTCAGCGAGGTAGGCTTCCATGTGCTCGTCCTTTGACTCGTATATCTTGTTGAAGAAGTTGACGAGGAGCTGCGAATCGCCCTTGATGATGAGGCGCTTTACCCCTAAGGCAATTGCGGCCTTCAGGCTTGCTATTAGGCCTTCGTACTCCGCTATGTTGTTGGAGACTTTTTCTCCGTGCTGGAAGAAGAGTTGTACGGCATAGTAGAGTTTGTCCTGGGTAGGGGATATGAGCACTGCGCCAGCTCCCGCACTGTGTCGGGAGAACGCCCCATTGAAGTACATGACCCAGCCATCCGGTGCTTCACTTCCCGGGGGAACTGATCGGTCTTCGCCTGCCTCGAGACCCGGCGCTTCTACCCATTCTGCCACGAAATCCGCAAGTGCGGCTCCCTTGATGACTCTGGTCGTACTGAATTCTATCTGAAATGCCTGTAGTTCAATGTTTCATTCAGCGACCCTCCCAGCTGAGTTGGGGCTCCTGAGTACTCTTTCCAAGGGGTATGCTGAGACGACTTTCATGGGATGGCCTTGGAAGTAGTGGCGCAGCTTGCGTGAGGCCACTAGTAGCGCGAGGAGGAGTTTTTGAGGCATGGGGTACCGTGCCCTTGCGTCCCATAGCACCGTGCTGACGAAGTACACGGGATGCTCGACGAGGTTGAGGGTGCTGGCGCAGCTTGCGTCCTCCAGAGGTCGAGGCGTCTCTTGAGACGACGGAGCCCCCAGTGCTTGGTCGCCTGAAGAGGCCTCTCCTGCTTCGGGTGCGTTCTCCTGTTGCGGCTGTTCCTTTTCGACTGTGGTTGCGGCCTTTGCGTGGCCCTCCCGGCTCTGCTTTGCTTCAGTTTGGACGGTCGATGCGGCCTTGGCACAGCACTCCTCCCTGACCGCCACCAGGGCTGCGCTAGCGGAGTTGGGGGTGGCCGCAAGGTAGAGCACTAGGGGCTCCCGAGGACGCGGAGCTACCATCACTGGTGGGCTGGTAAGGTACCTCTTGAGGTCTTGGAATGCGTTGTCAGCCTCTTCAGTCCATTCGAAGGGGTCCTTTTTCTTTATTATCTTGAAGAAGGGCAGCGCTCGTTCCCCCAGCTTGGAGATAAAGCGCCCCAGCGCAGTTACACGCCCGGTGAGCTTCTGTATTTCTCTAAGGGTCCTTGGCGGGCTCATGTCTTCGACTGCCTTGACCTTCTCCGGGTTGGCCTCGATGCCCCTGTGGGACAAGGAAACCCAGGAGCTTGCCCAAGGGGACTCCAAACACGCACTTCTACGGGTTGAGCCGTAGGTCCACTTCGTTGAGGCTCGCAAAGGTTTCTTCCAGGTCCTGTATCAAGGTTCTTGCCTCATGAGACTTCACCACAATGTCATCGACATAATCTTCAGTGTTCCTCCCGAGCTGCCGGCCTAAGGCGATGTGCATCAGCCGCTGAAAGGTCGCGCCTGCGTTGCGCAACCCAAATGGCATGCACGTATAGCAGTACACTCCACACGGGGTCAGGAAAGTCATCTTCTCCACGTCTTCTACCGCCAACTTGATCTAGTGATAGCCCGAGAAGGCATCTAGGAAACACAATAGGTCACACTCTGCGGTGGAGTCGACTATCTGGTCAATGCGGGGGAGCGGAAATGGATCCTGCGGGCAGGCCTTGTTGAGGTTGGTGAAGTTGACACACATGCGCTCCTTTCCTCCCTCTTTTGGCACAACGACCAGATTAGCCAGCCAATCAGGGTAGCGGGCCTCGTGGATAACTCCTGCCGCCTCTAGCTTCCGGGTCTCTTGAACGATGAAAGCCTATTTCTTAGTGGACTGCCGCCTCGCCTTCTGCTTCACGGGGCGCACATTGGGGCACACGTTGAGGTGATGCTCAATCACTTTCCTTGGGACCCTTGCCAACTGATCAGGTTCCCACGCGAACACCTTCTTGTTCGCACGCAGGAACCTCACCAGGGCCTCCTCCTGCTCGGACTCGAGGTTGGCCCCTATGGTGAAGGTGGCGCTAGTGGACCCGTCCTGGTCGACTGGTACCTGCTTGGTTTCCGTCTTGTCTTGGGTGAATAGCTGCTTCTTTTTAATCGGTGCAGCCCCCTTGGGCTCAAGGGCGTCGGTGCTAGTGGGCTGTGCCACCGCGGCCGCCCTGAAAACAAGCTGGAGCACCTGCAGCGCATCCCTCATGTCTCCTGACACGGTGAGGACGCTGCTGCTCCCAGGCATCTTCATGAGGTTGTACGTCGGGTGAGTTGCTGCCATGAACCGAGCCAAGGTCAGATAGACGAGGATGGCGTTGTAGGGGAGGCCAATGGGGGCGATGTCGAAGTTGATCAGCTCCGTGCGGAAGTTGTCGTAGGTGCCGAAGGTCACTGGGAGGCGGATCTGTCCCAAGGAGGCGGTGGAACCGGCTCCGACGCTCGAGAAAGGCCTGCTAGGTTGGAGCCACTCCAGCGACATGTGGAGGAGGCTGAAGGCCTCCACCGAGAGCACGTTGAGGCCGGCACCACCATCGATGATGGTCCTGGTGACGTCCACTTGGCAGATGGTGGGGCTGCAAAGCATCGGGAGCGCGCCCGAACCGATGGGGTTGAAGGGGTGGCCCTCGAGTCGAAGGTTAGATCAGCCTCGGGCGCCACCCAGTCCGGGGGGGCTTCTCGGCGCTTGGTGGAGGTGCTGATCCGGCGGGTGAACGGCTTGACGTGATGGCTCGAGGGTGGTGCCTGGAAGCCACCCAGGAGAGCTGCGACGACGGGCGGCGCTGGTGTGGCGAAACGGGCGAGGAAGAGGTCGCACAGCTCCTGCCAGGAGGTGACAGAGGCCGTCGGCAGGTGGAGGAGCCACGCGCGCGGGACGCCGGTGAGGGCCATGGGTAACCAGTTGGCCATCACCCGGTCGTCGCCCCCGGCTCTGAGGACGGCCTCCTCGTACGCCAGTAGGAAAATCATCGGGTTTGTCACGCCGTTGTAGCACAGCGGCATCTCGGGCTTGAACTCGTGCGGCCACTGCACCTGTCGCAAGGTGGGGGCCAAGGCCCGGAGCCCCCTAGCCCAGTGTCGGCATCCGTTGCTGGAGTGGGCGGCGCGTTGTCCGTCATGAGGGCGGGATGCGATGTTGGGGGAGAGCGGGTCGTCAGGAGGGAGAACTCCGGCGCACCCCCTACCTAGCGCGCCAAATGTCAGGTTTTGGGTTCCGGCAGACCCTTGAGGTTCGAACACTGGGGTGCGCGCGGAGATCTCTCCCCTACCGATCTACGTCCAATCTCCTCGCGTGATCTAAGCTGAAAACAACGAACAACACAAGGGACACGAGATTTATACTGGTTCAGGCCACCCTTATGGTGTAATAACCTACTCCAGTGTGTGGTGTGGTGGATTACCTCAGGGGATGATGATGAACAGTATAAGGGAAGAACAACCTCGCGAGAGGTGTTCTTGAGCTGGTGCGATGAACTGCTTGGGTGAGTTCAGTCGTCCCTCCCTCTCTCTGCTAGGACTCTATCAGATCTCTAGATGTCTCTCCGTCCCCCCCCCCCTACTCTGTGGTGGCTAGCTCTATTTATAGAGGCTCCGGGCCTCTCCCCAAATAATGAGCGGGAAGGGCACCAACAATTGGCCATTTTGAAGGGGAACATCTAGTACAAGTTATCCTGACCAAATGTGGTCTTCGGCTGCCAAAAGTACTGGTGATGACGCCGCCTTGGGCTCCACGGTGACCTCCGTCCTGCTGCTCTGCTGGTTTTGGTCTCGTTGCACCGGAATGACAACCTTTGCCCGATGCCTTGGCATGTGCTTTCCCCCTTTGCACCAAAGGGGAAATAAGGACACTGCGCAGGCCGACGCCCGCCTAGCGCCCGCCTGGTCTCGATCATCATGGCTTGCGTCACGGGCTCCTCGCGAGGTATCCCTGCCTTGATCTCTCCGCCTCCTCGCGAGCCTGCCTGATGAGGCTGTCTCTGAGAAAGCTTTCTGTCATCCGCCCTGTGAGACTCGGCCCCTCGCGAGGGTCTTGAGCTTGAGCTGATGAAGACGGGCCACGCTGGCCCCCCACTTGAGTCACACCGCAGGCCACAGGCATGCAAGTCTGCGGACCCCCGTTTCCAGAACGCCGACAAAAAGTTTCACTATAAAACACATCTTCTTACTATACACGTTTCATCACTGTCACCAAGCCTCTTATGATGATTGGTGTCTCGACCACCATCAGCCGAACTACACCATCATCGGCATGTCTCAACTCCAATGTACGTCCATCTCCCCTGACGTGATATTAAGCCCTTCAAGACAAGCTAGAGCATAACTACACGTGGCGAAGGAAGGGCGAGTATATCCACAGGTTACGCTTGTCGTTCCAATATCATGATGATAGGGAACCTGTCTTTCAGATGTCTGTATGGGAAAAATGTAAGTCTGCCCAACAATTGATAGTGGGGTGTTTTTTTAGTTCAAGCCTTTGATTGAAATCAAGATCCGTTGTGATCAATCAAAACCACCCACCATATCGCTTGTCTTTATTTTTTGTGTGTGTGTGAAAAGGATCCAGAGCTATTATCAAAGTTCATAAGGAGTACTAAACACGTCAAACATAATGCATATTTTTTCAGAAGTTAAAGTTTGATTTAATCTATCGAGAAAAATATACATCTAAAATACCAAATAATTATCGCAAGATACACTGTGAAATATATTATTATATCGCATTCATTTGGTATTATTGATGTTGATAATTTTCTCTATCATGTCGGTCATACTTTATTGTAAATAAATTCTATGGACACTTCATTTTCGAAAGGAGGGAGTACAGAACATCGCATTGTTTATAGAGTTATCAATACATATATTCTTACCCCCGCAAAAAAAACATATATACTTACAAGGTAAAAATTAACAACTGCCAACACGATATATGGCCACAATTTAACATGCATCATAATGAAGACGTAACCACTTGCTCATTTATGCAAGATCTTGGTTTCTTTCTACAAAAATCTCTCTAAAAGATTCTAGAAAAAATATTTAAAGATACTGCAAAGAGTCAAAAAGGGTTATATAAATTGGCCGCGCGGGCGGCAGCATTCGGTCGTCGTTGGCGGACGGCGGCGGCTTCTGCGGCGGTCAGTGCGCGCGATCTGGTGCCTCCCCTCCTCCCCTGTTCGGCGCGCGGGCCAGCCTGGTCGGGCCGCTTCTGTACAGGAGGCGCTGCTGGTGGCGGGGATCTAGTTCGGGCGAAATCCCTGGCCAGCCATGACCGGCCGCGCCGACGGCGATGCCTGAGGGCGCCGTTGCCCTCCTTGGAGGCGTCGGTATGGACTGATCTCCTCACTTCATCTACCCCTAGGTCTCCCGGGCGAAAGCCCTAACTTTGTTTGGCGGTGGTGGCGCCGCTTTGGGAACCTTGGGGTTGGGTGGCGCTTGTGGGTGGTGGGCGATGGCGGTGGTGCGGCCCAATCCTAGCATGGATTTACGTCTGTTGCTTGGAGATGGACTCACGTAGGTGGAGGTCGTCGTCTGGTGTCATGGTAGCGTCAATGGCGGAAGACCTGCCAATGCTCGCGTAGGTGGAGGTCGTCGTTTGGCGCCGTGGTGGCGTCGATGACGGAGGACCTGTCAAGGTTCTCACCTCAATTTGCTCTGAAGATGGACCAGTGAAAGATGGCGGCGACGACACATGTGAGTGCATCAGACCGGTTTGAGCCCCGGACCCAGCAGATGGCTCGGTCGGGGCCTCCGGCTTTATATGTTAGGCTTAGGTGAGAGGTCTGGGTATGTGGCCCAGCTTGCGCCCCTTCATCATTTGAATAGGAGTAGCGGCAGATGTTGTCAAAATGGCGGATTCAGACATTTTATCGTTCTATTTTGTAAAGTCCTCGAGAATAATCAATAAAATGACCGCGTGCATCTCTCATATGCAGAGACCGAGGGTTGTCCTTCTTTTCTAAAAAAATAAATTGTATGGATGAATCGAGTTTTCTATAGAGCAAAACGGCCAAGATATACGTGTGCGTGGGAGAAATGGGGTGCCAATGTGTTGTTAGTCTGGTGGTGCTCGTGGTCAGAGTATCTGCGGCCGTTCGGCTCTCAGGAAGCTCAAAAAAAGCCGCCTGTACGAACCGGCGCTTGCTTGGTATATGGGGACGATTGTGTTTTCAGTCGACGCCCCCTGGCCGCAGCTAAAATTGCGCGAACTCGGCGTTAATTTCATACAAATTTGTACAAATTCGGTGAAATTTTATTGAAATTTGTATAAAAAACAGATAAAACATGCAAACTACGCTTAGCCCTGCTGCGCCGCGGCCACCGCCCGCCATCTACGTGCCGAGAAGCCTGTAGAAGCGGCTGTAGTCGCCGCCGCCGTCGTCGTCGTCGTCGTCGCGCACCCCGACGGAGCCGCGGCCATCCCTACTGCACCCCTGGCCAGGATAGCCGACGCATGGTGGGGGGTTGGACGGCCCGGCCTCGTCCTCCTCGTCGCCGTCGAGGACGATGACGCCACCCTTCTCGCGTCCGTGGCACTGGGCCTGGAGCTCCACGTATGCCCGGCGTTGGCAGAGTACCTACTCGCGGACGTAGTCCTCCCTCGCCCACTTGAGGGCGGCCTCGTCGTCGGGGGCCGCCATGTCCGCGTGCTCCGGCTTCACGGGGGGCAGCCCCGGCTCGGGCTTCGGCCGGACCAGGCGGAGGGAGCGCGGGGAGGGGCGGGCACCCTCGTTGATGACGAGGGCATCGCTGCGGGTGCGACGCCGGAGCGACGTCTCCTCCGGCTCCGGCTTGACGGGGCGGAGCGCCAGCGAGCCGGAGCCCGACAACGAGGACGTCCCGGCACCATTCGCCTCGGCGTCCAGGAGCAGCCCCGATGGCGAGAGAATGACGGCCGCGGCGGGTACTCAAGGCGCGGCGTGTTGCTGGTCTCGATGTAGTCGAGGACGGCCTCGAGGGTACGGCCGGGCACGCCCCACCACTCACGCCGCCCGTCGACGTTGAGGCGTCCGCGGGGGATGATGCCGTTGCAGGAGGCAATCTGGTCTTCGCGGCGGCGCTCGAAGTACATCGTCCACAACGTGTGGCTGTCGGCGGCGTACCTCGACTCGTTTCGCTGCGCCTCCGTCAGCGACGAGCGGATGCGGGTGACCTCGGCCCGCCGTGCAGCCCCTTCGGGCACCGGTGGCATCGGGACGCCGCCGACGCTCAACTTCCACGACCGCGACACACGCATGTCCGGGGGCGCCGGATAGTGGGCCTCGTAGAGGAGGTGCGCGTCCGGCTCTTGGAGATGGCGGCGGCCGAAGCCGTTCGCCGCCGCGCCATCACCTGGGAACCTCTCAGCCATTGCTCGTCGGCGGGAAGGGGCAAGTGTGTTTGCTTTGTGTGGCGATGCAAGGCGACGTGTGGCAGCTGTGGCATTCACCGGCGGGGAGATCGGCTTTTATAGCCGCAACGGAGCGGCGGGAGCCTGCATGTCGGGCGATGTGTGGCGGGAACGGGAGGGACGCTCGTCGGTGACGTCTTCATTGTGCTGCCTATGAGGTATCAATGGAGGAAAAAGGCACTGGCGGTCACAGAATTTGTCATTCGGGTGCACTTAAGTCACACTACTCGCAAACCGGAAAAACCCGTCACGGAACTTGCATTGCGGGTGCATCTAGGTCACATTGGCCATCTGGACCGGCCAGCCGCCCGGTTTTCTCTGTTTCTTTGGTCACGCGAGGCGCACGTGACCTGAGTTTCTTTGCACAAAAGCCCCTATTCTCTTTGCGAATCAAGTCGTGACAACGCAGCCTCATTTGCCTAGAGTTTTTTTAGTAGAAGATGGGGGAAACGACTGGCGGCGGCGCTGCGGGCACGCCGAGCTCGTCGGCGGCAAGGGGACAAGCGGCGTCGATGGAGCTTCCGATGTTGAGGACGGAAGGGCATGGAGGCCCGATGTACGGTGAGTCCTCAGACCCCCCCCTCCCCCACCGCTCCTCCCCCCAATTAGCTAGGGTTTTCTGCCGCCACGATTGAGGATGATTGACACTCCCTCCAAGTTCTTATCAATATGTTAGTTTGTGAATGATCAATAGTTAGTTCCTGCTCTTATTTTGTAGTATTAGGCCCTTAGGTTTCTTGGGCTCACTGCTAGGGTTTTTGAATTTTGCTTCCGCTCATCGTCTATTTTGCAATGTAGGGTCTGATTCACCAAAATTCAGTATAGAGCTGCATCATGGTGGTTTCTTCATGGGGAAAGGAAATAACTTGGCATATTTGGATGAGAAATTATCATTGTTTGATAACCTTGACAGGAACACTTTCTGCAATGATATGATTGACTATATGCTTCAGCAGTTAAACTATGCAGTTGATCAGCTAGAAAATGTGTTGTGGTGCCCACCTGGTAAAATAGTAGCTAATCTGGTCCCAATTGACTTTGAATTAGACTGTCTCAAGATGGCAAGAGCTTCTGTGCATTCTAAGGTCCTTGTTTTATTTGTGAATCATGTGAAAAGAAGTGAGGAAGATGACATTGCTTATAGGGCTGGGCCTGAACTGCCTCGAGTAATACTTAGCCCTATAAGCAAAGATAAATTGAGGCACATGAAATCATAGAGCACAGAAGGTATTGTAGATAATGCTGAAAATTCAGGAAAAATGCCAGATTCAAGTACTGTAGAGGATCCTGAAAATTCAGAAATTTCAGATAACTCAGAAGATTCAGAAGAGGACTGGGAATGTGATTCAGAGACTGATCCTACTTGGTATGATAGTGATTATGCAATGGATGAAGATGATGATTTGTATGACAAGAATGTAGATGATGCTGTGAAGGATGCATTGTTTGAGAAGGGGAAGCAAATAGGAGCTGAGTACAGACATGTTCCAGGCACAGATGATGTCACTGAAGATGACTTAAAGCTCCCAGAAGAGGAAGATTTGGAGAAAATGCACAAGAGTGACTCTGATGATGAGGAGTACAAGAAGAAGAAAAAGAAAGAGAAACCCATATACAAGTTCAAAACATTTAACCCATTTGTTGACATGGAAAATCCTCAATTCAAACTAGGGATGGTCTTTGATTCAGTTGAGCTAGTGAGGAAAGCAGTAGCACCTTATGCAGTGAAGAATAGAGTGCAAATCAAGAAAAGGAGAAACAACAAACAGAGGTTTGAGGCAATATGTTCAGAGGGATGCCCTTGGAAACTGGTGGCTGTGGCAGATAACAGGACACAATCCTTTCTTGTGAAGACATTTGTTGGAGAGCACAACTGTGAGAAGGTCTGGGATGTGAAAGAACTGATAGCCCCCTATCTGGCAAAGAATTATGTAGAGAAGTTCAGAGAGAATGACAAGATGTCATTGTCTACATTTGGAAGGAAAGTGAGGAAGAAATATAACATGGAAGTAAGTAGGCACAAACTTGGGAGAGCTAGGAAAGCAGCATTGGAAGTGGTGCATGGGGATGAGGTGAAGCAATATACACTTCTCTGGAAATATGCACAGGAATTGAGAACTAGCAACCCAGGATCTTCTTTCTATCTGAACCTAGAGCATGGATTGTTTAGCACATGTTACTTTAGTCTTGCAGCTTGCAAGATAGGGTGGCTCAAGGGTTGCAGGCCCATTATATGCCTTGATGGCACATTTATAAAGACAAAATATGGTGGTCAGTTGCTAACTGCAGTAGGTATAGATGGGAATGATTCTATCTATCCAATTGCAATGGCACTGGTGGAGACAGAGTGCCATGCATCATGGTCTTGGTTCCTAGCTACACTAAAGCAAGATCTTAATATTCTAAACACAAGCAATTTCAGCATTATGAGTGATAAACAGAAGGGAGAAATTTGTAGCCATTTCTTTTAATTAACTTCACTGCATTTGTAATAATTTCTACAACTAAACTACACTGCTGCTGTAGCTATTTCTATAACTGTACTTTTCTGCACTTTTCTATAACTGAACATTTCTGCAATTAGGGGCTCATCAAAGCTGTACAGGAGCATTTCCATGACTCTGAGCACAGGTTTTGTGTTAGACACCTATACCAAAACCTACATGCAGTACACAAGGGAGAGACTATCAGGCAGCAACTCTGGGCTTGTGCCAAATCTACCACACCAACTATTTTTGAGCAGAATATGGAGAAGCTAAGTCAAGACAATCCCGAGGCATATAAATGGTTGGAGGAGAAGCCACCAAATCAATGGTCAAGGGCATATTTTGATGTATTTCCAAAATGTGATATTCTTCTTAACAATACATGTGAAGTCTTCAACAGGTAACAATACATGTGAATTTTAATGCAATTTCTTTTACTGAATTTTAATGCAATTTCTTTTACTGAATTTTAATGCAATTTCTTTTACTGAATTTTAATGCAATTTCTTTTATTGAATTTTAATGCAATTTCTTTTACTGAATTTTAATGCAATTTCTTTTACTGCATACAGGTACATCTTAGAGGCCAGAGAGCTACTAGTCATGTCTATGTTTGAGAGAATAAAATCTCAGATCATGCATAGCCACATGACAAAGAAAAAAGAAGCTCTACAGAAATGGTCAGGGAATATAACTCCCCAAATTAGAGACAAGCTTAGGAAGAATGTGGAGTTGTCAGCAAACTGCCACCCAGAAGAATCAGGCATGGGTGTCTTTGGAGTTTTGTCAAATGAGAAAACCTACATAGTGGAGCTGAACATGCACACCTGTACTTGCAGAAGATGGCAGTTGACTGGAATTCCATGTAGCCATGCATGTGCTTGTTGGAGACACGAAAGAATAAGGCCTGAGACTATGGTGTCTTCTTGTTACTCAGTGCAGACATATCTATGTGCTTATGGAGTCCAGGTGTATCCAACTAGAGACAAAGATGAGTGGGCTCCACTTAATGTTGTACCTATATTGCCACCACACTATGAGAAAAGAGCTGGGAGGAGGAGGAAGAATAGAAGGCAACAACCAGAGGAGAGTGAGGATGGCACTAAACTCAGCAGGCATGGTGCTATTATGCATTGTGGGTATTGCAAAGCAGCTGGGCATAACAGGAGTGGATGCTCACAACTGAAAGCTGCTGTACTAAGAGAAGTTGTAGAGGAGGAGGAGGAACAGGTACAAAATGAGCAATCAGCTGTAGAGCAACCTAGTGAGAGGACAGAGCAACCTAATGAGAGGAGCACAGCTAAAGATCAACCTACTGACCCACAACCTAGAGCACAGAGTTCCAGGGGTAGGAAGAGAAAGCCAACTGACAAAATGAGAGAACGGGTAGAAGAAATCATGGGAAAGGCAAAAAAGAAGAAGTCCAAAATGGTTGTTGATGCCAATGGAGATGCTGACTACCCAGTGATCCTAACTGTAAGTACATTATTCTTTACTTGAAACATGTCAAGGAAAACAAGTTACAATACCTGACAATATATATTTGTTTCTTAGCACATCCAACAGAGATGTCTGAATCCACAATTGGACCCAACACAACAAAAAGATAGCATGGTGCACATTCTGTCACATGAGGTATTTAAAATATATTTCTGTTTTTTCTTCCAGTTTTACTGCAATTTCATTCCCTGATGACTGTATGCAGGGACCTGCAAAAGGAATTCCTGTTTTTAGGGTGCACCAAATACCAGATGAATCTGCCTTTGTAGCACAGCATAGAGCCAACTTACCTGCTGCCACATTTGTTGCACAACCAGCACAAGGCCCCCCACAAGGTAGCGGAAGAGGAGCAAGAGGAGCAAGAGGTTCTGGAACAGCAAGCAAAAGTAGAGGTGCTGCACCAGCAGGTAGAAGCAGAGGAGCAAGAGGTGTTTCACCAGCAGCCAGAGGAGGAAGAAGTGTTGCACCAGCAACCAGAGGAGGAAGAGGTGCAGCAAAGAGAACTTCAACATGAGCAAGGGGGAAGAACAAAGAAAACAACTAAAACAAGGGGAATGGAGTGGCTCCTGTTTGGTGAAGGATCAAGCAGAAATGCTCCAGCAGATGAACAGGAGAAAACAGAATTCCAATCTACACAAGGAGCTCCAGCAACTCCTCTAGCAGATGAAGAGTGAAATGCTTTTATTTTTTTATGTTGTAGAACTATGGTACTTAAGACTGCAACATCTTTTGTGATGGCCTTTTGGTACAAAACTTAAACTTGTTAGCCCTATGTAATGGTATGTTCGTATGTTGCTACAAAACTGAAACTTCCAACACTTCTTTCTTGCAGTGAATTTGCTACAGTTTAGTTATGAATGTATATACAGGCAAAGTTTAGCCCATTTTCATAATGGAGATGCAACAGAACACTGATTCTTAACATATAAGATCTCCTACAATAACACAAATGACAGCTCGTACAGTACGAACTCTTACACAAACAAGTTCAGAACAGAACACACACTTTGAACTCCAACTCCTGCATATCCAACCACTACATCTGCACTTCTTTGCGCTTAAGCATTACCATATGGTCCAGGTCCAGTACCATCTATCTTGCCGCGCCAGGTTGTGAAAGTGTGCTTGCGGCTGAGATCTACGTCTTCGTCGGGGAGTAACTCATCAGCCAACCCTTCAGTTAGAAATGGGCCACGGTCGATGACCTCCTTGACATGCATGGTCACTACAAAATCAATGGTGCCACGATCAGTTGGAGAGTTCGGCCACGGCGGTGAATGAGCATTCTCGTCATAGGAGTCCAGCGTCCACGGTTGCAGAGGAGGAGCCGGAACAGAGACAGTGAGCACCTTCGGAACGGCACTAGGATTGCGTAGCCACGCCGTGCAAGGCAGCACCCACTTGTCAGTAGCCGGGAGCATGTCGATGAGCTCACCGGCGAGCACCAGGTTGACGGTATCCGGGTCCCAGGCCTCTTCCGGGAGCCCCTCCAAGCTCAGCGTCGTCTTGTACTCCAGCTTCAACGGCCTACCACGTGACAAACTTGACCAACATTGAAAACTAATTCTGCTGTCGCTGCAACGCACCTGCTCCGACGCGAGCACTACACGAGTGCAATCCTCTAGCGAGTCAAACCGCACGAAAAAGTGGAATGGTGGGCTGGTCACCTCCACCTTCATGGCTGCCGGCCTGATGGCACAATGAGACGCCATCGCTGCGGCGAGTGCCTCCGGCGTCACCAGGCTCCGCGACTGTCCAATGATGGTGGCATACAGCGCTCTCCCGTGGAATGCCTGCTCTAGCGCCGCCATGCCAGCAGTGCGAGTGATGAGAACGCGGCCTCGCGCGGGGTGCAAATCCGGCTCACCGCGTTGCCACACCTCCTGAGGGAAGACACGCGAGTCCGGGATGCGAGACCATCCCACGACCGGCGCGGACGACCTCGCTGGAAGGACAGCGCCCGCCAGCCTACCTCCGGCGATGACGGCGCGGCTACACAGTGCCACGCTCTCCTCACTGACGCCGGCGCTGGCCACACTGCCTGCCACAGCGACGGCGGCGCGACTACTTCCGACAGGAGAGCTACCTCTGCTCCACACAGAAGGGACGCCGCCACAACTCTCGGTCTCGCTGCCATCAACGCCGCCACCCATATCGCCGGCTAGGGATTTGGTTTTCGATTTGGGGAACTAGGGTTCTTATTCTGGATCGAGAAGGGGAACGGGGAAAGGGCATGTTTTATAAAACATCATTTTTGCATTATGACCCTCGTAATAAACTACTTAGGGGCTTCTGTGCAAAGAAACAGAGAAAACCGGGCGGTTGGCCGGTCCAGATGGCCAATGTGACCTAGATGCACCCGCAATGCAAGTTCCGTGACGGGTTTTTCCGGTTTGCAAGTAGTGTGACTTAAGTGCACCCGCTTGACAAGTTTCTTGACCGCCAGTGCCTTTTACTCGGCACGGCAGCATTGGCATTGATTCCCGCGGGAACCGAAGCAATGAGGACGACAAAGCGGCGTCGCGCTAACTCGTCGGGCCCACCCCCGTTCGCGCCAAAAAAGCGTTGTCCGACGCCCCCCAGCGCACCGGGTTCGTTCTGGATCCGCCGGCGCCAGTTTCGACCCAAATCGGCGAAAACCAGACTTCTAGGACACGACTGGGCCGGTTTATTTTACGCCGCCGACGTGTAAAAATGCCAAGGGAGGGGGGGGGAGGGAGGGGGTTGTTAGGGGCGCGGCTGGAGATCCTCTCATGCTCTGCATTGCTGCTGCTCCGGTGGCGGGCGTTGAGCTCTGCGTGGGCGCCAGTGTCAAAGACCATCGCCATGGACAAGAAAGGGAGAGGGGATTTCAGAAGCGTGCAGCCGGCGGTGGACTCCGTGCCGGACGGCAACCGGGAGTGGGTCAAGATCCACGTCCGGGCAGGGCACTACAAGTTTGACCTTGCCACAAAATTCCATATTGCATTTTTGTAGTACCCCTTTCAAGATCTGGTCGGTAAAGCAAGTAAGTTGATGTTTGCATGCATGCAGGGAGAAGGTGACCATACCAAAGGAGAAGGGCTACATCTTGCTCGAAGGGGAGGGCCACTCGAGCACGGAGATCTACTACGACGGCAGCAACAACGGCACAGTTCACGACCTGCTGATGCGCGGCGGCACCATGGGCGCCAATGCGGCAGGGACGTTTGAGAGTGCCACCTTCACGGCTTCCCCGTCCTCGCCAACGACTTCGTAGCGAGGGGCATCTCCTTCATGAACTCACGCAACGGTTTCGACAAGCGCAATGTGACCCAGGCGGTGGTGGTGCTAGTCAGCGGCGACCGGAGCGCCTTCTACGGCTGTGCCTTCGCCGGCTTCTAGGATACGCTGTGCGACTACACTGGTCGGCACTACTTCCACGGCTGCTTCATCAAGGGCGCTGTCGACTTCATCTTCGGTTTCGAACAGTCCATCTATGACGGCTGTACCGTTGTGTCCAACGTGCCCATGTCGCACAGCCGGCAGCCAGGGTGGGTGACGGCGCACGCCAGGCTAGGCGCCGGCAGCCTCGGCGGGCTGGTGTTCAAGGGCGGCGAGATCAAGGGGACTGGCCGTCAGTACCTCGGCCACGCGTGGAACAAGTATGCCACTGTTGTCTTTTACCACGTGAACTCATGATTAAAACTACAAAAAATAAAAACAGTAGAATGATCTATAATTTTAGAACAAGACGACAGTACGTCGGTCACACGTGGAACAAGTATGCCCCGACACAGTGTTTGCGGAGGTTCGTAGCACCGGGCCGGGGTCAGACATGGCCCTGAGAATGCCGTGGGAGATACATCTGACCAAGGCGGAGGTGAAGAGGTTCATGGACATCAGCTTCATCGATGACGGTTGGCTAGCCAAGCAGCCATAGCCGGGGATCGGATCAACAGTAATTGCAAACATTTTTCTTTGGCAAACATGCAAGCTTTATTATGTTGTCACAATATTTACAGGATAAAGAGAATATCACTGTGTTATCCTAACCCCCAACCCCTAAAGCCAAAGCATGTTTTGCAAGATTATGAGCCACGACATTCGGGATTCGAAACTCATGATTAAAACTACAAGAAATAAAAACAGTAGAACGATCTATAATTTCGTGCGCAAGCACCAAAATGTTCATAGCTTCCCTCCTTGATGGCTTCAATAACCACCTTGCAACCCGATGCTACAAAGCTCCTCTGAATATAGAGATCATCTGCAAGCGCCAAAGCTTCTCTCACTGCCAAAGTCTCGAGTGTTGTAGGATCTTCAATGCTACTGAACACAACTGCCGATGCTGCCAAGAAGGTGCCACTCTGATCACGACACACTGCCCCAAATGCGCCGAAATGCCTGACCCTTGACACTGCAACATCAACATTTATCAGACCTAGAGAGGTCCCTGTCTTCTTGTTCCCTGCTCACTTGTGTGTGCAAATGGCACAAAAAGTGTGAAAAGTGGGAAAACTGTGTGCCCTCCCTTCTCAAATTTAATTGAAGTTCTCCTTTGATTTAAGTCAAATTTCTTCAGATCTGGCAAAGTCTTTAAATTATAACAGACATGTTCATATATTATTCATATTTTTTGTGAGTTTAAACAAAACTTTTTATAGTTTTGGAAAGATAAGATTATTTACAAGACTATGTTGGTTTATATTTTTTACTGAAGGAGAGAAATAGAAAAAGGAAAAAAAACAAATCTTTATTGGGTTGGCCTTAGTTGCTTTATCATGCCATGTCGGGTGGTAGTCCGCTACAATTTCCTCAAAAAAAAATCATTACACAAATGGGCCCCCGAGTCCACATTTGATATGTGTGAGATGGAAATCTAAAAACCTTCACAAATTTAGGCCAATTTATGACAGTGTCTGAGAATGTAACTGAAAATCCATGATGGATTAATATATTTCTTGTAGTGGTCAACATTAGAGGTTGTTTGTACTTATCTTACAAAGACAATTGATTATATATTCTTAATACTAGGAGGTTTGTTTGAGTTGTTTAGAGTGAGATGGCGCACTTTAAACCACATAATTTTGGTGACACTCTAAACAAATTTAGAACATGTACATATATTTTAGTATTTGAGATGTTTTTTGTAGGCCTGTCTCGGTCATCGAGACGTGCAACCTGTTACTCAGACTTGATCACGTCAGTCGCCATATAAAATGTGCATTCCTGAACTACAAACTTGTCTTACTATAGCTTAATCACGTCAACTTGATCTCATCGCTGGAACTTTCTCGTATCACTTTAACGAGTTCACACCAAGGGAAGGCTAGTGTTAGTTGATAGCATGGCCATAAATACCAGAGAGCGCAGGACTGTGGTGGCTGACAGATAGGAGAAGCTATAGTGGCAAAAGATGGTTGGAATCAAGTAAGAGCATGGAACTATTCACAAAAAAAGGGAGAACATGGAACTGAATGCTAGAAGCAAACAAAAGGCATGATGAGATCAGACAAACTAGAGAAAGATGTACCCCATATGGAAAATAACATCTGCATATATGAAGCAATAATAAGGGATGATAGGGCCAAACATACTAGAGAAAGATGGCCCTCGTGTGAAACAATGACATGTACAGGTCTAAGCACCCCATTATTTGTGTTGTGTCTCATGTGGGACTGACATAACACTATCATACAACATGATCTAGTCCCTTCAACCAAAACACATTCTCTCAGTGAACAACCACAAATGCATCCTCTCGTAACCATGCATTTTAATTCTTAAAACATGTCAATTTCATATTCTCCTCCCACTTCTCTTCCTCTTCCTTCCACTTTAGATCCAGAGTTGTCGTCACCACCATATATATGTTCTCCCCGCGATCACAAATATGCATTCACTCCCCCTTTGTCTCATCATGCTTCGTCACTGCAATTGATGTCATGAAAGCAGTACGACACTTGCTGTGTCTTAATTACCACCTACCTTACACACTTTTTTGCAACCCTCTAAGGTTGGGGTCATTGGAGATCCAATCATTTTATGTCTCCAACAAGCATCGAGATTGCTCTGGTTTGATCGCAGGATACTGGTTTGCTAGTCGTGTATCCCTTGTGCCTCTGTCTGGATTTACAAGTTAGTGATGCCCCACTCCCCTTGTTCCCTAAGATGAAGACAAGTAGCTACACCATGACAAGTGCGTCCGGGGATGAAGACAATGTGCATGTTTGACGGTGAATCCGCCGTGTCCGACGAGATCAGAAATGGCTCGAGAACGAATGGGCTAGTTAGTAAATCTATTTCTCATACGGTGTCCTTTTTGTAAAATGAGGGGCCTAGCAAGTAAATCTTTATTTATTCGGGGTCCGTATTATAGTTGTCCCATAATAAAGTTTGTTATTCAATCCAGTTGCTGGGTCCTTCAGGACCCATTCCTATGTTGGAAAACCCCAAGCCACCAGATTGAGCTCCTACTACAATGTCATACTGCACCATGCGGCATTATCAAGACAAGTTAGATTGTACCTACATTCGGAGGGAGGAACGGAGCACCTCCGTTCCTAAATATTTATCTTTTTAGAGATTTCAAATGTACTACCACATGTGGATGTATAGAGACATATTTTAGAGTGTTGATTCACTCATTTTGCTCCGTATGTAGTCACTTGTTGAAATCTCTAGAAAGACAAATATTTAGTAATAGAGGGAGTAGTATGAAGAGTTATTTATCCAAAACCACCACACTTGGGGCTAGGGTATAATAACTTGGTACCACATTTGAACTAGGGCACAAAAAACCAACGAAAATGAGCCTAATACGTAATGCGGAGCACTGATACTAGAATTTGGTCGTGAAAACAGCGAAACCGACAGGTAGGGCCCACTGTCAGGCTAACGTGATGAAGACCAAAAACTTTGACCGACTGATGTGGTAAATGAGACGCGGGCCCCACCTATCAATGACTAAACGGTTGTGGTCTTCACAACAATTTTTCTATGAGGCATTCCATCGAGCAGCTTCTGTGCATTCATCTTCTGGTCGCTGAGGAAGGCACATCACGCCATGGGCACGCCGGAACAGTAACCAGAGGAACGGCGGGCCCGACGCCTCCATCAAGGCCGCGAGCTTGCGCAGCTCTTCCTGTACTCCTACCAAGGGGGTGACCACCTTGCCGAGTTGGCATACACGGCGGCGCGGGCAGGGTGTCGATCGACCCAAGCCGTGGCCACGCGGGGAAGGAGCGAGAGCTCACCTTGATCACATGTGTGTGCTCGGACACAAGGAGGTACCACTCGAGCGACATCCTTGTCAGCGGCAGCGGCCGACGGAGCATGGCGGGGCGGCGAAGACGGCTCAGCGATGCGCAGCTTGTCAACGTTTGTAGTGGAGGCATCGGGAGGATGTGCCGAAGCCCAATGACCGGATGCAAGGCGCAGAGGTTCGCCGGAGCGGGAGATGGAGGCCCGTTGGTGAGTGGTCGGAGGTGGAGAAGACGAGCACAGCGCGGCCGATTCTGGACGTCCCAATCGTATTGCTCTGGTAGGGTTGGTCAGGGAGGCCTTCCAGAGCTCCTAGACAAGGTGGTGGAGCTCGTGGTGTTCTCTGGCCACGAGAATGATGGCCGCCAGCGACCGGGTAACGGGGACGAGTTGCTCCTTGTGCATGCTAGGGAGGCGGGTGGCTGCTAAGCGGTCTGGGTCTCCTCCATGACCAACGCTGCTAGCTAGCTTAAGGAGGTGGCGAGCAGGGAAGGAGGGCACACCGCCGGCCGGAGCAAGTTGCGCACAAGCCCGCCGTGCAGCTACAGGAAAAGACCGGCGCCTAAGGGAGGAAGATAATAAACAGACTCATTGACATGTGGGACCCACGCCTCCTCTGCCACGTCATTTGCCACATCAGTCGGTCAAAGTTTTTGGTCTTCGCCACGTCAGCTTGACAGTGGGCCCTACCTGTCGGTTTCACTGTTTTCGCGACCAAATTCGAGCATCAGTGCTCCATGTTACGTATTAGGCTCATTTTTGATGTTTTTTTGTGCCCTGATTCAAATTTGGTACCAAGTTGTTACCCTAGCCTCAAGTGCGGTGGTTTTGCGTAAATAACTCTAGTATGAAAGAAGAAGAAATATCCATCCAGCAAGTGGTAGCTTGATTTTTTCTTTGAAACCTTCATTTCTAAATGGAGCTGCTTCGAGATCAATCGAAACCACCCATTTCTCACCATATTGCCATGACTTTTGTTAATAAAATGCCACCATGTTTATACTTTATACAATAATTAATAGATATATTCCCATATCGTAAAAATAAATTAATACCTGCCAGCACAGAAAATTATACAGTAATGTTTCCCTTTTTTTTGCATGGAGTTTTCCTTTCATACTACTCATTTAGAGGTAGTACATTAAGGCGTATATAATCACCAGCGAAACGGTGAAAAAAGGGCTGTATTAATACGTACGGGATTCGTATGCGCCTGGTGGGATCGATTACTGTCCTCCACATAGCAAAACGACCAAGATACGTGAGTAGGAACAATGGAGTGCCACCGTACTGTTAGTTCGGTCGTGCTCGTGCTCGTGCTGCTGCTCCGGTGGCCGGCGTTGAGCTTTGCGTCGGTGCCGGTGTCGAGGACCATCACCGTGGACAGTAAAGGGGGAGGAGATTTCAGGAGCATTCAGTCGGCGGTGAACCACGTCCCGGACGGCAACCGCGAGTGGGTCAGGATCCACGTCCGGGCAGGGGGCTACAGGTACGTCTTGCTACACAGTTCGGTATTGCTTCAAGATGTGGTAAGCAAGTATGGTTATGATGGTATACGTGGTGCATGCAGGGAGAAGGTGACCATCCCAAAGGAGAAAGGCTACATCTTGCTCGAAGGGGAGGGCCACTCGAGCACGGAGATCTACTTCGACGACCACGCCCACGGCGGCGCCGATGCGATGCTGACGCACGAGACCGCCACCTTCAGTGTCTACGCGGACGACTTCGTTGCCCGGGACGTCGCCTTCACCAACACGCACAACCGCGTCAACAAGAGCCACGTCACCCAAGCGCTCGCGGCGCTGGTCGGCGGTGACCGAATCGCCTTCCACCGCTGCGCCTTCAACGGCTTCGAGGACACGCTCTGCGACAACACCGGCCGGCACTACTTCCGTGAATGCTTCATCAAGGGCGGCGTCGACTTCATCTTCGGCTACGCCCGGTCCATCTACGACGGCTGCACCCTTGTGTCCAACATACCCTCGCGGTACGGCCGCCACCGTGCCGGGTGGGTGACGGCGCATGCCAGGCGCCACGCCGGCGACCCCGGCGGTTTTGTGTTCAAGGGCGGGGAGCTCCGAGGCACCGGGCGCCAGTACCTCGGACGCGCGTGGAACAAATACGCCACGGTCGTCTACTACCACGTGAACATGTCCAACATCGTCGTCCCGCAGGGGTGGACTCCCTGGTACGCCGGCAACGATACTAACGATGTCCTGTTCGCAGAGGTTGGGTGCACCGGCCCCGGGTCAGACATGGCCGGGAGAGTGTCATGGGAGAAGCATCTCAGCGAGGCAGAGGTGAAGAAGTTCGTGGACATGAGCTTCATCGACGACGGTTGGCTAAGCAAGCAACCATAGCCCGGGATCGATCGGATCACGAGTAGCTGGCTGCACACATATAGCATAGGAAATAGCAGGATGAATTGCGAGCTTACACTCATTTCACCTTGCGCGCGGTCTAGAGAGGAAGGGGCCGGGCCTTCTTTTTTTTTCACAGGAAAAGGACTTTATTTCTCAAACAATAGAAAGGTTATTCACAGTAAGGTGAGAAATAAAATCCGGGATTGAACAATCCCCAACTTTTGAAGATCTACTACTATGGAAAAAATTTGCAATGCTATCCGCTACTCAATTACCTTCACAAGAAAATTTTATAACTTCAAACACGGACAAGTTGAGCACCAGTTCTTTGCATTCCAAAACCACAGCCTTTCCGCTACAAAATACTCTTCCTGATTTAGTGGATCGGCAGCAACCAAACTATCAGATTCGATGATTAGTGAGCTGCACCCAATCTTCGCTGCCATGTAGTAGCCATTGCGAATAGCCATTATTTCCGCCATATCCACAGAAGGGACATGCGGTATAAAGCATGAGGCTACCATGGCAAACTAAGCCATGGTCATCGCGAGCTACTGCACCCGTACCTCCCATCATATTTTCCGCACAAAAGGATACATCCACATTAATTTTAACTATCCCTCTCTTTGATTTTTGCCACATGTGATCACGTTTCAGCACTGGTCGGTTAGGAGTTGCAGCACGGACAAAGTTTGTTGCTAGAGCTTTGATGGACATTGCCGTTCGGTCTGGTTGACAGAATGTTTCACCTTTGATAGACTGTCATCACTGCTACTAGATAAACCAGCTACCAACTGCAATAAGTTCAGCCATTGGTAGATCACTTATACAGTTTTATCGTCTCATAAGGCGGGTCATAGTGGAGTGTAAGAGTATATAGACTAGTAACATGTATATGTTACTAGTCTATGTTACTACCTTTATAGTGGGTAGTGTCATATCTCTACTCCTAATGTCTGAGTTGTTAGTCTCGCCTCACTCCGGTTAATTCTTTCCCACCGTTTTTTTATCCCACCAACACATTTAAATTGGATTTTACCCATGATCTATTTAAACCGATTTTATCTGCCAATAAGATCAATTTTTGTTGCATTTGGTAACTTTTATATGGAAAAGAATAAATCATGATCAATTTTAATTAATTTCTGCAGATCAAATCTGTACTACTAAAACAGAATCTCTACTTTTATATGAAAAAAATCTTCCTCGTACTACCCCACGCAAAAATAGATTGAAGGAAACATCCACCCTCGACTCATATGATCTCCACCTCCACCCGGACTTTCCGCTTCCCCAGACATGACCCATCTGCACCCCGTCTCCCGTGTCCAATTCCTAATGTCTCTCCACTCACTCCGGTTAATTCTTTCCACTGTCTTTTATCCCACCAACACATTTAAACCAGATTTACCCACGATCTATTTAAACCGATTTTATCTACCAATAAGATCAATTTTCAGTGCATTTGGTAACTTTTATATGGAAAAGAATAAATCATGAGCAACTTTAACTAATTTCTGAAGATCAAATCTGTACTACTAAAAAAGAATCTCTACTTTTATATACTCCCTACGTTCCTAAATACTTGTCTTTCTAGGCATATCAATGAGTGACTACATACGGAGCAAAATAAGTGAATCTACACTCTAAAATATGTCTACATACATCCGTATGTAGTACTTCCACGATCTCCACCTCCACCCAGACTATCCGCTTCCCCGGACACGACCCATCCGCACCCCGTCTGCCACGCCCACCCAGCGCCTGTCCATAGGACGACGCACTCTCCGACGACCCCCCGACACCTCCTCTTCCGTGGGAGTGACTCCCTCTACGCCCATCTATTATGTGCCGCCCAGCCCGTGGACCTTTCGCCATGGCCGCAGGGTACGCATGGTCTGGACCGGCACTGCACCCCAACGGTGCAGGCAGCGAAGAAGGTCTAGGAGGAGAGGCATGGCTGCGCAGGTCAAGGAGGAGGAGGAGGAGGGCTCAGCGTAGTGTGCGCTTGCCAGAATACCCATGTCGATGGGCGCCACCGCTTTCGTTGGCGGGGTCAATTTCGTCGCGCCCCATCGCCCCCAAATCCCAACCACCTCGATGTCGATCCTGTGTCTATCCCCAAAGAAATCGCTGCAGTCGGCCTCCTCCTTCCTCGCTCGCTTGGAGCAATCCGACGTCTCATTCTGTCCTCTCACCCACGACCACTCACTTCCACGCCGCCGACCCCTGCTCCGTCTCCTCCCGCCACCCCCTTGCCCCGAGACGTCTTCCGCTGCAGATAGAGGAGTCGACAAGTTCACCGAGACCCATGGCCCGACTACACTTGTCGGAGCCATCAAGAGGGACTAAGCAAGCCGACCCGCATGACGTGCTTATAGCATCTCACCGGTAGCTGCGGTGAAGGCGCGTGCCGCTGAGCAGACCAACAACCCGGACTTCAGGACGTGATGTCAAAGGTGCGTTGATCTTGATCTCTCATTTGTTTTTGTGATTCTCCTGCCCGTGCGTGTAGCACCTGATGCTCCCGCATTCCAGAAATTTTGATAAATTGTGCTATTCTTATCTTCTTCCAGTAGCACACCGTGTGATCCTCTACCTCTTAAATGTTTAGTGGGATCTTCCTTGCCTTGTCTTTGACACAGCCATGATTGATTGGGCGTTTTGACTTCGGAGTTGTGTCGTGAGATTATTTTGGTGCAGATTGTAATTTAGGTGGAGGAATGATTTTCAGATCAAGTGGAGCATTTTTTTTGTTCGACAGAAATATATGCCCTGGGTCTGATAGCAGATTGATTAAAACCATTGTAAAAACACACATTGAGAATTGTTGGATCAATAATTATTTCCTGCAAATTGAAATAAAAAATCCTTAATAGTTATGAACCTGGAAAAGGTTTACTTCTTTCTTTTATTAATATATTTTATCATGTTTTTGGATAAAATGTTTGGAAACATGTTTGCGTTAGCTGTAATGGTAACAAGTTGTGAAGTTACACCTACATGTAATAGGTGGATCATTTGTCCCTCTAACAAACAGGGTCATATCAGATAATCCTTGGTTAAGATATATATATAAAGCACTAGCAGATATAAAATTCTAAAAACATTGTTTAACCTGGTCGGTGCCTTTGGCAGATGACAATACATGCACGTAGCAAACCTTACTTTCCATGAGATGGATTGAATCTTATGGTAGACTAACTACCCAAAGCTAGCCGGTGGCTTGAATGATTGATTAGCAACACATGCGTAAATGAAAGCTGATTGGATAGCCCTAGTAGGCAACATGTGTATTGTTCATATTTCTTCTACTCACGGTGGTTACAAACTATGTTTATATTTTTTCAACTCACGGTAGTTACAAACTATGTTTATATTTCTTCAACCCGCGGTGATTAGAAGCTAGGAGCTACTGATAAGGAGATTCTCTGGTTGAGAATAGAAGGACGAGCATGTCGCCTTCGACCATTAGACTGTCATGCACAAGGAGTTCCGCAAGATGGCCAAGGCTGTGAAGAACCATGTATTAGCATTTGAACAACCTTATCATTCTTTCTGTTCGTTGTGATGCTAGGTGTTTTGATTAAGTACCCTAAATGATAACTGGTTTCGGAAATGTGTATTGTGATGTACCCCAACATGTAAGAACCACCCCTCTGCTTGCATCGAAAGGTGGAACATAACAGTTTTTTAATTTTCAGCAGGGACTGTGTTATGAATTCTGCAGGCGCTATGCCATTAATCAACTTGGAAGTCACATATTACGTACACTGCCCATTGGGTGAGGTCAGTAGAGTAAGACCTTCCCTCAGTTTCTACCTACCAGTTCCTTATATTTTCCTTAACTCATTGCCAGTTCCTCAGATGCTATGCGTTTTCTGATTTTGCACCCCCCCCCCCCACAATTTTTTTTTTAGGTTGTAAGCTTTGACTCCCCAATTAATTAGTCTCGAAGAACTCGTTCCCAGTAGATACCAACTTAGATACATGGAATACACTGGTCTTCTTTATTTATGGTTTGTATATACATTTTCCACATTTTCCTCAGAGCATGTAATACTTTCTCATAAGTGTTACTTCAACCAAATTTGCCTGTCACTGTAAATATGAGATTATCTTATAGTTTGACACTTTCATGCTTTCTGGTTCTGCGTTATATATCCACTTCTCAAGTGTTCTTGAAGCTACAAGTAGCATATTTTGATAAGGTCCAGTATACATGGGTCTATGATATTTATTGTATTAACTTCAACTCAAATGTATGTTTTTTTCATAGTCTAAGAAATTTTGATAGGGTCCAGTACCCATCCTCTTCCTCACGGCATGGGTGCTCGTCACCTCCATCGCCTTGCGTGTAGGTCGATCTCGAACAGGCCACGCACCACGCTCCAAATCATCAAGGTTTCTTACTATTTACTGGCCTTGAATTGGTGCTGCTTTGGACCACCTTCTTGATTGGTTCGTGCGCGTGTGGGTTTTGTTAGTCTTTTGCGACATGAGAGGAGCATAGACTAGGAGACCATGTGCAGCAGACATTGCTGCGCTGGATGACATTGTGCGGACGGCATGAGAGGACTGTATCGATTCATTGATGGGTGCAAAGGACTTTCATAGTAAGAAGATGCTAACCTTTTGACAGGAAAAACATAAACAAAAAGGAAATGACAATTCTAAGATTTCTTTAGTATTTCTGTGTAGCAGGAGGTTCCAAAGTAACGGGCACTGCTAAATCAGATTACATACTGTTCAGAAAGAAAACACATTCATCTTCATTTTAGAGATTTGATAAAGTAAGCATAATTTAGAATCCAAGACAAAGTACCAACTATCGTTTTACCGAATACAACTACGTGTGGTTTCTTGTTTTACTCAGCAATCACCGGTGACAATTACGATGTGTTTTTCGCCATTCATGTTATATCTTTAATTTTATCATGATATATGCGAGTACATGTCAAGGGGTTTGCAGAAAGTAAGAAAACTAGGAGACAAGCCCGAGTCACCTTATTAGGTGCTGATGGAGGAGACGCAATGAGGTGAAAGAGATACATAGAAGGTGATGATTGGAGAGACATAATGGTGAAAGAGATGTGATGGACATAGAAGAGTAAAGCCACGAGGATAGAGATATGTGTTACACATAGAAGGAGGAAGCGAGGACATCGATCCACACTTCCGAAGACATAGATAAGAACAACAAGATATCACACTTCACACATCGACCAACCAACGGCACAACATATCATCCTCACTTGCATTGTACCTATGAAGACTAAAATGAAACACTTAGTTGGATGCATTTATCTGATATTGTTCTATGGCAACGCACGAGCATTCTGCTAGAGAGGATGTAGACATAATCATATATTATATTATTAGTAGTATGTACATGTTCCTAAATAATTTTTCTTACTCAGTCATGATCTTAGATTCAACATGATATCTAAAGCTCCGGGTGAAGGCAGATATTCAGATGCCGACAACACTTTTTGATGGGGGGGGGGAGGGGGTGAGATGCGGCAAACGCCCGACGTTTGGGTGTCTGGGAGAGCATGAGACAACTGGCTATGCGAAAAGAGAGTTAGAAGAGTGGCTATCTTTTTCTTATTTATTATCTTCAGTGAAAAAAGAAAGGATCGGCTATTTATGTGATGACATAAATGTCACATAACCTAACAAGTCATTTATAGATAATAGACCAAAAAGTTATGTATAAATGAGCCTAGAATTTTATAGCTCATGAAATGCTCAACAACATACATCATATTTTTTTTCGTCATAAGGCAGAACATTTAACTTTATGTTACAACATGAAAATGGCTTAGGAGACATCGGATCTGCCTTATTGGACGGGGGGAGGGGGAGGTCATGGGCGGCGCATGCCTCCTTCCTTTGATGGCGGGGGCGGATCGACACAAACATGTGGGGAGGGGATTGGGGCGGAGAGCAGGGCAGTTGGCGGGGAACTCCTCTTTGGCGTTCCATGGGGAAGTATGATGTGAAGAAGAGATGGCGCAACGAAGAAGGTGAGATGGGAGTCATCCATTTTTAAAGGAGAGGGCTAAAGCAAGAAACGTCCAGCTACGACGAGAAATTGAGGGAAGGGAAGGGTTCGACAGAAAAGGGAAGGGTGCCTTGTGGGTGGAGTTTTTGTGTTGGGCCTGCGTGTTGAAGATAACATGGCGGATAGTCCGTACAACCACATTTCTCCCCAACACATGTTCTGAATTTGGGGTAGCCCGGACTATCCAGACGGTTGAATTTTGAGGAGCCAGCTGGGCGCGCGTACATGCCCGGACGTACGAGGGAGAAATGATCTTTGATCTTGGAGACAATCTTACTCGCTTGTTTGATTCATTTATATCCATTGTCCCTTTTAAGAAAATGCATTATAGCCCGTAGCAACGCACGGGCATTCTACTAGTACTAGATGAGTCTCGCGCATTGCCGAGGAACAACCGTATATCTCTACGCGTAAAATCATCGTTTTCATAGAACTAAAAAAACTCTATAACTGCATGACAATGTGGTAGCCAAACTAAAAAAACTCCCATCATCAAGCAAGTGTGGGAAATATAGATCATCCCACGTAAGAAAAGGAGATCAGCCAACTCCTACTGCATAATGGGATTATATTTTGTTTTTGACGTGTTGATGGGATTTAAAGCTCAGTCACTTGCATGCTACCGGTGCATGCTTGCATGCGGGGACATGTTTATGAGATTTAAAACCCACTCACATGCATGCGACCGTAAGTTTCTGCATGTTTGCATGCGGCTTAGTGCGGAGCCTCTCAAAGTCTAGATCAGACGGCTAATATGTACTGATTTAGTTTATCTAACGGCTGCATTAATTTTGATGATGTGGCTCAAGGAGAAGGTAGAGAATTCCTATTAGTGGGGGCTAGCTATTTAGATATAGTAGATATGTGGTAACATAGATTTGTTCAATTATTACTTTGTAGACTCATTTTGCATCAGAAAACGCTATGTGATGGAAACATATTATGTTATTCTATTTACCTCTCTCCTTATTAAGGGTTGGTTTGGTTGGCATCCTCGTCATGTCGCTACAAGAAATATGTCAACTTGTGACCATCACTATTGGTCACTGAATGCTCATTGTTTTCCATTTGTGACCTTTTTGTGGCAAAAACAGATGGTCGAAAGCTGGCCGTCGTAAACTGAAATTAACGACCTTTCTTCTGAAATAGTTGTAGACGTTTATGACCAAAAAAAGGTCGTACATTTAACGGCCAATTATTTTGGTCATTAGCAATCCTCTCACACCACGTCAGATCCACCGTGGCAAGCTGACGTGGCAGAATTACAACCAAATGAAAAGGTCGTAAAATAGAATCAGCCCGGTCCATTTCGGCAGTCTACATGGGCCAAGCCCAATAATTCAGCCCATTTAATGTTTTTTCTCTATTTATTTTGCTTATCTGCATGGTCCTGGCCGAATAATTTGGCCTTTTTATTTTCTGGGAATGGAGCCTTTTTCTAATGAATTTTTTAGTCCACTATTGTTTTGGGCCACAGCTTTTAGTCTGGTTCTAATTTGGGCCATGGCCTTTTTATTTTCTGGGATGCAACCTTTTATAAACTTTTTTCTTATAGTCAACTCTTCTTTAGGCCCAAGCCTTTTTAGTCGAATTCTTGTTTGGGCCTCGGCCTTTTTAGAGCCCAGATTCATATTTTGCATAACTTTAGAAAATGCATAACTATAAACAACAAGGCCCAGGTTCACAAGTGATTCACAAGCCCGGGTTCAAACAACAAGATCCACATAACTTCACAGAAAATAAACACAAGTGCTCCCAGGTTCAAACAACACATGTTCACAGGTTCACAAGTGCAAAATGCAACAAACTGCACAGGTTCACAGGTTCACAACAAGATCTAAAGAGAGCCATCAAACTACGACAAACTGCATAAGATCATAGGTTCAAAGAAAAAATGCTCATCAAACTACCTTAGCTCCAAAGTGAGCCATCAAGTGGGATAACTTCTCATCCTGCTCTTGAGACTTCTTGCGCATCAGCTCAAGTTCCTTGTCGCGTGCAGCTTCAGCTTCTTCCTGTTGAGGAACACAATATTTCAAAAATTTCCTACGATCATGCAAGATCTATCTAGGAGATGCATAGCAACAAGAGAGGAGAGTGTGTCCACGTACCCTCATAGACCGAAAACAAAAGCGTTAAGTAACGTAGTTGATGTAGTCGAACGTCTTTGCGATCCAACCAATCAAGTACCAAACGCATGACACCTTCACGATCTGCACACGTTCAGCTCGGTGACGACCCTCGTACTGTTGATCCAGTTGAGGTTGAGGGAGAGTTTTGTCAGCACGACGGCATGATGATGATGAAGTTACCAACGCAGGGCTTTGCCTAAGCACTACAACGATATGACCGAGGTGGATATCTGTGGAGGGGGCACCACACACGGCTAAGACAACTGTCAACTTGTGTGTTCTAGGGTGCCCCCTGCCCCTGTATATAAAGGAGCAACGGGGGGGGGGGGCAGCCTTAGGGCCCTCTCCTCTCTCTCTCATAAGGCCCATGTTGGCCCATTAGTCCCCCCGGGGTTTCCGATAACCCCCCGGCACTTCGATATTTATTCATTGACCCCGGAACTCATCCGGTCTTTGAATAACATCGTCCAATATATCAATCTTTATGTCTCAACCATTTTGAGACTCCTCGTCATGTCCGTGATCACTTCCGGGACTTCGAACTACCTTTGGTACATTAAAACACATAAATTCATAATACCGATGGTCATCAAACGTTAAGCGTGTGGACCCTACGGGTTTGAGAACTATATAGACATGTGTTGGGTCCTACGGTAGGGTGCGTTGACTGCAAATTAAAATTTCCCTACGTGCAGAACAACCAAGAACATGCTACGGGAGATGGATCATAGATCATTACCACTAGACGCGCAATGCCGTGCAGCGGAAGAAGAGTTGGGGCAACGCGTCTTCGTGGATCTTTTCCTCCTCGTCCAATCTCCCTCGAACAGCCAGTGGTCGGTTCCCACGTACAAGTTTGCCAGAGCGGCGCAAGTGCACCGCCTCTAACGGTATCCGCGCGTGCAGGAGGAACATCGTGCGGCGGACTGCTAGGTCCGATCACACTACCATCTGTGAGTGGAGGTGTCTATTCGCAACACATGCAAACCCTAGTGACAGCGCCAAAGCGATCAATCCCATGAGTGTGCGGCACCTCCACTTTATATAGGCGTCCGTCATGGGCTCAACACTTGGGCCTCGCACGGACCGTAAAGCCCATAAGTCTACTCGGCCACAATCCGAATACAACTCGGATCGCATCCGACTAGTGTCCTTTGATCCGACCTCGTAGGTTCCTTCCCTTAAGCGCGCGACCCCTTAGGTTCAAGCCGGCTTGGTCGTAGTTCAGATCACCTACGAACTGCATGGTTGGTAGCGGCCCGTAGCAAGGCATGCCGAACACCAAGCAGACTATGGAGCTGGTTAGGAGAACCTATACATCATGCTTCTGTTCCCTTTGCCACACGATGCATGTTGTCGGGCTCAAGGCGAGTCTGTCATCCTTGTGCTAGCCCGACCTCTTTCTTGTTCCATTAATGCCGACCATAAACCAGATTATCTCATAATCCTTGTCGCATGGCCATGCTTATCCTGGTCGGATCACACAAGGGGCCCAGAGTATATCTCTCCTGATCGGAGGGGCAAATCCCATATTGCTCGACCATGTCTCGCAGCATGGGTCTGGACAAGCCCGAAACCTACCTTTGTAACTACCCAGTCATGGAGTAGCGTTTGGTTGGACCAAAGCAAGTCTGTCATCATCCCGAGTACATGCGCCAGCTCAGGTCTTAGGGCATAGAACGTATGTTGTACTAGAGACTTACAGATGACATATCGCTGCGTCTCATAGTTGGGTCTGTCCGACTCGGACCTTATCTCAACTCGGATCCGACTATGTCGAATCTGACCAGATCCTTCCGAGTCCATATTATCCAGTTAGCATCCAATGCTCCATGGCTAGTGAGGCCAAGCCACTGACCGTGTCATATGCTAGTCTAGTCGGCTGCGCGTCCACACAACCCTTTCGACTAGGGACCTTTTTTAGGACAGTCATCATACAATGTATAGTACCACAAACAAGTCACGTACTTGCTGATACACATCATGGATAATGTCCAAGGACGATCTTTATTCATAAACACATAAGAAATATCATCATACATGATTGTCTCTAGGGCATATCTCCAACAGTCTCCCACTTGCACTAGAGTAAATCAAATAGACATCGAATGCCCATAGCTCTAACGTGCCCCTCATGTTTGGATTGTGGAAGCAGCTTAGTCAACGGATCTGCAACATTTGCATCCGTGTGAATTTTGCATAACTCAACATCACCATTCTTTACGATCTTTCGTATCAGGTGATATTTCAGATCTATGTGTCTGATCTTGTGGTGATCCCTCGGCTCATTGGCTTGCGCGATGGCACCAGAACCATAATTATCATAATAAAGGTCCAACGGTTTTACCGAGGCTGGGAAAATACCAAGATCATCTAGAAAGTTCCGGATCCAAACACCTTCCTTTGCGGCTTCACAAGCCGCAATGTATTCGGCTTCTGTGGTAGAATCGGCCACCGTATCTTGCTTGGAACTCATCCAGCTCACTGCTCCTCCGTTCATGACATACACGAATCCCGACTGTGATCGACAATCATCTCTGTCGGTTTGGAAACTAGCATCGGCATAACCCCTTACGACGAGCTTTTCCTCACCTCCATAAACTAGGAACATCTCTTTAGTCCTTTTCAAGTACTTCAAAATAGTCTTTACCGCTGCCCAGTGACTCTCACCTGGGTTGCCCTGGTCTACTTGTTAGGCTTATTGCAAAAGCAACATGAGGCCGTGTACATATCATGGCAGACATGATGGATCCAATTGCTGAGGCATACGGAATCCGACTCATCCTGCTTCGCTCATCAAATGTCGAAGGACTCTGAGTCTCGCTTAGCCTTATACCATGTGAGACAGGCAATAACCCTTTTTGGCCTCACTCATGTTGAACCGCTTCAACACTTTATCTATGTACATGCTTTGGCTCAAGCCGAGCAGCCTCCTCGATCTATCTCTATAGATCTTGATGCCTAAAATGTAAACTGCCTCACCAAGGTCCTTCATTGAAAACTTGCCATTCCATGATTCCTTGACTGAGTTCAGCATCTAAACAGCATTTCCGATCAGTAGTATGTCATCCACACACAAGATCAAAAACACAATCAAGCTCCCACTTAACTGCTTGTATAAACAAGCGTCCTCATCGCTTTTGATGAAACCGAGACCAGTGACGACCTCATCAAAACGAATGTTCCAACTCCAAGATGCTTGCCTCAACACATAAATGGATCTCTGGAGCTTGCATACTTTACTAGTTCTAGTCGGATCGACAAAACCCTTGGGCTGTATCATATACACGCCCTCGGTTAAATTTCTATGAAGGAAAGCCGTTTTAACATCCATCTGCCATATCTCGTAATCGAAATATGCAGCTATAGCTAGTACGATCCTCACCGACTTCAGCTTCGCTACCGGCGAGTAAGTCTGGTCATAGTCAATTCCTTGAACTTGTCCATAACCTTTAGCGACAAGCCGAGCTTTGTGGATCTGACCATTTCCATCCACATCGGTTTTCTTCTTAAAGACCCATTTGCAGCCAATGGCCTTTACGCCAGGTGGCGGATCAACCAAGTCCCAGACTTGATTTTCATCCATGGACTTTAACTCGGATCTAATGGCCTCTAGCCATGCCTCGAAATTCGGGCTCACAATCGCTTCCGCATACGTGGCCGGCTCGTCGCTTTCTAGCAAAAATACATCACGTACTCTGCACAATCTTTCCAACCTTCGTGGTTCCGGTGCCACTTCCACTACGGGTTCCCTGATTGATGGCGGTATGATCTCATCACCCACCGAGCCATCCCTGAGTGGTACTCGAATTTCTTCAAGTCAGACCGTCCTCCCGACTGAGAAACTCTTTCTCAAGGAAAACCCCGTTCCGAGCAACAAACACTTTGTTCTCTTCCCGGTTGTAGAAGCTATATCCCAATGTTTCCTCGGATATCCCACGAATATGCATTTGTCCGACTTGGGTGTAAGCTTGTCTGACACAAGTCGCTTGACAAATGCTTCACAACCCCAAATCTTTAGAAAAGACAAACTGGGAGTCTTCTCGGTCCACATCTCATGTGGTGTCTTATCTACGGATTTTGATGGTACCCTGTTAAGTGTGAAAGCTACAGTTTCTAGAGCATATCCCCAGAATGACAAGGGTAAATCCGATTTTCTCATCATAGATCGAACCATGTCCAACAAGGTACGGTTCCTCCATTCCGACACACCATTTCTCGGTGGCATACCTAAAGGTGTGAGCTGCAGTACTATACCTCGGCTTTTCAGATGATCATCAAACTCCTGGCTCATGTACTCACCTCCACGATCAGATCGGAGAAGCTTTATAGTCTTGCCGAGCTGATTCTCAACCTCGTTTTGAAACTCTTTGAACTTTTCAAAAGTTTCCGACTTGTGCCTCATCAAATAGATATATCCATATCTACTCAAGTCATCAGTAAAAGTTACGAAGTACTGATAGCCACCTCTGGCAGTTGTGCTCATTGGTCCACACACATCACTGTGTATCAGTTCCAACAGCTCGGATGCCCTCTCGCAACTCTTTGCGAAAGGAGACTTAGTAATCTTGCCGAGCAAGCATGATTCGCATGTCTCGAACGACCAGAAGTCGGAAAAAGTTAGGAGTCCATCATCATGGAGCTTCTTCATGCGTTTCAGACTAATGTTTCCAAGCCGGCAATGCCAGAAGTAGGTTGGATTTATCTCATTAGGCTTATGCCTCTAGACATTCATGTTATAGACCGGTTCCTATTCTAGATTCAATATAAATAACCCATGAACAATGGGTTTATAGCCGTGGAACATACCATTCAAATAAAACGAACAACCATTGTCCTTTAAATTGAATTCATAACCCTGACTCACTAAGAATGATGCAGAAATAATGTTCTGACTAAGTGCAAGAATGTAATAACAATTATTCATTTCCAAAATAAATCCAGAAGGAAGCTGGAGCTGCATCGTGCCGACCTCCAACGCAGCAACTCTTGCTTTGTTGCCGACTCTGATGTCAATCCCCCTTGTGCCACACGCCTAGTTCTTACCAGCCCCTGCATTGAGTTGCAAATATGAACAACCGATCTTCTATCAAATACCCAAGAGCTACTAGGTATGTCAGCAAGGTAAATGTCTATAACATATGCAACAAGTGTACCTTTGCCTGAAGCAGCATTCCCGGCCTTCTTGCCAAGCTCTGCAAGACACTTGCTACAGTTCCTCTTCCAATGATCAGTTTCCTTGCAATGATAGCAAATGGTCTTTGAGTCCGGTCCAGATTTCGGTGCAGCGGCAGAGGTTGCCATCTCCGTGCCCTTTGCCTTAGTCTTTTTCCTGGACCAACTCTTCTTTACTTAGCCGATTTCTGCACCATCAACACTTGATGTGTGCCTTTCTTAATATCCTGCTTTGCCACTTTGAGCATCCCATGCAATTCAGTGAGCTTCTTATCCATGCCATGCATATGATAGTTCAAGATGAACATCCCATAGCTAGGCGGAAGAGAACCTAGAACTGCGTCAGTAGCCAGCTCATCCAAGAGTGGGAAGCCCAAACGATCCAAAGCTTGCACATATCCGATCATCTTGATCACATGTGGGCTCAGTGGATCACCTTCCTTCAGCTTGCAATCCATCAAGGATAGCCAGAGGTTGAACCTTTCGGTCCTAGCCTGTGTCTGAAACATGCTCTTGAGACTCTCGATCATATCATAAGCCTCAACATTTTCGAAATGCTGTTGCAAATCGGGCTCCATACAAGCCAGCATCAGACAACTGATCTCTGTTTATTCATCAACGAGTTTCTGGTAGGCATTCTTAGACGTGGCACTAGCATTATAGGCAGGTTCCTCTGGAAGTGGATCCTCTAGAACTTGTTCCTTTTTATCATGCTTGAGAACAATTCTTAGATTTCTATACCAGGTGGTAAAGTTTGTTCCATTAAGTTTATGTTTTCCAGAATTGATTTCAATGCAAAGTTGGGTTGAGCAGGTGGTGCCATTGATCTACAATAGAAAATATGCAATCACTAAGCAATGTGTTTATGTAGAGTAATTCAAGCCTAAACAAAAATACTCCCACTGAAGTTGGCATCCCTCTACAAACTCTCAGTGATTTAGGATCTGACTAGTACATGCGACTAGTGAGCTTTAGCATCACTGCTAGACAACATGCCTATCCGGTAAGCAACTTGTCACACCCTAGCTAGTTCAAGCATTAGAGTGTGCATCATGTTTAAATTTCTCTTAAATTTGAAATGGGGAAGGCAGAAACCCCCAAACCCCCTGGAAACAACTAGGGTTTACTAAAATTACTTTCAATGAACCTGAAATGCCCTTCTAAAAAGTTCACCCTCTTTGTCTTGGGTTAGAACCTCTGGCAAAATTGGTGCACAATTTTCTAGGTCAACAGAAGGTCATTGAATTAAATCATAAGTATTTGAATTTGGGCATTTAAATGCTATGAAATAATTTAAATGCTCAAATAATTCTGGAAATAAATGTTTGCTATTGGAAATATTCTAAACAGAGCCCACAATTATTTTCAGGATTTTTGGAAACGTTTTAGTATTTTAATTAAAGCCCAACAGTTGCAGTTAAATAGAAAAAACAGAAACAAATCAAAAAAAGAGAGAGAGGGAGCCCACCTGGGCCTTACCTGTGCTGGCCCAGCCACCTGGCTCGGCCCAGCCGACTGGCTTGCCAGTCGTCGTCCAATTCCCGCCAGGAGGACGCGGAGCGCGTGGCCGGCGCCCACGGCCACACGCCGGCCACCTCCTGCTTCTGCCGACGTCCCGGAGATGTCCAGGGATGCCACGCGACCCCCACGTCCCCCTCTCATCCTCGCTCACTCTCCCCTCGTCTCCCTCACCCTCTCCCGCACCATGACCGACGCACTTGTCGCCGTCTCACCGCTGTAGTCGCGCCCTCCGTCACCCCCTCGCCTCTTTGACATGTCCAGAAGCTCCGCCGTGATGCCCTCGCCCTTCCCACCGAGCCACGCTTCGCCGGAGGCCCTGCATCGCCGCCATCGGCCCGTCTTCAACCTCGGTACCCGCCGGACGCCGTTCATCGATTCGCCTCGCTCCGGTTGCCCCCGAGCCCACTGAGCTGCTCATCGACCTCCCTGTGAGCTCCGCCGCCTTTCCCCTCTTCTTTCCCACGCATTTGCACCCTCTAGGCCATAGTTCCACCATGGCCGAAGCTCGTCTCCACTCGAGCTTGTCGCCGGCGTCGCTCCGGCGACCATTTGGTCCTCCCGTGCTACGCAACATGCTTGCCGCATCGCGTAGTGCCTCGCTAGCGCCTTAGTTTTCGCGTTTGAACGCCGCAGCCCACACCCCGCACATGGCCGAACTCCGACCGCCGCCTTGGAGCTCGCCGTCGTCGTCTTCGGCCACCGTAGGCCCGGCCTCCACCACCACTAGATGCGCGACTGCAAGAGCTCTCCAACGAGCCCAAGAACGGCCTCGCCCGTGCCCCGTGGGCGTTTTCCGAGCCGCACCACCATCTCGGGCCTCGCCGGCGTCGAGTCGCCGGCGAGTTTGACCCAGCTTGACTCCTTGGTGGGCCCAGATAGACCCCCCCTGAGTCTATGACAGGTGGGGCCGGTCTGCTAACTAATCTAGGATAAGTTTTAACTAATTTTAATTAAATCAGTCACTGACATGTGGGCCCAGGCCCCACTGACAACTAATTAGTGTTAATCTAATCCTGTTAATTAGCTGAGAGGCTGACAAAAGGGGCCCACCAGTCAGGTTTGACCTGGGCTGGCGCCTTTGACCTGCTGAGGTCAGCATGACGCAATGCTGACGCAGTAATGCATTTTCTGGATTTACTTTTATTCAGGAAATTCCAGAAAATAGTCAAAACTTCTAAAAATCATAGAAAATCAACCATAGCTCCAAATGAAAAGATTTATATATGAAAAATGATCAGAAAAATTCAATCTATCCATATGTAATGGTTTCATGCATGACAAAACAAGTTTACCTTGCTGTTTAAGCAGAATAAGGAAATGCACTATTAAAGCCATGTTTAATAAGCTAATAATTGAATCTTTGATTCAAATAAGCACATTCCTTTCTGTTATAGCTTGCATTTGGCCAAGACACATTCATATTGCCATGTCATAGCATGCATCATATTGTTGCATATCGTCATGTGTTGATTGTGTTCCGATGTGTTCTTCGTGGTAGGTTCTGCCTCCGAGGATATTCACGAGTATCCAACTGAAGGGCAGTATCCCACTACCACTCCATCAGGCAAGCAACCCATTGATCATTCCGATACAAACCCATGTTCTTGCTTCTGCTCTTGTTTACTGCATTAAGACAACGCGATTCAAACTGCTGTGTGCTACGGTAGTTGAACCCTTATCCTCTACATGACCTGTCATTGCCACAGTAACTAGATGAAACCCACTAGCATGTGTAGGAGTTGATTGAGCCATGTATGTGATTCCTACCTTGCTATGCCTGCTATGCTTAGAGTTGTGTGAGGTCTGTTTCATCTGGGTGATGGGCTAGAGTGAAATGCTTATGTCGGTAATATGAGGGATGTGTTGAACATGTTTTGGTAAAGGTATTGATGAGAGGCCATGTAGGAGTACATGGTGGGTTGTTTCATTGAGATCGTCCCTAAGAACTGAGATCTGTATGTGTGATTTAAGATTCAGCTACTACCATGCCTTGGGATCCTTAATTGACCCTCTCGGCTTCTTAATCACCCTAGTACTCTGTCCAGGAGTTGCAAATAGTTTTTGGTGTTTGTAGGTTATGTGTTGGCGGCCGTGTGTAGCGTTGACCCTAGGGGTGGGCTATGTTGCGGTAGATACACCGTGGCACGGTGTACCGAGTCACCCGTTTGGTGTCTCGGGAACCCCGTTCACATCGTTCGGGGCCGTATGTGGAAACCTCGGCCGGACTCCCTGCGGATGGAACCTGGATAGGCGATAAACCTGGACTAGAGACTTAAGTGTTCAGGTAGGCCGTGGCCGACACCCTCGCTGGGCTTCCGCTTGAAGGTTGCCGAGTACATGTCGTGTAAACGGCGGTAAGTGGTGAAAGCGTGTATGACGAAGTACACCCGTGCAGGGTATAAAACTATTCGAATAGCCGCGTCCGCGGTAAAGGACTACTTGGTTGCCTACACAGTTCATAGACAAGTTAATGGATACTACTAAAAGACTCAAGATAAGTGTGAGTACCGAGGATGGCCCTCTCGTAGGATGACGAGGGAGGATCCACGGTGGAGTATTGTGTTGGTGAGTAGTGGACTCGTGTGCGAAAACTATTTTACTGGTGAAGTTCCGTAGGATAGCTTAGCCAAGAGTCAAAGCTGGCTTGCTGCAATAACCCCACCACCTTCTTGAGAATGAGCATGTATATTAGGTTCTAATGTAAGACCTGCTGAGTACCTTATACTCATGTTTGCTTATTTATTGTTTTCAGACGACAACACTGCCCCCTCCGATGGGTTTTATGTAGACCTTGACGTCGACGAGTGACTAGCCACCCAGGTGGTGATCCTGGCCATGAAGGGCCCTATGTAGATAGATAGGCTTCGAGAAGCCTTCTTTCTTTCTAGTGTCTGTACTCGGACCGGTTGCTTCCGCATGTGCTTGTATGATTGTATGACTTGAGTGTCGGGTCATGTGACCCCTATCTGTATGAACATGTTATGTATGGCTCCCTGGAGCCTTTTAAATAAAGTACTTGAGTTGTAGAGTTTTGTTGTGATGCCATGTTGTATGTACTCATATCGGGCATATTGTGTGTATGATTGAAATGCTTGGTATGAGTGGGATCCGACAATCTAGTTGTTTATCCTTGGCAGCCTTTCTTATGGGGAAATGTAGTCTAGTGTTCCTCGAGCCATAGTAGTTCGCTACAGCCCGGTTCACCGGAGTCCTGCTAGCCCAGCACTACTGTTCAGGACACTTGACTGGCCGGCATGTGTTTCACTTCGTTCCTATGTCTGTCCCTTTGGGGAAATGTCACGCGGTGACTTCCGGAGTCCTGCCTAGCCTGCTATAGCCCGGGTCCCCAGTAGTCCTTTTAGCCCAGTGCTACAGCCCGGAATCACTCGCTGATGACCGACATGCTCGATGTGATTCATGTATGCCTGTCTCCATAGGTCTGTGCCGCTTTGGGTTCACGACTAGCCATGTCGGCCCGGGTTCTCTGTCATATGGATGCTAGCGACACTATCATATACGTGAGCCAAAAGGCGCAAACGGTCCCGGGCCATGGTAAGGCGACACCCGTGGGATACCGTGCGTGAGGCCGCAAAGTGATATGAGGTGTTACCGGCTAGATCGATGTTACTTGGAATCGGGGTCCTGACAGCGTTGGTATCAGAGCCGGACTGCCTGTAGGTTCGTTGAGCCAAACTGGTCGATGTTGAGTCTAGAAATGCTTTAGTTATTTGTAGGGGAATTGATTGTGGGAGGGAACGTAAGGCTCTTTCACTCCTTTACGCTATGTCTCTGATCTGAGTCATTCTCTTCTCATTCAACGTGGGTTAAGGACTAGGCTCTCTTCTTCTATCAGGTTCACGTGTTACTAATCCGTAGTAGCTTATAGGATTGTTGTTACAAGTCCCAGTTCAGTTTCTACTATTCTTAGTATGTTGCTAATTGGATCAGAACCTTGATATGATGATGTTGAGTGGTATTGCGAACTGTTGTGGATGTCTCAAATATTTTTCTGAGCATTTACAGCTCTTATGCTATCCAATTTTCCCTAGAAATTCTAATGTCTTTGCATTGTGGTTGTGCTTTCAGAATGCCAACCGTGTTCAAAACCAAGTGGTTCGCCTGACCCGGTGCCTCGACGTGCCCGGTCATACTGCTATGTTAGTCCGGGTAATGATCGAGACGGGTTACCGTTGGTATCCCGAATACACCGTCGAGGAGCAATTCCGAGACTTTAATCAAAGCCAATATTTCTGCACCGTCAGGATATTTCCTTCTTATCCTGGATCTATCGAGCCCCTTCACTGTTCCTATGGACTCGGGGTTACTGTTGATATGGCTGTGCAGGATGCTGCCTATTCCATGATGACCATCATGCGAGTCCGGACTGGCCTGCTTCGGAACACCGACTTCTGTTACATGCCAGCTTCACTTCCGGGAGCGCAAGGGTTTCTTCAGGCTATCTATGCTGACTCCACTCAGGAGGACTCATTAACTCGCACCACTGCCGAGATGCTCTAAGATAAGGACCGAGAGAATCGGGCCTTGAGGCTGGAGCTTTTCAATACCCGTGCTGATCATTGGGCCACATTGACTCGGTTTGCACCTGCGGTGCAAGCTAGATGTATGGATACAAGGGATCTGTATCCTGTGAGATCAGATCTACCAGACATGGTGGATTGGCGTGATGTGGGAGGCATTACCCCACCCCGTGGTCCCCGCAGGCCACCGTTTGTTGGTCCAAGACCTCATCCTAGTCTGCAAGCTGGATGTATGGATACAAGGGATCTGTATCCTGTGAGATCAGCTCTGCCAGACATGGTGGATTGGCGTCATGTGGGAGGCATTACCCCACCCTATGGTCCCCGCAGGACCGTCTATTCCCGGATGGTCATGTTGAACTTCCAGGCTATGGAGGTGACTTCTATGAGGACTACTACGGAGCTGTCTGAGTTAGTAGTAGTACCACTAGTATTGTAATAGTTGTATCTCCACTGTCCTGCATGACTTGTGGAATATGACTTGGTGTCAATCAATGACTTTATCAAGATGTACCCACCAAAGTTTAACCATTCCGTCGAGCCCCTCGACTCGGATGACTGGCTTCGCAGCATCACCCACAAGCTACGTTCTGCCAACGTAGCCGAAGCCGACAAAGTTACTTATGCTGCCTATCATCTCGAAGGCCCTGCTAGCCTCTGGTGCGAGAATTTTGAGGCTATGCGCCCGGTCGGCCAAATCACTACTTGGGCTGAATTCAGTGAGGCTTTCCGTGAGCATCACATTCCGGAAGGTCTCATGGATCGCAAGAGGGAGGAGTTCTGCAACTTCACCCAAGGAAGACTGACTGTGGATGCTTATAGTCGTGAATTTGGGAATCTGGCACGTTATGCCCCTGAAGAGGTATCTACTAACGCTAAGAAGCAGGCAAGGTTCTGCAAGGGACTTAGCCCTGAGCTTTGCCGCGATCTCCGTCTGCACGAGTGCACATCCTTTCAGAAGTTGGTCAATAAAGCCATCAGTGCTGAGACAGGCCAGACTGATTATGACGCTTCATGCAAGCACTCCCGTGATTTTGGCTCTTCATCCGGCTCTGGAGCTCAGAAGCGCTGGGTGTGGATTCCAAGCACGGCACTGCCACCCAGGTTCATCCCGAGGCCATCCTTTGAGGCGCCTCGTCCCAACCAGCAATTTGCACCACCCAAGCCCTATGGTGGCCCCGCTGCTAATGCTGCTCCACGCCCTAATGTGGTGACATGCTTTAAGTGTGGAGAGCCGGGTCACTATAGCCGAGAGTGTCCCCAGAACAACAACCCCATCCAAACTGGAAAGTCTGTTGGCCGTGGTAAGCCCGCGGGAAAGACATTCTACGCCAAGCCGGTCACCACTACCCGTGGCCATGTCAACTATGTTTCAGCTGAGGAGTCTCATGAGGATCCTAACGTCGTCCTTGGTACTCTCCTTGTTAACTGCCATCCGGCATCTGTTCTTTTCGATACTGGAGCATCTCATTCATTCATATCCGAGAACTATGCTCGATTGCATAACACGACATTCTGTGATATGCCCACTTCCATGGTAATTCAAACTCCGGGTTCCAAATGGCAAACTTCTAGAGTAAGCCATGGGAACAAAATTCTTGTAGATAGACTTGTCTTCCTTGCATCCTTAATAGCTCTCAAGTCCTCGGACATAAACATCATCTTGGGTATGGACTGGATGTCAGCTCATTATGCTAAGATTGATTGTGCCACTAGAACCGTTCAACTTACTCACCCATCGGGCAAGACAGTCAATGTCTTAACTCGAGTGGCCAAGCGCCAGCTTTACTCCTTAAATGCCAACCCCCTTCCAGACCTTGAGGATTTTCCGGTAGTCCGAGACTTTCCGGTTGTCTTTCCAGAAGAATTGCCAGGTGTTCCACCTGACAGGGATGTTGAGTTTGTGATAGACCTTGTTCTAGGAACCGTTCCAATTTCTAGAAGACCCTACAAGATGGCACCCTTAGAACTAGCCGAGCTTAAGAACCAACTCGACGAGTCCTTGAAAAAGGGTTTCATCCGTCCTAGTTCCTCTCCTTGGGTTTGCCCCGTCCTCTTTGTCAAGAAGAAGGATGGAACGGATCGAATGGTTGTGGATTATTGACCTGTCAATTTGGTCACCATCAAGAACAAATACCCGCTTCCCAAGATCAATGATCTGTATGATCAGCTCACTGGATCCTCAGTCTTCTCCAAGATGGATTTGAGGTTGGGCTACCATCAAATCAAAATCAGAAACGGGGACATTCCCAAAACGGCCTTTGTTACTCGTTATGGCCAATACGAGTACACCGTTATGTCCTTCGGTTTAACCAATGCCCCAGCCACCTTCTCCCGGTTAATGAACTCGGTCTTCATGGAGTATTTGGATAAATTCATCGTAGTATACCTCAATGACATACTCATATACTCCAAGAACGAAGAGGAACATGCCGAACATCTAAGGCTAGTATTGATGAAACTCCGAGAGCATCGCCTTTATGCCAAATTCTCCAAGTGTGAATTTTGGTTGCCAGAAGTGACCTATCTAGGCCATGTAATCTCTGGTAAGGGTATTGCTGTCAATCCCGAGTGAGTTCAAGCCGTCCTTGATTGGACTCCACCCGAGACGGTTAAGCAAGTTCGGAGCTTCCTTGGCATAGCGAGCTATTGTTGCCGCTTCGTTGAGAATTTCTCCAAGGATTCTAAACCTCTAACTGAACTCCTCAAGAAAGATAAAAAGTTCGAGTGGACTCCACAGTGCGAGTTTAGTTTTCAGGAACTGAAAAGACGCCTGACATCTGCTCCCGTACGGGTACCACCAGATTTCTCCAAGGACTTTATTATCTATTGTGACGCCTCGCGACAAGGACTAGGTTGCATACTCATGCAAGATCGTCAGGTAATTGCCTATGCTTCACGGCAATTACACCCACATGAGGAAAATTATCCCACACATGATCTAGAGCTTGCAGCTGTAGTCCATGCACTTAAAACTTGGCGACATTACCTTCTTGGTAATCATTGCAAGATCTTCACCGATCACCAAAGTTTGAAATATATCTTCACCCAACCAGATTTGAATCTCAGGCAAAGACGTTGGGTTGAGTTGATCTCGGATTACGATTTAGGAATAACTTACACCCCGGGCAAAGCCAATGTCATGGATGATGCGCTAAGCCGTAAGTCCTATTGTAACAACCTGATGTTACAACAAAGTCAACAACTTCTCCATGAGGAATTTCGTAAGCTTAATCTTCACATTGTTCCTCGAGGTTTTCTATCCACCCTGGTAGCGAAACCTAAGCTTATGGATCAAATCATAACCGCCCAGCGGTATGATAAGGGCATATCCCGAATTAGGGAAAACATCGCTAGCGGAGTTGCTAAATGTTTCTCCATGGATGAGCGAGGTGTTGTCTTCTTCAAGAACCATTTGGTCGTTCCCAAGAAACAACATCTACGCCAGTTGATCCTTAAGGAAGCTCATGAATCCCCTCTCACCATTCATCCCGGTAGTACTAAAATGTATCAAGACCTACGCCCGAGGTTTTGGTGGACTAGGATGAAGAGAGAAATCGCTCAATACATTGCTAATTGCGACGTTTGTTGTCGTGTTAAAGCAGAGCATCAATGGCCTGCTGGCACCCTTCAACCTTTGGCTATTCCCAAGTGGAAATGGGATAAAATCAGTATGGATTTCATCACTGGGTTTCCCAGGACCAAGAGAGGGAATAATGCCATCTTCGTCGTGATCGACCAACTTTCCAAAGTAGCCCATTTCCTACCTGTTCGTGAGAGTATCACCGCTAGCCAGCTAGCCGATTTATACATCTCCCGAATAGTGTCTCTTCATGGTGTTCCATTGGAAATTAACTCAGACCGTGGGAGTCTCTTCACCTCTCGATTTTGGGAAAGTTTCCAAAATGCTATGGGAACTCGTCTCTCTTTTAGTACCGCCTTCCATCCTCAATCAAGTGGTCAGGTAGAGCGAGTCAAACAAATTTTGGAAGATATGCTCCGAGCTTCTGTCATCTCGTTCGGAATGAGTTGGGAGAAATGCCTTCCATTCGCGGAGTTTGCTTATAACAATAGTTATCAAGCCAGCTTGGGCAAGGCTCCTTTCGAAGTTCTCTATGGACGAAAATGTCGAACGCCTCTTAACTGGTCAGAAACCGGGGAAAGACAACTCTTTGGCCCGGATATGATTCAGGAAGCAGAAGAGCAGGTTCATGTTATTCGTGAGAAATTGAAAACAGCCCAATCTCGTCAAAAGAGTCAATATGATCGTAAACATAAGCCTATGACTTATGAAGTCGACGAGAAGGCTTACCTTCGGGTTACCCCGTTAAAGGGAACCCATCGTTTCGGTATCAAAGGCAAATTGGCTCCTCGTTACATTGGACCCTTTCGCATTCTTGCCAAACGAGGAGAAGTTGCCTACCAATTGGAACTACCTCCGCATCTTTCCAGAGTTCACGATGTCTTCCACGTTTCACAACTCAGGCGTTGCTTCGCGGATCCTATCCGTGGAGTGGACCACGAAACGCCTGATCTACAAGATAACCTCTCATATCGGGAATATCCCGTTCGTATCCTTGATCAAGCCGAGCGTACCACTCGACGTCATAATATCAAGTTTCTCAAGGTTCAATGGTCACACCATTCCGAGAAAGAAGCCACTTGGGAAAGGGAGGATCGTCTTCGACTCGAGTACCCCACCTTCTTTCCAGAGGATCCTAAATCTCGGGACGAGATTCTTTTGAGTGGGGGTGAGTTGTCACACCCTAGCTAGTTCAAGCATTAGAGTGTGCATCATGTTTAAATTTCTCTTAAGTTTGAAATGGGGAAGGCAGAAACCCCCAACACCCCCCTGGAAACAACTGGGGTTTATGAAAATTATTTTCAATGAACCTGAAATGCCCTTCTAAAAAGTTCACCCTCTTTGTCTTGGGTTAGAACCTCTGGCAAAATTGGTGCACAATTTTCTAGGTCAACAGAAGGTCATTGAATTAAATCATAAGTATTTGAATTTGGGCATTTAAATGCTATGAAATAATTTAAATGCTCAAATAATTCTGGAAATAAATGTTTGCTGTTGGAAATATTCTAAACAGAGCCCACAATTATTTTCAGGATATTTGGAAATGTTTTAGTATTTTAATTAAAGCCCAACAGTTGCAGTTAAATAGAAAAAAAACAAACAAATCAAAAAGAGAGAGAGAGGGAGCCCACCTGGGCCTTACCTGTGCTGGCCCAGCCACCTGGCTCGGCCTAGCCGACTGGCTTGCCAGTCATCGTCCACCTCCCGCCAGGAGGACGCGGAGCGTGTGGCCGGCGCCCGCGGCCACACGCCGGCCACCTCCTGCTTCTGCCGATGTCCCGGAGACGTCCATGGATGCCACACGACCCCCACGTCCCCCTCTCATCCTCGCTCACTCTCCCCTCGTCTCCCTCACCCTCTCCCGCACCATGGACGACGCACCTGTCGCCGTCTCACCGCCGTAGTCGCGCCCTCTGTCACCCCCTCGCCTCTCTGACATGTCCAGAAGCTCCGCCGTGACGCCCTCGCCCTCCCCACCGAGCCACGCTTCGCCGGAGGCCCTGCATCGCCGCCATCGGGCTGTCTTGAACCTCGGTACCCGCCGGACGCCGTTCATTGATTCGCCTCGCTCCGGTCGCCCCCGAGCCCAGTGAGCTACTCATCGACCTCCCTGTGAGCTCCGCCGCCTTTCCCCTCTTCTTTCCCACGCATTTGCACCCTCTAGGCCAAAGTTCCACCATGGCCGAAGCTCGTCTCCGCTCGAGCTTGTCGCCGGCGTCGCTCCGGCGACCATTTGGTCCTCCCATGCTACGCAACATGCTTGCGGCATCGCGTAGTGCCTCGCTAGCGCCTTAGTTTTCACGTTTGCACGCCACAGCCCACACCCCGCACATGGCCGAACTCCGGCCGCCGCCTTGGAGCTCGCCATCGTCATCTCCGGCCACCGTAGGCCCGACCTCCACCACCACTAGATGCGCGACTGAAAGAGCTCTCCAACGAGCCCAAGAACGGCCTTGCCCGTGCCCTATGGGCGTTTTCCGAGCCGCACCACCGTCTCGGGCCTCGCCGGCGTCGAGTCGCCGGCGAGCTTGACCCAGTTTGACTCCTGGGTGGGCCCAGGTAGACCCCCCTGAGTCTATGACAGGTGGGGCCGGTCTGCTAACTAATCTAGGATTAGTTTTAACTAATTTTAATTAAATCAGTCACTGACATGTGGGCCCAGGCCCCACTGACAGCTAATTAGTGTTAATCTAATCCTATTAATTAGCTGAGAGGCTGACAGAAGGGGCCCACCAGTCAGGTTTGACCTGGGCTAGCGCCTTTGACCTGCTGAGGTCAGCATGACGCAATGCTGACGCAGTAATGCATTTTCTGGATTTACTTTTATTCAGGAAATTCCAGAAAATAGTCAAAACTTCTAAAAATCATAGAAAATCAACCATAGCTCCAAATGCAAAGATTATATATGAAAAATGATCAGAAAAATTCAATCTATCCATCTGTAATGGTTTCATGCATGACAAAACAAGTTTACCTTGCTGTTTAAGCAGAATAAGGAAATTCACTATTAAAGCCATGTTTAATAAGCTAATAATTGAATCTTTGATTCAAATAAGCACATTCCTTTCTGTTATAGCTTGCATTAGGCCAAGACACATTCATATTGCCATGTCATAGCATGCATCATATTATTGCATATAGTCATGTGTTGATTGTGTTCCGATGTGTTCTTCGTGGTAGGTTCTGCCTCCGAGGATATTCACGAGTATCTAACTGAAGGGCAGTATCCCACTACCACTCCATCAGGCAAGCAACCCATTGATCATTCTGATACAAACCCATGTTCTCGCTTCTGCTCTTGTTTAGTGCATTAAGACAACGCGATTCAAACTGCTGTGTGCTACGGTAGTTGAACCCTTATCCTCTACATGACCTGTCATTGCCACAGTAACTAGATGAAACCCACTAGCATGTGTAGGAGTTGATTGAGCCATGTATGTGATTCCTACCTTGCTATGCCTGCTATGCTTAGGGTTGTGTCAGGTCTGGTTCATCTGGGTGATGGGCTAGAGTGAAATGCTTATGTCGGTAATATGAGGGATGTGTTGAACATGTTTTGGTAAAGGTATAGATGAGAGGCCATGTAGGAGTACATGGTGGGTTGTTTCATTGAGAACATCCCTAAGAACTGAGATCTGTATGTGTGATTTAAGATTTAGCTACTACCATGCATTGGGATCCTTAATTAACCCTCTCGGCTTCTTAATCACCCTAGTACTCTGTCCAGGAGTTGCAAATAGTTTCTGGTGTTTGTAGGTTATGTGTTGGCGGCCGTGCGTAGCGCTGACCCTAGGGGTGGGCTATGTTGCGGTAAATACACCGTGGCACGGTGTACCGAGTCACCCGTTTGGTGTCTCGGGAACCCCGTTCACATCGTTCGGGGCCGTATGTGGAAACCTCGGCCGGACTCCCTGCGGATGGAACCTGGATAGGCGATAAACCTGGACTAGAGACTTAAGTGTTTAGGTAGGCCGTGGCCAACACCCTCGCTGGGCTTCCGCTTGAAGGTTGCCGAGTACATGTCGCGTAAACGGCGGTAAGTGGTGAAAGCGTGTATGACGAAGTACACCCGTGCAGGGTATAAAACTATTCGAATAGCCGCGTCCGCGGTAAAGGACTACTTGGTTGCCTACACAGTTCATAGACAAGTTAATGGATACTACTAAAAGACTCAAGATAAGTGTGAGTACCGAGGATGGCCCTCTCGTAGGATGACGAGGGAGGATCCACGGTGGAGGTATTGTGTTGGTGAGTAGTGGACTCAGTGTGCGAAAACTATTTTACTGGTGAAGTTCCGTAGGATAGCTTAGCCAAGAGTCAAAGCTGGCTTGCTGCAATAACCCCACCACCTTCTTGAGAATGAGCATGTATATAGGTTCTGATGTAAGACTTGCTGAGTACCTTGTACTCATGTTTGCTTATTTATTGTTTTCAGACGACAACACTGCCCCCTCCGATGGGTTTTATGTAGACCTTGACGTCGACGAGTGACTAGCCACCCAGGTGGTGATCCTGGCCATGGAGGGCCCTATGTAGATAGACAGGCTTCGAGAAGCCTTCTTTCTTTCTAGAGTGCTGTACTCAGACTAGTTGCTTCCGCATGTGCTTGTATGATTGTATGACTTGAGTGTCGGGTCATGTGACCCCCATCTGTATGAACATGTTATGTATGGCTCCCTGGAGCCTTTTAAATAAAGTACTTGAGTTGTAGAGTTTTGTTGTGATGCCATGTTGTATGTACTCATATCGGGCATATTGTGTGTATGATTGAAATGCTTGGTATGAGTGGGATCCGACAATCTAGTTGTTTATCCTTGGTAGCCTTTCTTATGGGGAAATGTAGTCTAGTGTTCCTCGAGCCATAGTAGTCCGCTACAGCCCGGTTCACCGGAGTCCTGCTAGCCCAGCACTACTGTTCAGGACACTTGACTAGCCGGCATGTGTTTCACTTCGTTCCTATGTCTGTCCCTTCGGGGAAATGTCACGCGGTGACTTCCGGAGTCCTGCCTAGCCTGCTACAGCCCGGGTCCCCCGGAGTCCTGTTAGCCCAGTGCTACAGCCCGGAATGACTCGCTGATGACCGACATGCTCGATGTGATTCATGTATGCCTGTCTCCATAGGTCTGTGCCGCTTTGGGTTCACGACTAGCCATGTTGGCCCGGGTTCTCTGTCATATGGATGCTAGCGACACTATCATATACGTGAGCCAAAAGGCGCAAACGGTCCCGGGCCATGGTAAGGAGACACCCGTGGGATACCGTGCGTGAGGCCGCAAAGTGATATGAGGTGTTACTGGCTAGATCGATGTGACTTGGAATCGGGGTCCTGACACAACTCCTTGCTAATCGTATCTCTATACGACTCCTGTCGGTCGGGAAGGTATCTCATACCCTGGCCCCCAACCTTCTTTGCCACAAGGACCAAAATCGTTTTGATAGCCTTGTCAAGTTAACCTGATGCACTGCATGTCCGTGTCCGACACGAACCCTTCAGTTCAAGGACACGTAGTAGCACCCCAATTTTGTGAGCCCACTACTAGACGTACTTGACTTGCGAAGGTGCAACATTGGGGATGGCAAATTTCTTGATATTAACGAGGGATCTTTTCTATCATTCTAACATGCATAGAAAACAAGAAGCATAACAATCACAAATAAAACATATATTGTGAAATAGTATGGCTCCTTCATGGATGTTCTTCCAGGTCGTCTCTGACTCGGTTGACCATCTAGGAACTCCATCTTGTTTTTCACGCCGGGATGCCAAGCTACCAACCTGATCTCTATTATCCAACTACTACAACTAGTAATGAATTATACATAGAGTCAAAAGTCAACACACAGGTCGTTATACAATATAATGACGACACATTGGCTCCTGCCGGCTGACAAACATGACACACAGGCCATGTATAATTTACACACATGCATCACATACACATGAGCCATACTATTCACATCAAACCTACAAAACAAAGTTATGCATAGAATCGCATCCTATCGGTTTGAGTGATCAAGTACGAAATACAAGGTGCTACGCACACGGCGGTCCCGCTAGCCGGTTGGCGAGCGGGGTTCGAAGGGGCAACGCCCCTTGCGGGTGCGGGCAGCGCCCGACGTTTTCGAAAATCACAGATCACATCTGAACTCCGATCACACTGAATTTTCTGATCTGACCGATCTTATCGATCATCGCGAGTCTGTTTCGGATTTATGTTTCACACTTAACCCCGATGGCGGATACCGGCCGGTAGGGGTAGGTTGTGTCACGACCTCATCGACTCTGATCAACAGAAAACATAGCCACATTGATCCCCATGTGCCGTTGATCTCATCAAACGCGCACACAGCCGATCTTATCAACGACGACAGATCTCATCTGCCGCCTCCACATATCTAATATGCATATGATTTGGATCCAAATCCTATAGTAGAAGCTCTGATGCCACTATTGGGTTCTACGGTAGGGTGCGTCGACTACAAATTAAATTTTTCCTATGCGCAGAACAACCAGGAACATGCTACGGGAGATGGATCACAGATCATTACCACTAGACGCACAGTGCCATGCAGCGGAAGAAGAGTTGGGGCAGCGCATCTGCATGGACCATTTCCTCCTCGTCCGATCTCCCTCGAACAACCGGTTGTAAGTTCCCACGTACAAGTTCGCCGGAGCGGCGCAAGTGCACCGCCTCTAACGGTATCCGCACGTGCAGGAGGAACGTCGTGCGGCGGACTGCTAGGTCTGATCACACAACCGTCGGCAAGAGGAGGTGTCTATTCGCAACACATCCAAACCCTAGTGACAGTGCCACAGTGATCAATCCCATGATTGTGCGGCACCTCCACTTTATATAGGCGTCCGTCGTGGGCTCAACACTTGGGCCTCGCATGGACCCTAAAGCCCATAAGTCTACTCGGCCACAATCCGAATACAGCTCGGATCACATCCGACCAGTGTCCTCGGATCCGACCTCGTAGGTTCCTTCCCTTAAGCGCGTGACCCCTTAGGTTCAAGCCGACTTTGTTGCAGTTCGGATCACCACCGAACTAGTTGGTAGCGGCCCCTAGCAAGGCATGCCGAACACCAAGCAGACTATGAAGCTGGTTAGGCGAACCCGTACATCATGCTTCTGTTCCCTTTGCCACACGATACATGTTGTCAGGCTCAAGGCGAGTCTGTCATCCTTGTGCTAGCCCGACCTCTTTCTCGTTCCAGTGATGCCGACCATAAACCAGATTATCTCATAATGCTTGTCGCATGGCCATGCTTATCCTAGTCGGATCACACGAGGGGCCCAGATTATATCTATCCTGATTGGAGCTGCAAATCCCACATCTTGCTCGACCATGTCTCGCAGCATGGGTCTGCACAAGCCCGAAACCTACCTTTGTAACTACCCAGTCATGGAGTAGCGTTTGGTTGGCCCAAAGCAAGTCTGTCACCATCCCGAGTACATGCGCCAGCTCAGGTATTAGGACATAGAACGTATGTTGTACTAGAGACTTAGAGATGACAAATCACTGCGTCTCATAATTGGGTCTGTCCGAATTGGACCTTATCTCAAATAGGATCCGACTATGTCGAATCCGACCAGATCCTTCCTAGTCCATATTATCCGGTTAGCATCCAATGCTCCATCGCTAGTGAGACCAAGCCATCGATCGTGTCATATGCTAGTCTAGTCGGTTGCGTGTCCACACAACCCTTTCGACTAGGGACCTTTTTTGAGGACAGTCATCATACAATGTATAGTCCCACAAACAAGTCATGTACTTGTTGATACACATCATTGATAATGTCCAAGGACTATATTTATTCATAAACACATAAGAAATATCATCATACATGATTCCTCTAGGGCATATATCCAACAACATGACCGAGACTCATCTCCGGTTAATAACCAATAGCGGAACCTGGATGCTCATATTGGTTCCTACATATTCTACGAAGATCTTTATTGGTCAGACTGCATAACAAGATACATTGTTCCCTTTGTCATCGGTATGTTACTTGCCCGAGATTCGATCGTCGGTATCATCATACCTAGTTCAATCTTGTTACCGGGAAGTCTCTTTACTCATTCCGTAATGCAACATGATAACTCACAAGTATAGGGGATCAGAACAGTTTTAGATAAGTAAAAGTGTCGAACCCAATGAGGAGCTAAAGGCAGAACAAATATTCCCTCAAGTTCTATCGACCATCGATACAACTCTACGCACGCTTGATGTTTGCTTTACCTGGAACAAGTATGAAACTAGAAGTACTTTGTAGGTGTTGTTGGATAGGTTTGCAAGATAATAAAGATTACGTAAATAAAAAGTAGGGGCTGTTGTAAGTAAAGAAGCAATAAAGAAAATATAGCGAGTGTGGAAAAGTGGTGGTAGGAGTTGCGAAATTGCCCCTAAGCAATTGACTACTTTACTAGACCGATAACAAGTATTATGTGGGAGAGGCCACTGCTAGCATGTCATCATGACTTGGAATTCTATGCACTTATGATTGGAACTATTAGCAAGCGTCCCCAACTACTAACGTTCATTACGGTAAAACCCAACCATAGCATTAAGATATATTGGTCCTCCTTCAACCCGTATGCATCAATTTCTATGCTAGGTTGAAGCTTCTGTCACTCTTGCTGTTCAATACATAGTCCTATCAACATACAACTAGCCCTATGGTGTGATCCACGCGTGCGCTCATATGATGGGCACCAAAGGACAGCAATATAACCACAAGCAAATTAAATCAATCATAGCAATTCATCCACCATCGATAAGACAAAGAAAATCTACTCAGACATCATAGGATGGCAACACATCATTGGATAATAATATGAAGCATAAAGCACCATGTTCAAGTAGAGGGTACAGCGGGTTGCGGGAGAGTGGACCGCTGTAGATAGAGGGGGGAAGGTGATGGAGATGTTGGTGAAGATGGCGGAGGTGTTGGTGTAGATCACGGTGATGATGATGGCCACGACAGCGTTCCGGCGCCACCGGAAGAGAAGGGGAGAGGGGGCCCCTTCGTCTTCTTCTTCCTTACATCCTCCCTAGATGGGAGAAGGGTTTCCCCTCTGGTCCTTGGCCTCCATGGCATGGGAGGGGCGAGAGCCCCTTTGAGATTGGATCTGTCTCTCTATCTCTTTCTGTTTCTGCCTTCTCTCTGTTGCCCTTTCACCGTTTCATATATATATGGAGATCCGTAACTCCGATTGGACCGAAACCTTTGCCGTGATTTTTTTTACCAAAAAATAGCTTTCTTGCTGCCGAAGAAGGGCATCATCCGCCTTACGAGTGGCCCACAAGGGTCAGGGGTGCACCCAGGGGGGCAGGCGCGCTCCCTGCCTCATGGCCACCTCGGGCACCGTCTCGCGTGGATTTTTCTTCCGGAATTTTCCAAATATTCCAAAAATAAGCTCTGTCCGTTTTTAGCCCGTTTGGATTTAGTTTGACATGGATATTCTGCGAAACATAAAACATGCAACACCCAGGAACTGGCACTGGGCACTGGATCAATATGTTAGTCCCAAAAATAGTATAAAAAGTTGCCAAAAGTATATCAAAGTTGTATAATATTGGAATGGAACAATCAAAAATTATAGAGACAACGGAGACGTATCAACATCCCCAAGCTTAATTCCTTCTTGTCCCCGAGTAGGTAAATGATAAAAAAGATAATTTTTGATGTGGAATGCTACCTAGCATAATCTTGATCATGTATCTAATCATGGCATGAATATTAAGACACGAGTGATTCAAAGCAATAGTCTATCATTTGACATAAAAACAATAATACTTCAAGCCCACTAATAAAGCAATCATGTCTTTTCAAAATAACAAGGCCAAAGAAAGTTATCCCTACAAAATCATATAGTTTGGCTATGCTCCATCTTCACCACACAAAATATTCACATCATGCACAACCCCAATGACAAGTCGAGCAATTGGTTCATACTTTTTAACGCGCTTCAGCATTTTCAACCCTCACGCAATACATGAGCGTGAGCCATGGATATAACACTATAGGTGGAATAGAATGGTGGTTGTGGAGAAGACAAAAGGAGAAGATAGTCTCACATCAACTAGGCCTATCAACGGGCTGTGGAGATGCACATCAATAGATATCAATGTGAGTGAGTAGGGATTGCCATGCAACGGATGCACTAGAGCTATATGTATATGAAAGCTCAAACTGAAACTAAGTGGGTGTGCATGCAACTTGCTTGCTCATGAAGACCTAGGGCATTTGAGGAAGCCCATCGTTGGAATATACAAGCCAAGTTCTATAATGAAAATTCCCACTTAGTATATGAAAGTGATAACTCAAGAGACTCTCTATATGAAGAACATGGTGCTACTTTGAAGCACAAGTGTGGAAAAGGATAGTAGCATTGTCCCTTCTCTCTTTTTCTCTCATTTTTTCTTTTTTTGGTGGGCTTCTTTGGCCTCTTTTATTTATTTTTAGAGTCCGGAGTCTCATCCCGACTTGTGGGGGAATCACAGTCTCCATCATCCTTTCCTCACTTGAATAATGCTCTGATAATGCTGATCATCACACTTTTATTTACTTACAACTCAATATTACAACTCGATACTAGAACAAGGATATGCCTCTATATGAATGCCTCCGGCAGTGTACCAGGATGTGCAATAATCTAGCGTAGCAATGACATCAAAAAACGGACAAGCCATGAAAACATCATGCTAGCTATCTTACGATCATGCAAAGCAATATGACAATGAATGCTCAAGTCATGTATATGGTGATGATGAAATTTGCATGGCAATATATCTCGGAATAGCTATGGAAATGCCATGATAGGTAGGTATGGTGGCTGTTTGAGGAGGAGGTATATGGTGGGTTTATGGTACTGGCAAAAGTTGCGCGATACTAGAGAGGCTAGCAATGATGGAAGGGTGAGAGTGCGTATAATCCATGGACTCAACATTAGTCATAAAGAACTCACATACTTATTGCAAAAGTTTATTAGCCCTTGAAGCAAAGTACTACTACGCATGCCCCTAGGGGGATAGATTAGTAGGAAAAGACCATCGCTCGTCCCCGACCGCCACTCATAAGGAAGACAATCAATAAATACCTCATGCTCCAACTTCGTTACATAACAGTTCACCATACGTGCATGCTACGGGAATCACAAACCTCAACACAAGTATTTCTACTAATCCACAACTACCCACTAGCATGACTCTAATATCACCATCTTTATACCGCAAAACTATTGCAAGGAATCAAACATATCATATTCAGTGATCTACAAGTTTTATGCAGGATTTTATGACTAACCATGTGAATGACCAATTCCTGTCATCTCTCTAAATAGATATAAGTGAAGCAACAGTGTTTAATTCTTTCTAAAAAAGATATGCCCACGCTCTAACAAATATAAGTGAAGCAAAAGAGCATTCTACAATTGGCGGTTGTGTAAGTGAAGAGAAACAGGCAATCCAAACATCAAATGATATAAGTGAAGCACGTGAAGCATTCTATAAAGCCATACCCAAAAGATATAAGTGAAGTGCAATGAGAATTCTATAAGTCAACCAAGGACGATCTCATACCATCATGCTGCATAAAAGAAAAATGAAAACTAAATGCAAAAGATGCTCCAAGATTGCACATATCGCATGATCGAAACGAATCCGAAAACATACCGATACTTGTTGAAGAAAGAGGGGATGCCTTCCGGGGCATCCCCAAGCTTAGATGCTTGAGTCTCCTTGAATATTTACTTGGGGGTGTCTCAGGCATCCCCAATCTTGAGCTCTTGCCTCTCTTCCTTCTTCTCACATCGATACCTTCTCGATCATCGAACACTTCATCCACACAAAACTTCAACAGAAAACTCGGTAAGATCCGTTAGTATAATAAAGCAAATCACTACTCTAAGTACGATTGCAAACCAATTCATATTTTGTTTTTGCGTTGTGTCTACTGTAATATAGCTTTTCCATGGCTTAATCCACTGATACAAATCGGTAGTTTCATCAAAACAAGTAAACTATGCATCAAAACAGAATTTGTCTAAAACAGAACAGTCTGTAATAATCTGAACATTCACCCTACTTGTGTTCCTTTAAAAATTCTACCAAAATTAGGAAAAATAAAAAAAATTTATATAAAGAGAGTGCAAAAGGAATCAGAACCATTTGACGTTCCAGTAAAAAAGGTAAAATCGCACACCACAGCTAAAGTTTCTGTCCTGCACCATACAAACCAACAAGCAAAGTAAACATCCTAAAGGCAAACCTTGGCACATTATTTTTATTTTTAATCCTTATAAAAGAACACAACAGAAATAAATGACTCTCTAAAACTTCCGGGTTGTCTCCCTGGCAGCGCTTTCTTTAAAGCCATTAAGCTAGGCATATAGTGCTCAAGTAATGAATCCACCCGGATCCCAAGGTATATCAAAGCCAATTTTAATTAACAATGATTTGTAATTTAGTAGTGAGCACAAAGCAACATATATCATGTAATGACGAAGTCTAACTCTCTTCCTATGCATCGGTATGTCATGAAAGAACAATTCATGCACACAAAGTAAAGGCCAATGCATAGTATAAACAGTTTCTTGCAATTTTATCGTGTGGGAAACATAGAGAGGTGGAGATATAGTTGCTCTCTCATAATAATTGAAAGTAGGAGCAGCAAGCACATGCATATATATCTATCAAAATCATCATGTGTAACGGTAAAAGGCAACCCATCAATATAATCCTTAATAAGTGCAAACTTCTCCGATATAGTGTAGTCGGGAGAACTCAAAAAGATAATAGGACTATCACGCATGGGTGCAATAGCAACAATTTCATGTTTAACATAAGGAACTATAGAAAGTTAATCTCCATAAGTATAATTCATATTGGCATCTTGGCCACAAGCATAGCAAGCATCATCAAAAAGGGATATTTCAAGAGAATCAACGAGATCATAACAATCATCATAGCAATCATCCTTCGGTAAGCACGAAGGGAAATTAAACAATGTATGAGTTGAAGAGTTACTCTCATTAGAAGGTGGGAACGGGTAGCTATTCCGCTCTTCCTTCTTTTGTTCTTCGCTCTCCTCCTTGTCTTTTTCATCCAATGAGCTCACAGCTTCATCAATTTCTTCTTCCATAGACTCCTGCAAAATATTAGTCTCTTCTTGGACAGCGGGGTAATCCTCAATATATGGTTCAACATAGGAATTAGAAGCACAATTATCATAGCAATATTTAAGTATGTCAAAATTTTCAGATTTGTAAAGAGTAGCATCATACGTTTCATTCAAAGAAGCAATTTCATAAGCACCCTTAAAAGCAACAAATTCTTCAATTTGTTGAACATCATAGTAACTATAAAAACCCTTAGCATATGAAGATACAATTCCATTATCACTAAACTCACATTGATAGGGAAGGTGTTTCTTAGGGTTTTCAGAACAACAAGTAATATCATATATTTCTCATAAATTCCAAGCATAACATTGCAAACGATGAATTTGACCTAGTAAAATTTTCCCTTTTTCAGATATTCGGTGTCGCACATAACAAGCATGCTCATCTAAGGATTTGCCCTCAACTAAGCTAGTTGGGGTTTCAGCACGAGCACATAGGGATCGAAGATGATCCAAGTAATAAGCTTCAGCAGTGTGATAGATTTTGAGTGGTTCTTCAACCATTGGTTAAGTAGGTACAACTAATTTTTTTGGTATTTTGCGTTTCCTACCCATAACTAAAGATAGAAAACAACTAAAAACAGCAAAAAAAAATTACTTAGTGATAAAGGAAACAAGCACACACGAGAATATTCACCCCACGCTATTGCTCCCCGGCAACGGCGCCAGAAAAAGGTCTTGATAACCCACAAGTATAGGGGATCGCAACAGTTTTCGATAAGTCAGAGTGTCGAACCCAACGAGGAGCTAATGGCAGAACAAATATTCCCTCAAGTTCTATCGACCACCGATACAATTCTACGCACGCTTGATGTTCGCTTTACCTAGAACAAGTATGAAACTAGAAGTACTTTGTAGGTGTTGTTGGATTGGTTTGCAAGATAATAAAGATTACGTAAATAAAAAGTAGGGGCTGTTGTAAGTAAAACGCAATAAATTAAATATAGCTAGTGTGGAGAAGTGGTGGTAGGAGTTGCGAAATTGCCCCTAAGCAATTGACTACTTTACTAGACCGATAGCAAGTATTATGTGGGAGAGGCCACTGCTAGCATGTCATCCCTGACTTGGAATTCTATGCACTTATGATTGGAACTATTAGCAAGGGTCCGCAACTACTAAAGTTCATTAAGGTAAAACCCAACCATAGCATTAAGATATATTGGTCCCCCTTCAATCCTGTATGCATCAATTTCTATGCTAGGTTGAAGCTTCTGTCACTCTTGCCCTCCAATACATACTCCTATGAACATACAACTAACCCTATGGTGCGATCCACGCGCTCGCTCCTATGATGGGCACCAAAGGACAGCAACATAACCACAAGAAAATTAAATCAATCATAGCAATTCATCAATCACCGATAGGACAACAAAAATCTACTCAGACATCATAGGATGGCAACACATCATTGGATAATAATATGAAGCATAAAGCACCATGTTCAAGGAGAGGGTACAACGGGTTGCGGGAGAGTGGACCGTTGTAGATAGAGGGGGGAAGGTGATGGAGATGTTGGTGAAGATGGCGGAGGTGTTGGTGTAGATCACTGTGATGATGATGATGGCCACGACAGCGTTCCGGCGCCACCGGAAGAGAAGGGGAGAGGGGGCCCCTTCGTCTTCTTCTTTCTTGACCTCCTCCCTAGATGGGAGAAGGGTTTCCCCTCTGGTCCTTGGCCTCCATGGCATGGGAGGGGCGAGAGCCCCTCCGAGATTGGATCTGTTTCTCTATCTCTTTCTGTTTCTGCCTTCTCTCTGTTGCCCTTTCACAGTTTCATATATATATGGAGATCCGTAACTCCGATTGTACCGAAACCTTCGCCGTGATTTTTTTACCAAAAATTAGCTTTCTTGCGGCCGAAGAAGGGCAACAACCGCCTTACGGGTGGCCCAAGAGTGTCAGGGGCGCGCACAGGGGGGCAGGTGCGCCCCTGCCTCGTGGCCACCTCGAGCACCGTCTCGCATGGATTTTTCTTTCGGAATTTTACAAATATTCTAAAAATAAGCTCCGTCCGTTTTTATCCCGTTTGGATTCCGTTTGATATGGAAATTCTGTGAAACAGAAAACATGCAACAAACAGGAACTAGCACTGGGCACTGGATCAATATGTTAGTCGCAAAAATAGTATAAGAAGTTGCCAAAAGTAAATGAAAGTTGTATAATATTGGCATGGAACAATCAAAAATTATAGATACGATGGAGACATATCACAACATCCCGCAACTAACTCATTAGTCACATTGCTTGCAAGGCTTATAGTGATGTGCATTACCGAGAGGGCCCAGAGATACCTCTCCGACAATCAGAGTGACAAATCCTAATCTCGATCTATGCCAACTCAACAAACACCATCAGAGACACCTGTAGAGCATCTTTATAATCACCCAGTTATGTTGCGATGTTTGATAGCACACTAAGTGTTCCTTCGGTATTCAGGAGTTGCATAATCTCATAGTCATAGGAACATGTATAAGTTATGGAGAAAGCAATAGCAATAAACTAAACGTTCATAGTGCTAAGCTAACGGATGGGTCATGTCAATCACATCATTCTCTAATGATGTGATCCCGTTTATCAAATGACAACTCATGTCTATGGTTAGGAAACTTACCCATCTTTGATTAACGAGCTAGTCAAGTATAGGCATACTGGTGACACTCTGTTTGTCTATGTATTCACACATGTACTAAGTTTTTGGTTAATACAATTTCAGCATGAATAATAAAAATTTATCATGATATAAGGAAATATAAATAACAACCTTATTATTGCCTCTAGGGCATATTTCCTTCAGTCTCCCACTTGCACTAGAGTCAATAATCTAGTTCACATCGTCATGTGATTTCACACCAATAGTTCACATCTTTATGTGATTAGTTCACATCTTCATGTGACTAATACCCAAAGGGTTTACTAGAGTCAATAATCTAGTTCACATCGCTATGAGATTAACATCCAAAGAGTGATCATGTTTTGCTTGTGAGAGAAGTTTAGTCTACAGGTCTGCAACATTCAGATCCGTATGTATTTTGCAAATTTCTATGTCTACAATACTATGCACGGAGCTACTCTAGCTAATTTCTCCCACTTTCAATAGGTATCTAGATCGAGACTTAGACTCATCTAGATCGGTGTAAAAAGCTTGCACCGACGTAACTCTTACTCTTTTATCACCTCCATAACCGAGAAATATTTCGTTAGTCCTCTAAGGTTAATTTTGACCGCTGTCCAGTGATCTACTCCTAGATCACTATTGTACTCCCTTGACAAAATCATGCTAAGGTATACAAAAGGTCTTGTACATAGCATAGCATACTTTATAGAACCTATGACTGAGGCGTAGGGAATGACTTTTCATTCTCTTTCTATTTTCTGCCATGGCCGGGTTTTGAGTCTTTACTCAATTTCACACCTTACAACTCAGGCAAGAACTCCTTCTTTGACTGATCCATTTTGAACTCCTTCAAAATCTTATCAAGGTAGGTACTCATCGAAAAATCTTTATCAAGCGTCTTGATCTATCTCTATAGATCTTGATGCCCAATATGTAAGCAGCCTCACTGAGGTATTTCTTTGAAAAACTCATTTCAAACACTCCTTTATGCTTTCCAGAAAATTCTACATCATTTCCGATCAACAATATGTCATTCACATATACTTATTAGAATGGCTATAGTGCTCCCACTCACTTTCTTGTAAATACAGGCTTCATCGGAAGTCTATATAAAACTATATGCTTTGATGAACTTATCAAAGCATATATTACAACTCCGAGATGCTTGCACCAGTCCATAGATGGATCGATGGAGCTTGCACATTTTGTTAGCACCTTTAGGATTGACAAAACCTTCTGGTTGTATCATGTAAAACTCTTCTTTAAGAAATCCATTAAGGAATGTACTTTCGATATCCATTTGCCAGATTTCATAAAATGTGGCAATTTGCTAACATGATTCAGACAGACTTAAGCATCGCTATGAATGAGAAAATCTCATCGTAGTTAACACCTTGAACTTGCCGAAAACCTTCTTGCGACAATTCATGCTTTGTAGATAGTAACACTACTATCAGCGCCCGTCTTCCTCTTGAAGATCCATTTATTTTGAATGGCTCACCGATCATCGAGCAAGTCAATCAAAGTCCATACTTTGTTCTCATACATGGATCCCATCTCAGATTTCATGGCCTTAAGCCATTTCGTAGAATCTGGGCTCATCATCGCTTCCTCATAGTTCGTAGGTTCGTCATGGTCAAGTAACATGACCTCCAGAATAGGATTACCTACGAGTTGACCCACTCTGGTGCGAATCTTACTCTGGTTGACCTATGAGGTTCGGTGGTAACTTGATCAGAAGTTTCATGATCATCATCATTAGCTTCCTCACTTACTGGTGTAGGAATCACTAGAACTGATTTTTGTGATGAACTACTTTCCAATAAGGGAGCACGTACAGTTACCTCATCAAGTTCCACTTTCCTCCCACACACTTCTTTCGAGAGAAACTCCTTCTCTAGAAAGGATCCATTCTTGGCAACGAATATCTTGCCTTCAGATCTGTGATAGAAGGTGTACCCAACAGTCTCCTTTGGGTATCCCATGAACACACATTTCTCCGATTTGGGTTCGAGCTTATTAGGTTGAAGCTTTTTCACATAAGCATCGCAGCCCCAAACTTTGTGAAACGACAACTTGGGTTTCTTGCCAAACCATAGTTCGTAAGGTGTCATCTCAACGGATTTCGATGGTGCCCTATTTAATGTGAATGCAGCCGTCTCAAAAGCACAACCCTAAAATGATAGAGGGAAATCAGTAAGAGACATCATAGATCGCACCATATCTAATAAAGTGCGGTTACGATGTTCAGACACAGCATTACGCTGTGGTGTTCCAGGTGGTGTGAGTTGCGAAACTATTCTGCATTGTTTCAAATGAAGACCAAACTCGTAACTCAAATATTTGTTTCCATGATCAGATCATAGAAACTTTATTTTCTTGTTACGATGATTTTCCACTTCACTCTGAAATTCTTTGAACTTTTCAAATGTTTCAGACTTATGTTTCATCAAGTAGATATACCCATATCTGCTCAAATCATCTGTGAAGGTCAAAAAATAATGATACCCGCCGCGAGCCTCAACACTCATTGGACTGCACACATCAGTATGTATTATTTCCAACAAGTCTGTTGCTCGCTCCATTATTCCGAAGGACGGAGTCTTAGTCATCTTGCCCATGAGGCATGGTTCACAAGCATCAAGTGATTCATAATCAAGTGATTCCAAAAGTCCATCAGCTTTACACCAATAAGACCTAAACGGCAGTGCCACATATAAGTTGCACCATCATTATTAACTTTTGCATATTTTGGCTTCAATATTATGAATATGTGTATTCACTACGATCGAGATTCAATAAACCATTTATATTGAGTGTATGAACATAGAAGGTTTTATTCATGTAAATAGAACAACAATTATTATTTGACTTAAATGAATAACTCAACGCAAACACCAAATAACATTTATTTTAGGTTCAACACTAATCCCGAAGGTAAAGGGAGTGTGCTATGGTGATCTTATCAACCTTGGAATTACTTCCAACACACATCGTCACCTCGCCCTCAACTAGTCTCTGTTCATTTTGTAACTCCTGTTTCAAGTTACTAATCATAGCAACTAAACCTGTATCAAATACCCAGTGGCTACAATAAACACTAGTAAATTATACATCAATAACATGTATATCATATATACTTTTGTTCACTTTGCCATCCTTCTTATCCGCCAAGTATTTAGGGCAGTTCCGCTTCCAGTGACCATTTCCTTTGTAGTAGAAGCACTCAGTTTCAGGTTTTGGTCTCGCTTTGGGATTCTTCATGGGAGTGGCCACTTGCTTGCCATTCTTCTTGAAGTTCCCTTTCTTTCCCTTGTCCTTTTACTTGAAACTAGTGGTCTTTTCAACCATCAACACTTGATGCTTTTTCTTGATTCCTACCTTCGCCAATTTAAGCATCGCGAAGAGCTTGGGAATCATTTCCATTATTGATGACCCACAAGTATAGGGGATCTATCGTAGTCCTTTCTATAAGTAAGAGTGTCGAACCCAACGAGGAGCAGAAGGAAATGATAAGAGGTTTTCACCAAGGTATTCTGTGCAAGCACTGAAATTATAGGTAACCGATAGTTTTATGATAAGATAATTGGAACGAGCAACAAGTAACCAAAGTAAATAAAGTGCAGCAAGGTGGCCCAATCCCTTTTGTAGCAAAGGACAATCCTGGACAAATTCTTATATGGAGAAAAGCGCTCCCGAGGACACATGGGAATTATCGTCAAGCTAGTTTTCATCACGTTCATATGATTCGCGTTCGGTACTTTGATAGTTTGGTATGTGGGTGGACCGGTGCTTGGGTACTGTCCTTACTTGCACAAGCATCCCACATATGATTAACCTCTATTGCAAGCATTCGCAACTACAACAAAAGTATTAAGGTAAACCTAACCATAGCATGAAACATATGGATCCAAATCAGCCCCTTACGAAGCAACGTATAAACTTGGGTTTAAGCTTCTGTCACTCTAGCAACCCATCATCTACTTATTACTTCCCAATGCCTTCCTCTAGGCCCAAATAATGGTGAAGTGTCATGTAGTCGACGTTCACATAACACCACTAGAGGAGAGACAACATACATATCATCAAAATATCGAACGAATACCAAATTCACATGACTACTAATAGCAAGACTTCTCCCATGTCCTCAGGAACAAACGTAACTGCCCACAAAGCATATTCATGTTCATAATCAGAGGAGTATTAATATGCATATAGGATCTGAACATATGATCTTCCACCAAATAAACCAACTAGCATCAACTACAAGGAGTAATTGACACTACTAGAAACCCACCGGTACCAATCCCAGGCTTAGAGGCAAGAATTGGATACAAGAGATGAACTAGGGTTTGAGAGGAGATGGTGCTGGTGAAGATGTTGATGGAGATTGATGCTACCTCTTGAGAAATGCGTTGGTTTTTCCCCGAAGAAGAAGGGATGATGCAGTAAAGTAGCATACGTATTTCCCTCAGTTTTTGAGAACCAAGGTATCAATCTAGTAGGAGGCTATGCGCGAGTCCCTCGTACGTGCACAAAACAAATAAATCCTCGCAACCAATGCGATAAGGGGTTGTCAATCCCTACACGGCCACTTACGAGAGTGAGATATGATAAGATAATATTGTTGGTATTTTTATGATAAAGATGCAAAGTAAAATAAAAGCAAAGTAAAAATCAAAGGAAATAACTAAGTATTGGAAGATTAATATGATGAAGATAGACCCGAGGGCCATAGTTTTCACTAGTGGCTTCTCTCAAGAGCATAAGTATTCTACGGTGGGTGAACGAATTACAGTTGAGGAATTGACAGAATTGAGCATAGTTTTGAGAATATCTAGGTATGATCATGTATATAGGCATCACATCTGAGACAAGTAGACTGACTCCTGCCTGCATCTACTACTATTACTCCACTCATCGACCGCTATCCAGCATGCATCTAGAGTATTAAGTTAATGAAAACAGAGTAATGCGTTAAGCATGATGATATGATGTAGAGGGATAAACTCATGCAATATGATGAAAACCCCATCTTATTATCCTCGATGGCAACAATACAATACGTGCCTTGCTGCCCCTACTATCACTGGGAAAGGATACCGCAAGATTGAACCCAAAGCTAAGACCTTCTCCCATTGCAAGAAAGATCAATCTAGTAGGCCAAACCAAACTGATAATTCGAAGAGACTTTCAAAGATAACCAATCATACATAAAAGAATTCAGAGAAGATTCAAATATTGTGCATAGATAGACTTGATCATAAACCCACAATTCATCGGTCTCAACAAACACACCGCAAAAAGAAGATTACATCGAATAGATGTCCACAAGAGAGGGGGAGAACATTGTATTGAGATCCAAAAAGAGAGAAGAAGCCATCTAGCTAATAACTATGGACCCGTAGGTCTGAAGTGAACTACTCACACTTCATCGGAGGGGCTATGGTGATGATGTAGAGGCCCTCCGTGATGGATACCCCTTCCGGGGGAGCTCCGAAACAGGCCCCAAGATGGGATCTCGTGGATACAGAAAGTTGTGGCGGTGGAATTAGGGTTTTGGCTCCGTATCTGATCGTTTGGGGGTACGTAGGTATATATAGGAGGAAGGAGTACGTCGGTGGAGCAACAGGGGGCCCACGAGGGTGGAGGGCGCGCCTAGGGGGGTGGGGGTAGGCACGCCCCCTACCTCGTGGCCTCCTCTTTTATTTCTTGACGTAGGGTCCAAGTCCCCTGGATCATGTTCAGCGAGAAAATCACGTTCCCGAAGGTTTCATTCCGTTTGGACTCCGTTTGATATTCCTTTTCTTCGAAACCCTAAAATAGGCAAAAACACATCAATTCTAGGCTGGGCCTCCGGTTAATAGGTTAGTCCCAAAAATAATATAAAAGTGGATAATAAAGCCCAATAATGTCCAAAACAGTAGATAATATAGCATCGAGCAATCAAAAATTATAGATACGTTGGAGACGTATCAATTGACCCTCTCACGATGAGAGGATCGTTGGTGATGATGATGGCGATGATTTCCCCCTCCCGGAGGGAAGTTTCCCCAGCAGGATAGCTCCGCTAGAGCCCTAGATTGGTTCCGCCTCGTGGTGGCAGAGTCTCGTCCCGAAAGCTGGCTTATGATTTTTTTTCTCATCGAAAGACTCCATATAGCAGAAGATCGGCATCGGAGGGCCACCAGGGGGCCCACGAGGCAGGGGGGCGTGCCCCCACCCTCGTGGGCAGGGTGTGGCCCCCTCCGGAACTTCTTGTGCTCAGTATTTTTTATATATTCTGAAAATGACTTTCATGAAGTTTCAGGACTTTTGGAGCTGCGTAGAATAGATCTCTAATATTTGCTCCTTTTCCAGCCCAGAATCCCAGCTGCCGGCATTCTCCCTCCTTATGTAAACCTTGTATAATAAGAGAGAATAGGCATAAGTATTGTGACATATTGTGTCATAACAGCCCATAATGCAGTAAATAACGATATAAAAGCATGATGCAAAATGGACATATCAACTCCCCCAAGCTTAGACCTCGCTTGTCCTCAAGTGAAAGCAGAAATCCAAAAATATGTCCACATGTTTAGAGATAGACGTGTCGATAAAAATAAAATACGAACATGAGGGCATCATGATCATTCTTAGAGCAACAACTTATATAATTCTTGTCATATGATCTCTTATGCTTGAGTAACAATTCGATCACAATTTCAAGTATGAATCATAAACTTCATTGAAAACTAACAAACTATAATCTCAGTCATTGGAGCAATTACAATTTATCATAACATAGGAAAGAGTCAATATAAGAGCTTTTCAGCAAGTCCACATACTCAACTATCATATAGTCTTTCACAATTGCTAACACTCACGCAATACTTATGGGTATGGAGTTTTAATCAAACACAGAGAAAGATAGGGGCTTATAGTTTTGCCTCCCAACGTTTTACCTCAAGGGTAATGTCAACAATAATAGTTCACAAAAACTCACATCCAATTAGCCATATAGACCTGGATCTTTCCAACATATTGTTCTTGCCAAAAGATAAAATGTAAAAAGGAAGGGTGAAGATCACCATGACTCTTATGTAAGGTAGGAGATAAAAGTAAAAGATAGGCTCTTCGCAGAGGGAAGCAGAGGTTGTCATGCGCTTTTATGGTCAGATGCACAAAATCTTAATGCGAAAGAACATCACTTTATATTGCCACTTGTGATATGGACCTTTATTATGCAGTCCGTCGCTTTTATTTCTTCCATATCACACGATCGTATAAAGCTTATTTTCTCCCACACTAATAAGTCATACATATTTAGAGAGCAATTTTTATTGCTTGCACCGATGACAACTTACTTGAGGGATCTTACTCTATCCATAGGTAGGTATGGTGGACTCTCATGGAAAAACTGGTTTAAGGGTGTTTGGCAGCACAAGTAGTATCTCTACTTGGTGCAAAGAATTTGGCTAGCATGAGGGGGAAGGAAAGCTCAATCATGTTGGATGATCCATGAAAATATAATTTATCTCATATGTAAGAAAACATAACCCATTACGTTGTCTTCGTTGTCCAACGACAACTCTTTAGCATGTCATATTTTAATGAGTGCTCACAATCATAAAAGATGTCCAAGATAGTATATTTATATGTGAAGGCCTCTCTTTATTTATTACTTCCTATTAATTGTAACGATGACCAAAACTAGGTTTGTCAACTCTCAACAACTTTTATTCATCATACTTTTTATATGTGAGCTCATTACTCTCCATAAGATCCATATGATCTCTTTGTTTCTTTTTATTTCTTTCTCTTTTCTTTTATTCACTCAAGATTATGGCAAAATAATCAAGCCCTTGACTCAACACTAATCTTTATTATATATAACTCACAGACTCGATTAGATAGAAGGATCATAAAGCAAAACTCACAACTAGATCATACTAAAACTTTATTCTACTAGATCAAGATATTATCAAAAGGATCGAACTAAGAAAAATGGTAATGATAAAAGTGATGGTGATACGATACCGGGGCACTCCCCCAAGCTTGGCACTTGCCAAGGGGAGTGCCCATACCAGGTACTCAGTTCTTCTTTGTTGGTGGAGAGGGTAGAGTTGTTGATGATGTAGGCTTGTCGTCCTTCTTCCAAGTCATAGGCTCGCCATCATAGAAGGATGACTGAGTCTCCTAAATCCTCAAATCTGCAGCCAAACTCATCCTCTTGAATCTATACTCATACTCACAGTTTTGGTTTTGCAGGTCATAGATTTGGGCTTGGAGGTGCTTGATTTTCTCGTGAAGCTTGAAGATAGCCTCCCCAATGTCCTCGGCATCTAGCTTGTGGTTGTGGGTTAACTCCGTGATCATAATGTGATTGGAGTCAAGTCCACACTCCACCATCTCCCGGCACCTGAAAACTTGTTGCTCGATTGCCTCGAGCCTTGTTTCCACGGTTCCGGTCCTCCTTGGTCCCTCAACATCGCGGATGTGCAAAAACCCCTAACGCATCTCAATGGTTTAAGGGTGTTGCAGAACCTCCGCGAGGTAGGGGTTGATGACCTTCTCGAAGAACTTGTCCTTGGGGGCACTTGAGGACGACATGACAACCTAGATCTGTTAGATAAACAGCTCGAAACAAAGACAAGAGATATTTGCGTGATACGGGAGTCAAAACCTCCGGGAGATTATATAATGAATTTTTATCGACCAAAATACGTAACATGCGAGGAAACAGAGTCCGGAGAGCGCATGAGGTGCCCACGAGCTAGGGGGGCGCGCCATGGGGGGTAGGGCACGCCCTCCACCCTCGTGGAGCCCTCGTGTCCTTCCCAAACTGTTTCTTATTTTTCTATTTTTCTAAATATTCCAAAATGGAAGAAAATTGCCATTAGAACTGTTTTGGAGTCGGTTTACTTACCGTGCCACATACCTATTCCTTTTTGGAGGCTGAAACATTTCGGAAAGTGTTCCTTATGTATTCCTCTGGTGGTTACGGTTTCAATAACATTGGTTTCAACATTTATAGGATTACCCGAGATATAATGTTTAATTCTTTGACCGTTCACCACCTTAGGATTTACCCGAGATATAATGTTTTATGGCACCGGAACGATAGACCTCCTCGATAACGTAAGGACCTTCCCATTTAGAGAGAAGTTTTCCTGCAAAAAATCTTAAACAAGAGTTCTATAGCAATACATAATCACCTACATTAAACTCATGCTTTTGTATTCTCTTTTCATGCCATCTTTTAACTTTTTCTTTAAATAATTTGGCATTCTCGTAGGCTTGGGTTCTCCATTCATTGAGTGAGCTAATGTCAAATAACCTCTTCTCACCGGCAAGTTTAAAATCATAGTTGAGCTCTTTAATAGCCCAACAAGCCTTATGTTCTAGTTCGAGAGGTAAGTGACATGCTTTTCCATAAACCATTTTATACGGAGACATACCCATAGGATTATTATATGCAGTTCTATAGGCCCATAATGCATCATCAAGTTTCTTGGACCAATTCTTTCTAGATCTATTAACAGTCTTTTGCAAAATTAATTTGAGCTATCTATTGCTCAATTCTACTTGACCACTAGACTGTGGGTGATAAGGAGATGCAATTCTATGATTAACATCATATTTAGCAAGCATTTTACGGAAAGCACCATGAATAAAATGTGAACCACCATCAGTCATTAAATATCTAGGGACTCCAAACCTTGGAAAAATAACTTCTTTAAGCATCTTAATAGAGGTGTTATGATCAGCACTACTAGTTGGAATAGCTTCTACCCACTTAGTAACGTAATCAACAGCAACTAAAATATGTGTGTATCCATTGGAGGCAGGAAAAGGTCCCATGTAATCAAAGCCCCAAACATCAAATGGTTCAATAACAAGTGAATAATTCATAGGCATTTCTTGACGTCTACTAATATTACCAATTCTTTAACATTCATCACAAGATACAACAAACTTACGGGCATCCTTGAAGAGAGTAGGCCAATAAAAACCGGATTGCAATACCTTGTGTGTAGTTCTATCTCCAGCATGTTGTCCTCCATAAGCTCGGAGTGACACTTGTGTAGGATCTGTTCCTGTTCATGCTCAGGTACACAACGTCTAATAACACCATCTACTCCTTCTTTATAAAGATGTGGGTCATCCCAAAAGTAATGTCTCAAATCATAGAAAAACTTTTTCTTTTGCTGGTATGTGAAACTAGGTGGTATAAATTTAGCAACAATATAATTAGCATAATCATCATACCATGGAGCAGTACGAGAAGCATTTATGACATTTATTTGTTCATCAGGAAAGCTATCATCAATAGGTAGTGGGTCATCAAGAACATTCTCTAGCCTAGACAAGTTGTCTGCAACGGGGTTCTCAGCTCCCTTTCTATCAATAATATGAAAATCAAATTCTTGTAGCAAGAGAGCCAATCTAATAAGTCTAGGTTTAGCATCTTTCTTTTGCATGAGGTATTTAATAGCAGCATGATCCGTGTGAATAGGTACTTTAGAATCAACAATATAAGGTCTGAACTTACCACAAGCGAATACAACTGCCAAAAATTCCTTTTCAGTAGTAGCATAATTTCTCTGAGCATTGTCTAGTGTTTTACTAGCATATTGAATAACATTTAATTTCTTATCAACTCTTTGCCCTAGAACAACACCTACAGCATAACCACTAGCATCACACATAATTTCAAAGGGTAAATTCCAATCAGGTGGCTGAACAATAGGTGCAGAGATCAATGCTTTCTTAAGTATTTCAAATGCTTCTACGCAATCATCATAAAAAACAAATGGTATATCTTTTTGTAATAAATTAGTCAGAGGCCGAGAAATTTTTGAGAAGTCCTTAATGAACCTCCTATAAAAACCGGCGTGACCAAGGAATAACATGCCCATCAATATTATCAGACAAGAGATCTTTAACAATAGCAATATTAGGTTCAACTTTAACTTGCTCAGGAGGTGTATAAGTTCTAATATTGCTTTTACGAACCACAGTTGAAGCTTTAGCATGATCTTTTATCCTAACAGGAAAAGGTGGTTCCTCAACATAAGCAGTAGGAACAATAGGATCATTATAAGTGACAGTCTTTTCTTCAACTTCAATAGGTGCAGCTACTTTTACTTCTATGGGAGGATGATATTTAAACCACTTCTCCCTAGGGAGATCAACATGAGTAGCAAAAGATTCACAGAAAGAAGCTACTATTTTAGAGTCAAGTCCATATTTAGTGCTAAATTTACGGAAAACATCGGTATCCATAAAAGGTTTAACACAATCAAACTTAGGTATCATACCTGACTTCTTACCTTCGTCGAGGTCCCAATCTTCAGAGTTGCATTTAATTCTTTCCAATAAATCCCATTTGAATTCAATAGTCTTCATCATAAAAGAGCCAGCACAAGAAGTATCGAGCATGGTGCAATTGTTATCAAAAAGCCGAGCATATAAATTTCGAATAATCATTTCTCTTGAGAGCTCATGATTGGGGCATGAATATAACATTGATTTAAGCCTCCCCCAAGCTTGAGCGATGCTTTCTCCTTCGCGAGGCCAAAAATTATATATATATAATTGTGATCACGATGAACAAGATGCATAGGATAAAACTTCTGATGAAATTCCAATTTCAATCGATTGTAGTTCCATGATACCGTATCATCACATAGACTATACCATGTCAATGCATGTCCCTTAAAAGATAAAGGGAAGACCTTCTTCTTAATAACATCATCAGGCACACCTGCAAGCTTAAATAATCCACAAACTTCATCCACATATATTAGGTGCTCATCAGGATGCATTGTTCTGTCTCCTGCAAAAGGATTAGCTGGCAGTTTTTCTGTCATATCCGAAGGAATGTCAAAGTAGACATTTTCATTTTCAGTAGGTTCAATAGGTTGAGGAGTAACTCTTTTCTCTACTGGTCGGGGTGAAGATACCCCGAACAAGCACCCCAGAGGATTACTTTCCATAGTAACAAGTGACATTAAATTTCAGCACACTATATAAATTTTTCCTTACCAAATTCCACCTACCAAAGGCGCTTCACTCCCCGGAAACGATGCCAGAAAAGAGTCTTGATGACCCACAAGTATAAGAGATCTATCGTAGTCCTTTTGATAAGTAAGAGTGTCGAACCCAACGAGGAGCAGAAGGAAATGATAAGCGGTTTTCAGCAAGGTATTCTCTGCAAGCACTGAAATTATAGGTAACAGATAGTTTTGTGATAAGATAATTGGTAACAAGAAACAAGTAACAAAAGTAAATAAAATGTAGCAAGGTGGCCCAATCCCTTTTGTAGCAAAGGACAAGCCTGGACAAATTCTTATATAGAGAAAAGCGCTCCCGAGGACACATGGGAATTATCGTCAAGCTAATTTTCATCATGTTCATATGATTCACTTTCGGTACTTTGATAATTTGATATGTGGGTGGACCTGTGCTTGGGTACTGTCCTTACTTGGACAAGCATCCTACTTATGATTAACATCTACTGCAAGCATACGCAACTACAACAAAAGTATTAAGGTAAACCTAACCATAGCATGAAACATATGGATCCAAAGCATCCCCTTACGAAGCAACGCATAAACTAGGGTTTAAGATTCTATCACTCTAGCAACCCATCATCTACTTATTACTTCCCAATGCCTTCCTCTAGGCCCAAATAATGGTGAAGTGTCATATAGTCGATGTTCACATAACACCAGTAGAGGAGAGACAACATACATATCATCAAAATATCGAACGAATACCAAATTCACATGACTACTAATAGCAAGACTTCTCCCATGTCCTCAGGAACAAACGTAACTACTCACAAAGCATATTCATCTTCATAATCATAGGAGTATTAATATGCATATAGGATCTGAACATATGATCTTCCACCAAATAAACCAACTAGCATCAACTACAAGGAGTAATTAACACTACTAGGGTTTGAGAGGAGATGGTGCTGGTGAAGATGGTGATGGAGATTGACCCTCTTCCGATGAGAGGGTCGTTGGTGATGACGATGGTGATGATTTCCCCCTCCCGGAGGGAAGTTTCCCTGGCAGAACAGCTCCGCCAGAGCCCTAGATTGGTTCCGCCAAGGTTCTGCCTCGTGGCGGCGGAGTCTCGTCCCGAAAGCTGGCTTATGATTTTTTTTCTCATTGAAAGATTCCATATAGCAGAGGATGGGCATCGGAGGGCCACCAGGGGGCCCATGAGGCAGGGGGTGCGCCCAGGGGGGTAGGGCGCGCCCCCACCCTCGTGGGTAGGGTGTGGCCCCCCTCTGGAACTTCTTGCGCTCTGTATTTTTTATATATTCTGATAATGACTTCCGTGAAGTTTCAGGACTTTTGAAGCTATGCAGAATAGATCTCTAATATTTGCTCCTTTTCCAGCCTAGAATCCCTGCTGCCGGCATTCTCCCTCTTTATGTAAACCTTGTAAAATAAGAGAGAATAGGCATAAGTATTGTTACATAATGTGTAATAATAGCCCATAATGCAATAAATATCGATATAAAAGCATGATGCAAAAATGGATGTATTAGTTATCCCTTGCATATTATAGTTCGTCACGAAGTTCTAGTAACTTGGTGATAATGACTAGAGAACTCCGTCAATCACTATATTATCTGGAAGATTAACTCCCACTTGATTCAAGTGATTGTAGTATTCAGACATTCTGAGCACATGCTCACTAGCTGAGCTATTCTCCTCCATCTTGTAGGCAAAGAACTTGTGAGAGGTCTCGTACCTCTCGACTCGGGCATTAGTTTGAAATACCAATTTTAGCTCTTGGAACATCTTATATGCTCCATGGCATTCAAAATGTTTTTGAAGTCCCGGTTCTAAGCCTTAAAGCATGGCGCACTAAACTATCAAGTAGTCATCATACCGAGCTTGCCAAACGTTCATAACGTCTGCATCTGCTCCAGCAATAGGTCTGTCACCTAGCGGTGCATCAAGGACATAATTCTTCTGTGCAGCAATGAGGATAATCCTTAGACGACGGAGCTAGTCCGCATCTTTGCTACTAACATCTTCCAACATAGTTTTCTCTAGGAACATATCATAAATAAATCGGGAAGCTATACGCGAGCAATTGATCTACAACATCTTTGCTACTAACATCTTCCAACATAGTTTTCTCTAGGAACATATGGAAATACTATCAGGACTAAGTTCCTGATAAATTTAAGCTCAATTAATCATATTACTTAAGAACTCCCACTTAGATAGACATCCCTCTAATCATCTAAGTGATCACGTGATCCATATCAACTAAACCATGTCTGATCATCACGTGAGATGGAGTAGTTTTCAATGGTGAACATCACTATGTTGATCATATCTTCTATATGATTCAAGCTCGACCTTTCGGTCTCAGTGTTCCGAGTCCATATCTACATATCCTAGGATCGTCAAGTTTAACCCAAGTATTGTGCGTGTGCAAAACTGGCTTGCACCCGTTGTATGTGAACGTAGAGCTTATCACACCCGATCATCACATGGTGTCTCATCACGAAGAACTGTCGCAATGGTGCATACTCAGGGAGAACAGCTATACCTTGAAATTTTAGTAAGGGATCATCTCATAATGCTAACATCGTACTAAGCAAAATAAGATGCATAAAAGATAAACATCACATGCAATCAAAATATGTGACATGATATGGCCATCGTCATCTTGTGCCTTTGATCTCCATCTCCAAAGTACCGTCACGATCTCCATCGTCACCGGCATGATACCATGATCTCCATCATCTTGATCTCTATCAACGTGTCGTCACATGCTTGTCTTGCCAACTATTGCTTTTGCAACTATTGCTATCACATAGCGATAAAGCAAAGCAATTATATGACGCTTGCATCTTATGCAATAAAGAGACAACCATAAGGCTCCTGCCAGTTGCCGATAACTTTAACAAAACATGATCATCTCATACAACAATTTATATCTCATCATGTCTTGACCATATCACATCACCATATACCCTGCAAAAACAAGTTAGACGTCCTCTACTTTGTTGTTGCAAGTTTTACGTGGCTGCTACGGGCTTCCAGCAAGAATCGTTCTTACCTACGCAATAAAACAACAACCTAGTATAGTGATTGCTTTTTGATCTTCGGAAAGAACCCTGTTCATTGAAACCGATTCAACTAAAGTTGGAGAAACAGACACCCACTAGCCACCTGTGTGCGAACACTAGTAGAAAAAGGGGCTTTGGTTCGGCCAGAAAAGAGCATTAGTACTGGTTGCATTACGAACCGGGACTAATGTGAGCATTAGTCCCGGTTCGAGCGGCTAGGGCACCGTACATGCATTACTCCCGGTTCAAATGGGACCTTTAGTCTTGGTTGGTGCCACGAACCGGGACTAAAGGGTGCGATGCCCATTAGTACCGGTTCATGCCACCAACCGGTACTAAAGGTTACCGGTTTGTGCCACGAACCGGTACTAATGGTGCAATTTTAAAATCCTACAACCCCCCCTCCCCCCCCCCGGTGTATCGCCTTTTTAGTTTTGTAAAAAGCAAAAGAAAATGATAAAAACTTCAGAAGTTAAAATCCTTTGAGATGTAGTTATGTTACTACATCTACTAGTTAGGAAAATTTAAAAACTTAAATTTGGACATGTTTTGCAAAAAGTGTAGGGAAAATGTAAAACGGCTATAACTTTTGCATACGATGTTAGAAAAAATGTATAATATATCAAAATGTTCAGCAAGAAAACCCGCATCCGATTTTGACCGCCTACGGCCAGTTTGCAAATTTGTAGAATCCTCAAATTCCAAAAGGAAAAAAGTTATGCTCAAATTTTAGTTTTTTTTTAAAAAAAATTCGTTAAATCTGGTCAAACTGTGGTCAAACTACTTATTCAAGAAGTATTAGTGTTACTAAATAATTATTCAAGAATATTAGTGTTACTAAATAATTATTTCAGTTTTTTTGAATTTTGGTCAAATCTGGTCAAACTATGGTCAAACAATGGTCAAACTACTTATTCAAGAAATATTAGTGTCACTAAATAATTATTGTTTTTTGGAACAATAGTTTTAAACTCAAACAGTGAAATGTGTGACTTCATGCTCAAGCTAAACTCCTGAGGGTTAATAGGATTGACATCTCACTATTGTCAGCAAAACAACAAGTGCAGACTTGGAAATGAGGGAGAATAGAACACGAAAGTTAAGCGTGCTCAGGCTGGGGGAGTGGGACGATGGGTGACCGTCCGGGAAGTTAGATGATTTGGAATGATGAGGGGTGATTAGAGATTAAATTGAGCAGTGATGAGGGGTGATGAGAGATTAGAGGTTAAAATAATTCAGAAATTTGAAAATCGGGAAAGAAGTTCAAAAAAAATCCTTTAGTACCGGTTGGTGTTACCAACCGGGACTAAAGGTGGACCTCCAGGCAGCTGCCACGTGGAGGGCCTTTAGTCTCGGTTCGTATAAGAACCGGGACTAAAGGGGGACCTTTAGTAACGACCCTTTAGTCCCGGTTCCAGAACCGGGACTAAAGGCCCTTATGAACCGGGACAAAAGGCCCGTTTTCTACTAGTGGAAGCACATCGGTAGATCCAGTCTCGCGTAAGCGTATGCGTAATGTCGGTCTGAGCCGCTTCATCCAACAATACCGCTGAATCAAAAATCAACTAGTGACAGCAAGCAATATGTATATACCCACGCCCACAACTCCTTTGTGTTCTACTCGTGCATATAATATCTACGCATAGACATGGCTCGGATGCCACTGTTGGGGAACACAATATTTCAAAAATTTCCTACGATCACGCAAGATCTATCTAGGAGATGCATAGCAACGAGAGGGGAGAGTGTGTCCACATACCCTCTAGACCGAAAGCGGAAGCATTATGTAACGCGCTTGATGTAGTCGAACATCTTCGTGATCCAACTGATCAAGTACCGAACACACGGCACCTCCGCGATCTGCACATGTTCAACTCGGTGATGTCCCTCGTACTCTTGATCCAGTTGAGGCTGAGGGAGAGTTTCTCAGCATGACGGCGTGATGAGGGTGATGATGAAGTTACCGATGCAGGGCTTCACCTAAGCACTACAACGATATGACCGAGGTGGAAATCTATGGAGGGGGGCACCGCACACGGCTAAGACAACTGTCAACTTGTGTGTTCTAGGGTGCCCCTGCCCCCGTATATAAAGGAGCAAGGGGGAGGCCGGCCGGCCCTCATGGGGCGAGCCCCAAGTAGGATTCCAACTAGGAACAGGAATCCTAGCTATTCCTAGTAGGTTTCCAACAAGGGAAGAGGGGAAGGAAGGAGAGGGAGAGAGGGAGAAGGACAGGGAGGGGGGAGCCACCCCCTCCTAGTCCAATTCGGACTCCTCAAAGGGGGGGGCAGCCCTAGGGCCCTCTCCTCCCTCTCTCACAAGGCCCATGTTGGCCCATTAGTCCCCTCGGGGTTTCGATAACCCCCCTGGCACTCTGATATTTATCCGGTGATCCCAGAACTCATCCGCTGTCCGAATAACATTGTGCAATATATCAATCTTTATGTCTCGATCATTTTGAGACTCCTCGTCATGTCCGTGATTACATCCAGGACTCCAAACTACCTTCGGTACATCAAAACACATAAACTCATACTATCGATCGTCATCGAGCATTAAGCGTGCGGACCCTGCGGGTTCGAGAACTATGTAGAAATGACCGAGACTCATCTCCGATCAATAACCAATAGCGGAACCTAGATGATCATATTGGTTCCTACATATTCTACAAAGATCTTTATCGGTCAACCCGCATAACAACATACATTGTTCCCTTTGGCATCGGTATGTTACTTGCCTGAGATTCGATCGTCGGTATCATCATACCTAGTTCAATCTCGTTACCGTCAAATCTCTTTACCCATTCCGTAATGCAACATCCCGCAACTAACTCATTAGTCACATTGCTTGCAAGGCTTATAGTGATGTGCATTATCGAGAGGGCCCAGAGATACCTCTCCGACAATCGGAGTGACAAATCCTAATCTCGATCTATGCCAACTCAACAAACACCACCAGATACACCTATAGAGCATATTTATAATCACCCAGTTACGTTGTGACGTTTGATAGCACATTAAGTGTTCCTTCGATATTCGGGAGTTGCATAATCTCATAGTCATAGGAACATGTATAAGTTATGGATAAAGCAATAGCAATAAACTAAACGATCGTAGTGCTAAGCTAACAGATGGGTCATGTCAATCACATCATTCTCAAATGATGTGATCCCATTTATCAAATGACGACTCATGTCTATGGTTGGGAAACTTACCCATCTTTGATTAACGAGCTAGTCAAGTAGAGGCATACTAGTGACACTCTGTTTGTCTATATATTCACACATGTACTAAGTTTCCGGTTAATACAATTCTAGCATGAATAATAAACATTTATCATGATATAAGGAAATATAAACAACAACTTTATTATTGCCTCTAGGGCGTATTTCCTTCACTTCCGCCTTCATCTTGATTGCCGGCAATTCTTCTTGCATCACTTCAGCTTGAAGCTCCGACCTCTCCAGCTTCTGCTCAAGATCGCGAACATGAGCAGCCACAGCATCAGCTGCTTTGCCGGAGTTGTTCCTAGATGACTGGAACCGGCGTGTCCTTCATTTCTTCCATCTCAAGCTAGCATATGGAGGAAAATGATAGGCATTATTGGGAGAACTATTTCACATTTTGCAAACCAACCCAAGCAAGAGAAACCAAACCAACACACAAATGGATTATTTGAAGCAACCAAACCAGCACACAAAATCTATACATAGATATTTTACTCAAACTCAAACAGAAGAAGATGATGACTAGTAACTTGACAGCATTATTTGACTAGTAACTTATGTGACCTGGAGACATGCAATTGGAACAATATGATCGCTTCATCAAGGCCAGAATGGTGGTTCTATATAAGATGGCTTCCCGAGTGAGCCGATCATCAAACTAACATTCGGATCATATTTCATCATATCATAAAAATGCAACAAATAGCTACAGCAAGTCTTGATATATTTGTTGAACTATCAAACAATATCAAAGCATGGAACATAGTGTGTGTTCTTGACTGGCTCCGAATCAAACAGCATCAAACAACATCAAACCTAGCTGTGAATCAAACAGGGCTGAGGTTTCTAGACAAAAGTTTGAACTGGTTGGACAAACATGGAGTGACTTACCATAGCAGTCTTGACTGGCTCCGAAAACCCGTGCTTCTTGCTGTTGTGGGTGGCCTTAAACAAGTCAATCGCAGACAGCTCCTCACCCTTATGCTCTTCTTTCTAAAATGTTTTTCAACAAAAATCAAAATTTTATTCAGCAAGAATCAGAAATGTTATTCAACGAGGATCAAACGGTAAGATCTCTAGAGAAAAGTTCTCAGAGTGAGAAAAATTTGTGCTGTGTAGTGCCTCGAACCAGCTCTCTAATTGTAAACGACTTTTTCTCGATTCATCTAGTTTGACACACAGGTTTCCTACAAAAAAGCATATTGTCAGCATTATCTAGCACTAGCATATCATGTGCAGAACATAAAGCAGCAAACAAAGCAGAGACAAACCTTGTGTCTTGGGGTAGACCACATCTCCACCGGAGCTTGCCATTCACCGTCCATATCTGGCACCGAGACTTGATGCTGACTTTGTTTCCAGCTACGGTATCAAAATACTTCTTCTTGATCTGATGGCGTCTGCTCTTTGAATTTTTCTGTAGAATATCTTTGCACGCAGTGTTGATGGTCTTCAAGTCTGTGTTCATCTCAAAATTTGCCTACCAAGACATCAAACAAGGTAGGAACAATATTAGTGATCATGCATAGGTGTAACAGAAAATAGATAGCACATTAACTACGAAACAAGTAGATGTCCAGATTTAAGTTTTTTAATTTTCCTAACTAGTAGATTTGGTAATATAACTACATCTTGAAAGATTTTATTTTTTGAAGTTTTTATCATTTTCTTTTGTTTTTTTCCAAACTAAAATGCCGATACAGGGGGGGTAAGAGTTTTTGAGATACAAACCCCTTTAGTCCCGGTTTGAGACACGAGCCAGGAGTAAAGGACATCGCACCCTTTAGTACTGGTTCATGTCTGAAACCGGGACTAAAGGTCTAATCTTTAGTCCCAGTTTGAGATACGAACCGGGACTAAAGGGCATCGCACCCTTTAGTCCTGGTTCGTGTCTCAAACCGGGACTAAAGGTCCCATTTGAACCGGGACTAATACCTTCCCGACGGCCTAGCCGCTCGAACCGGGACTAATGCTCACATTAGTTCCGGTTCGTAATGCAACCAGGACTAATGTGTACATTGAGCTGTGACCAAAGCCCTCTTTTCTACTAGTGTTATTAAGGGTCAGTTTGGTTGGCATCCTCGTCATGTATTGCCTGGCCTGGAATTGTCCCTGGATTCTACTAGTGGTTGTTTGGTTGCTGCCCTATGAAAAAGAGAACTTGCCTAGCGTGGACTCCTTGTATTGTAAATTTGTAATTAGCCTGGGCAGAACTCGAGGCACTCTAATTAGCCTGGGCCAGGCGATCTAGTTCGGACGCCTAGGCCTGTGGCCACGAGCTAAATAGCAACCTGGATGGGACTTTGCATGATAAAAAAATGATTCACGGACTGTATGATGGGACGTTGATGCTTTACCAGGCGAGGGACCAAACCAAACGCTTGGTTGCCACACTAGCATGGTTAGGCAGAAAAAATTCATGTTTGATGTCCATGCCAGGCAGCAGAAAACTTCCTGGCACGAGGGCTAGGTCACCATCCAAACTGACCGTAACTACTTGCCATCTCATTATTTTTGCTTATGTGGCATCTACATTACTAGTTATGTTATGAGCCGTTGTGAAGAGAGATAGGAAGCTCATCGGCACCACACAACGAGGCGACATCTGACATTTTGGTCTTTCGTTGGCCTTTGAGTTGTCGCCTTGTGGGCACTATACTCATCGATTTAATGATTGCAATTTTTAAGTAAACATTGAGGGAGTACATGATTTTTCCCTTTTCTTATACAATAGGGTATATAAATATGTGAAGAGATTCGCTAACTGTCAGTCTAGCTAGTTCCTACAGATCATTAGTATCACTAGTAACAATTGTTTGAGCTCTTTGTCTGAGCCTCCGGTTCACAGGCAGGACTATTATTTACTTTGTCCCGGGTTCTCCTGCCCAGGAACCAAAGCACGAGGGGGATGGCGATGTAGGCGAGCACGGCGGCGAACAGCGTGATGACGTACCCCATCGCCTTGCACCCTCGGCTGCTGTCGACGGCATACGCCCCGAGGAGGCCGAGCAGGTCTAGCACGATTGCTGTGTTCATGGCATAGAGCAGGAAGACATTGTTCTGCAGAGACTCCTGCAGTAGCAGGACGATGACGACGACCGACGCCACGAACGAGGTCGAGTAGCAGTAGAAGAAGGCGCTGTACCGGGGCGGGTTGCTAAGCCGCATCATGGCGTTCCCCCCATGGTCGCCATCGGGCGGCTTCATGGCGGCCTGGTAGGTGACGCTCGCCGCCAGGATCACCAGCACCATCATGTACTTCCGCCTGGCACTATTCCCGCTCTTGTGTTGTCGCCTCATTGCCCTGTCGCCGGCTGGACTTGGCCGTTATGAGTTGCGGTCTTCTTCTCCATTGGAATCGCCGAATATGAGCAGGACCAGCAGCGCCATGACCGTGATGGCAATCAGCGTGATTGCCGCGGCGACCAGGACGAAGACGTACATGATGCTAGCTGCTGAGGTAGTCCCGCTGAGGTAAGCGCCCATCAGGCCGAACAGGGCGATCACCAATTCACCATGCACACATATAGCGCGTAGCACCGTATGCCCGGCTTATACAAGTTCGGGTTCACAAGCAGGATGATGAGCATGATGGACACCATGAAACTCGTCGAGTTGCAGTAGAAGAACGCTTGGTACCTCATCCCGTATGTGTCGGCCATGATGGGTTCTCCCGCACGGTGCCCCTCCGTGCAGAAGCCCTCCTGCGGTGTCAGTCCAGCTTGGTAAGTGATGGTAGCCACCAGGATGGCGAGAAGCAGCAGCCGCTTGCGCCTCTTCTCCAGCTTCCTGTTGTCCTTGTTGCTCATTTCCTTGTGTTCCAGCGTGAAGAAGACCACGTGAATTACCACGTACACCAAAGTAGCAGCCGGCAAGGCTATGAGCTTGACGGTGGTGACGATGTCCCGGCAGCTCCCGGTCGCGTACGCGCCAATGAGGCCGAGCAAGCACAGTAGCATCACCACCACGAGAGGATTCGAGACAACCACCAACACCATCATCATGAGGAAGATGTAGACGAGAACCAGGTCGATCAGCGCGATGACGTTGGCAGAGGAGCCCGCATTCCCGCAGCTCCCGGCGACGTAGGCCCCCCAGGAGGCCGAGCAGCACAACCAGGATGAGCTCGCACAGCTGCACCATGGCACAGAGCACCGGCTCTGCAGGCTCCGGACCAGGAGCAGCACGATGATGAGCAGCGACACCATGAACCCCGTGGTGTTGCAGTAGAAGAAGGTCGTCCGGTGGAGATGCTGACGGCCGTCACTACCGGAATTGCACCCTATGCTGACGGCCCTGGCAGTCGGCATAGCCCTGCTATGTCGTCGGGACAGGCCCCCGTCGGCATAGGTCCGTCGGCAACATATACGTCGGCGTAGCCCGGGAGGTCGTCGGCATAGAAAGGCCGTCGGCATAGGACCTATCCCGACGTTGTCCGTACAACTATGCCGACGGCCCTGGCCGTCGGCAACGTTCCCATCTAACAGTGGCCGCCGTCAAGTGACGACCAACCTCTGCTCGCCACGTGGCGCAACTAAGCCGACGGCTAGGCCGTCGGCATAGATGCCACGTGTCGGCAACTCGGCGTTCCTGGGACAGGGCTATGCCGATGGCCTAGCCATCGGCTTAGCCGTCGGCTTAGTTTAAAACGATGCCGACGGCTAGGCCGTCAACACAGATGCCACGTGTCAGCAACTGGGCGCTCACGCGAGCACTATGTCAACGGCCTAGCCGTTGGCATAGTTTGTATTTGATTTTTTTTCTTTTTCCTGTTTGTTTCCAGATCAATTCAATTCAAATATACAGCAAATATATATGATGGAAATAGACATATGGAACAAATCTAAGTATCATCTGGCACTGTCACAACAATATATGCATAAGCATCATCAGAATCAACATAAGCATATAAAGAAATCACACAAGTCATCTAAAGGACCATCAAAAGTAACCGAAAGGATCATCACCACCACATACAAGTCATCTAAAGGATCATCATCACCACACACAAGTCATCTAAAGAAACATAAGCATAAGCACACAAGTACCCAAAAGGCTTAAGCGCCAGGACGTCGAGCACCGCGGAGGTCATCACCACCAAGACCGCCGAAGCCCAGGTCGTCACTTCTAGCAGCAGTGCTACCGCCAAGACCGCCTCCACCTCCGCCTCCGCGGATCGGAGTGGTCGGGCTCCGTGACTCGGGAGTGCTATGAAGACCACTGCCGACGGTTGATCCATCGGTTCCCTGGATGTTGAAAAGACATATTAACGGGATATATGACTGTGTTGAAAGGCATGATATGATTTGGGTGAATAGATTGGGGATGAACTAACCGGCGAGGGGCCAGGTTTCTGTGCCACAAACTCCTCAAAGGTCAGCAGCCTTGGTTGTGCAGGAGGACATTGTGCTGGTTGCAATTGAGGTCACTTGCCGGCCGCCATTTCCTAAAATACGTGCTGCATCTGGCGATCCCTCTGCACATGGTATGCATAAAGGCTCTCGTGCCACGCCATGGTCTCCTAGCGCGTGTACTCCATGTAGGCCTACGGTATGACATGATGGAACTCATAAAACTACTAAATGCGGAAAATAAAGTGAGCAATGAAGATAAGAGGGAAAATACTTGCAGTTTGCCGCACCTGAAAGAGGGACTGTGACTGTGCCCTGGTCATTGGCGTGCTCGTGCGCTGGCTCAGGCTCGGGTCGATCCGATGGAGCTGTGTGTAGGAGATAGTAGGAGTGATCACATCATCGAGAATCGCCTCCCGACCGTGCTCCTTGGGCCCCATGCCCACCACCACCCTATCGTCCAGATCCGCCGCAATGGGGTCGGGTGTGTCAGGATGTAACTTCAGATACCCATCGGAGTAGGCCTTCTTCCTCTGCGCGGTCTTCTTGCCGTAGTGCTTGGGCTCGCCAGGCTTAGCCGTTCCACTGGTCAAAGCCCGCTCGTGCAAAGTCAAAGGGCTAGATCCCATGCTCAAATGCTACAGCGTTAGGCGAGATGGGGACCCTGGGGGTAGCAATTCCACCGGAGCATTGCACCGGGCCCTCATACATGCTGTACGGTGTGGTGGCATGTCCGAAGAGGCGGCACGCGTCTCCGGGGTGTGCCCCTGATACGTCTCCAACGTATCCATAATTTTTTATTGTTCCATGCTATATTATATTCTGTTTTGGACATTCTTGGGCTTTATTATACACTTTTATATTATTTTTGGGACTAACCTATTAACCGGAGGCCGAGCCTAGAATTGCTGTTTTTTGCCTATTTTAGGGTTTCGCAGAAAAAGAATATCAAATGGAGTCCAAACGGAATGAAACCTTCGGGGATGTGATTTTCGGAACGAACATGATCCAGAGGACTTAGACCCTACGCCAATACATCAACCAGGAGGCCACGAGGTAGGGGGCGCACCTACCCCCCCAGGCGCGCCCTCCACCCTCGTGGGCCCCCTGTTGCTCCACCGACGTACTCCTTCCTCCTATATATACCTACGTACCCCCAAACTACCAGATACAGAGCCAAACCCCTAATTCCACCGCCGTAACTTTCTGTATCCACGAGATCCTATCTTGGGGCCTTTTCCGGAGCTCCGCCGGAGCGGGCATTGATCATGGAGGGCTTCAACATCAACACCATAGCCTCTCCGATGAAGTGTGAGTAGTTTACCTCAGACCTACGGGTCCATAGTTATTAGCTAGATGGCTTCTTCTCTCCTTTTGGATCTCAATACAAAGTTCTCCCCCTCTCTTGTGGAGATCTATTCGATGTAATCTTCTTTTGCGGTGTGTTTGTTGAGACCGATGAATTGTGGGTTTATGATCAAGTTTATCTATGAACAATATTTGAATCTTCTCTGAATTCTTTTATGTATGATTGGTTATCTTTGCAAGTCTCTTCGAATTATTAGTTTGGTTTGGCCTACTAGATTGATCTTTCCTGCAATGGGAGAAGTGCTTAGCTTTGGGTTCAATCTTGCGGTGTCATTTCCCAGTGACAGTAGGGGCAACAAGGCACGTATTGTATTGTTGCCATCGAGGATAACAAGATGGGGTTTACATCATATTGCATGAGTTTATCCCTCTACATCATGTCATCTTTCTTAAAGCGTTACTCTGTTCTCTTGAACTTAATACTCTAGATGCATGCTGGATAGCGGTCGATGTGTGGAGTAATAGTAGTAGATGCAGGCAGGAGTCGGTCTACTTGTCTCGGACATGATGCCTATATACATGATCATACCTAGATATTCTCATAATTATGCTCAATTCTGTCAATTGCTCAATAGTAATTTGTTTACCCACTGTGAATACCTATGCTCTTGAGAGAAGCCACTAGTGAAACCTATGGCCCCCGGCTCTATCTTCCATCATATTAATCTTCCAATACTTAGTTATTTCCTTTTCCTTCTATTTTACATTGCATCTTTGTCGGAGTAAATAGCCATGGGTAGCCTAGACGGCTTCCCCAGGCCCTTTTGAAAAAATTACGAGCCCGTCCGGCTCTCAAGAATCCAAGACATGGGGCCGCCTTCCCCTTGCTGGCTGTCACCCAGGCCGGCTTTCGGAAGGTGGCCCGACTTTAGCCCTCATGAAGAAAGCCATGGGAGGGCCGACTTCGAGAAGCCGGCCACGAGGAGGCCGACTCCAAGAAGCCGGCTCCCATAAAGCGGTCGAGACCGTACCCTCAAAGTTTGCATCCACCTAGCGGCGATGTGACGGGGCGTGGCTACAGTGAAGCCTGCCACCCCCGAATCCCGGAGCACGCCTGGCACAGTGCGCCGTACGGAGTGGGCAAGACCCGTCCGGCACGGCACTGTTGCCATGTAGACCCTGATGTCACCCACGACGGGCCGCCAGCGCGGCCCACGGGCGGTGGGCCCCTTCGGGCAGAGAGACGCCCGAAGGCGGCCAGGCCTCCCCCAGTCGGCCCGAGACGGGGCCGGCTCCCCGCAGCCGGCTCGCTACCCCCCTCGAAGGAGACACCCCATTAAGGAGACAAGACGCGGTAAGGCTACAGCGATCGCCCACCGGTCGGCGGCACTGTAGCCACGGTTACCTCGACGAAGCCCTCGTCATCAGGTTGAGGCAACAGTAACCAGCCACCGACAAGACCCTTGGCAGTGGGGCCTGCCTGTTGCCAAGGAGTTGGCAGCCGGCGGGACCCACCAGCCGGCGGGCCCTAGCAGTCGGCGCAGAAGCCGGCGAGCGTAGTCATAGACGGCTGGGCCCCGCGCCCAGCCGGATTACCATTGTACCCCCAGGGGGTAGGCCTATATAAACCCCCCGGGACGCCCATGCAAAGGGTTGATCCCTGCTAGTTTTAGGCACCACATAGGGAGGAGAAGAGAGCGAGCCGTGCCCTTCTTCCTCCTCCCACCGAACAGCTCAAGGAGCATTGTGTAGCTACTTATCCATCTAGTGATCATGCGGAGACCCCGCAGAGCAGCAGTAGGGGTGTTATCTCCACGGAGAGGCCCGAAGCTGGGAAAGATTCGCCGGCGTGCATGTCTTCGCCTCATCCCGTTTCCAGGCACCGGCGACGTCTTACTGGCTCCCACAATGATAAGCCACCTGTTGGCATATGTCGCACCTACCACCCGACATTTGGCGCCCACCGTGGGGCCAGGTGCATCGGCGTCCGGAGACCTGTTCTGGACGGGAACCCTCTTCCTCCCCAGCGAGCGTAGACAGCCTGGCACGCCCGATGGCGCTTGCCACGACGCGCTGCAAGGCGTCACCAGCATCTGCGCGGCGAGCAGCCTCGCCAATCTCCTCGACGAAACCCTCATCTCCGACGAGCTCGCCTCCGATGCGGCCACCGACCACCTCGCCAACCTCCTCGGCCAGCTCCATGTCTCCAGCGAGCCCGCTGTGGATCTAGAGTCGGTTGGCTCCGCCGACCCGATGCCTGTCGACTCCGACACGGCCTCCTTCGACACCTTCCCCACCAACGTCGCGATCTACAACGACCCGCTTCCTCGGACCGACGGGCGCGATACTATCACCACCGAAGTGATGGTCGTCGGCCAGGGCGGCCCGGCCGACGAGAGTGCCCACGACGCCCCGCACGCGGCGGCCCACGACTTGTCCACCCCCCTCCCGGCTGATGCCGACGAAGAAGCACTGGAGGCACGCCGCCTCGCCCTCCTCGCAGAGGGCCGGAGGCTGGCTTCCGTGAGACGCCTCACTAAGGCCTACCAGCGCGAAGCTGACCGCGCCGCCTTCGTCACGCCGGCCCCGGGCGGGCCAAGCCGGGCCGGCATTGTCAAGCAACGCGGCGCCGTCATCCCCGACATGCTGGGAGTCGACCGCCCGGTCTATGCCACTCCGCTCGAGAACTTGCGTGCCGCCCAGGCGGCTGTGGACGAGTTGGACGGCTTGGAGGCCGAAGAACTCCCCCACATGACCCGGCGCATCCAGCAACTGATCGACGCGGCCGCACGACGGCACGAAGCCGACGCCCGCGCGGGAAGCCCTCCCCCGCGACGAGATCACGACGCGACGTCCCGGACACCGACTACGACCAACGCCCGCGCGCGGCGCGAGAAAGAGCCGGCGGCCAGCCGAAGCCGCACCCGAATCTCCATCGAGCGAGACGCGGACGGCCATCCCCGAGCCATGGAATGGCGGGGCAACTCGCCTCCGCCTCAACCCCGCGGAGAGAGATATCCCACCACGCCGCCAGTGGCGCACCCGACTCTCAGCGGCCGACTAGGTCGCCGCGAAGGAGTCGGCAAGAACGACGCCCGCCATCGGATCGACCGCCTGGAGCGATCCCTGGCGCTGGAAGAAGAAGACGATGTCGGCCCGCCTTATTTCGGCCCCCGCATCCGCGACGAGCCTTTCCCCAAAGGGTTCTCGCTCCCAAGAGACACGCCCAAGTATAACGGCTCCGTGAAGCTGGAAGATTGGTTGATCGACTACTCCACGGCGGCCAGCATAGCCAACGGCAACCGGCGCGTTGCCGTGAAGTACGTGCCCCTCATGCTGCAAGGCACGGCGCGGAGCTGGCTCAACAGCCTCAAGCCTCTCAGCATCAACAACTAGCTAGATTTCACCGAAGCATTCATCCGCAACTTCACCAGCACCTACAAGAGGGCCCCCAAGCCCAGGCAGCTCTCCCTGTGCGTACAGGGCCCAGCCGAGTCCACTCGCGACTACCTCACGCGTTGGGCCGAGCTCCGCAATTCTCGCGAGGGGGTGCACGAGGTGCAAGCCATCGAATACTTCACTGCCGGGTGCCGAGAAGGTACCCTCCTCAAGCACAAGCTCCTCTGCGACGAGCCGACTACGCTCGACGAGCTTCTGGACATAGAAGACAAATACGCCACCGCCGACTCTTCTATGAAGACCGAGCTCTGGGTAGACGCGTCCGGGAAAGTACTCAACCCGGCGCCCAAGATGCCGGCAGGGGATTCCGGCCGACGCCCACACCCGAACGACCACAAGCGCAAGGGCCCTGCGCCGCCTCCCGCTAGTCGGCAGGTGGCCACGGTCGAAGACGCGCTGCCTGAAGGGCGACCCGCGCCCAAGAAGCCCAAGGGCGGCCGGCCGGCTTGGCAGCCGGCTTTCTCCTACGAGCAAACTCTCGATGCCCCGTGCAAATTCCATAGCGGCGCGAAGCCGTCCAACCACACAACCCGGAAGTGCCATTGGCTCACCCGAATCTCTAAAGGCGAGGGGCTCGCGCCGCCTCCACCTGCCGGCCCGCTGCCTCCGGCCGCTCGGCCCGCAGTCGGAGCCGTGCACGACGAATTCCCCGACGAGCAAGAAACCTACATCGTCTTTACAAGCCAGCTCGAAGACCGGCGCGGCAAACGCCGAGAGCGCCAGGAAGTCAGCGTGGTCGCTGCCAACCCCGCCGGACACATGCATTGGTCAAAAAAACCCATCAGCTGGAGCCGGGCCGACCATCCAGAGGTGATGCCGTCTCCCGGCTCTTATGCGTTGGTCCTGGAAGCCACCCTCGCGACGGACAGACGCGCTGCCCGCTTCTCCCGCGTGCTGATAGATGGCGGGAGCAGCATCAACATCTTGTACCGTGACACCCTGGAGAAGCTAAATGTCAAGACGAAGCAACTCATGCCTACTCGGACAGTGTTTCATGGCATCGTACCCGGCTTGTCCTGCGCCCCCATTGGCAAGATCAAGATTGATGTACTCTTTGGGGACAAGGAGCATCTCCGCCGGGAAGCAATCTGGTTTGAAGTGGTGGACCTGGAGAGCCCCTACCACGCGTTGCTTGGCCGACCCGCCTTGGCCAGTTTCATGGCAGTTCCCCACTATGCATACCTCAAGATGAAGATACCAAGTTCGAAGGGCGTCATCACCGTAGCCAGCGATTACAAGAAGTCTTCCGAGTGCGCTGCCGCCAGCAGCCGGCTGGCCGAGTCCCTTGTGATTGCCAAAGAGAAGAAGATGTTGGACCGGGTCGTGGCCATGGCCAGCAAGCAGCCGAACCAGTCCCCCGACCCCAAGGAGTATGATGCCCAAGGATCTTTCCAGCCGGCCAAAGAAACCAAGAAGATACCCCTTGACCCCGAGCACCCCGAGAGGTTTGCCGTCATCAGGGCAAGCCTGAACAGCAAATAGGAAAGCGAGCTCGCCGATTTCCTCCATGAGAATCGGGACATCTTTGCATGGTCCCCCAAGGACATGCCGGGTGTTCCGAAGGAATTCGCCGAGCACAAACTACAGGTCCGAAAAGATGCGAAACCAGTCAAGCAGCCCCTCCGCCGACTATCAGAGGAAAAGAGAAGGATTGTAGGGGAGGAGATAGCCCAGCTTCTGGCAGCCGGCTTCATTATGGAAGTCTTCTTTCCAGAGTGGCTTGCCAACCCGGTCCTCGTGTTAAAGAAGAACAACAAGTGGTGCATGTGTATAGACTACACAAGCCTCAACAAGGCCTGCCCTAAATATCCCTTTGCCCTGCCGAGGATTGACCAAGTGATAGACTCCACGGCCGGATGCGAGCTGTTGAGTTTCTTGGATGCTTACTCAGGATATCACCAGATAAAGCTAGATCCGGACGACCGCCTAAAGACCGCCTTCATCACGCCATTTGGAGCCTTCTGCTACCTGACTATGACATTCGGCATAAGAAATGCCGGTGCCACTTTTCAGTGTTGCATGCAGAAGTGCCTCCTCAAGCAACTCGGCAGAAACGCTCACGTCTACGTGGACGACATTGTGGTGAGGACGGAGAAGCGCGGCACCTTGCTGGAAGACCTCAAAGAAACGTTTGAGAACCTACGCCGGTTCCAAATGAAGCTCAACCCCGAGAAATGCGTGTTCGGAGTGCCAGCCGGCCAGCTCCTAGGCTTCCTGGTCTCCGAACGCGGCATCGAATGCAACCCGGTGAAGATCAAGGCCATCGAGAGAATGGCGATCCCCACCAAGCTTCGAGACATCCAAAAGTTCACCGGATGCTTGGACTCCTTGAACCGCTTCATCAGCCGGCTCAGAGAGAAATCTCTCCCCCTCTACCGCCACATGAAGAAGAGCACTCACTTCGAGTGGAATGACCAGGCCGACCAAGCTTTTCACGAGCTGAAGAAGATGCTGGCCACGCCGCCCGTCCTAGCGGCGCTGACTGAGAAAGAGCCCATGCTCCTTTACATTGCCGCAACCAGCCGGGTGGTCAGCATCGTCATCGTAGTCCAACGCCCAGAAGAAGGCCGAGCCCAGCCGGTCCAGTGGCCGGTGTATTATTTGAGCGAGGTGCTGTCCGCTTCAAAGCAGAACTTCCCGCACTACCAGACGATGTGTTACGGCGTGTACTTCACCGCCAAGAAACTGAAGCCCTACTTTCCAGAGCATCCCATCACGGTCGTATGCACCGCCCCGCTGGCCGAGATCATAGGCAGCCGGGACGCATCTGGCCGAGTGGTGAAATGGGCCATCGAGCTGGCCCCTTACACAATCTTCTACCAGCCCCGCACCGCCATCAAGTCCCAAGCACTGGCCGACTTCCTCGTCGACTGGGCCGAGACCCAGTACCTGCCGCCGGCTCCCGACTCCACCCGTTGGCGCATGCACTTTGACGGGTCCAAGATGCGCACCGGCTTGGGAGCTGGCGTCGTCCTTACCTCTCCCAAAGGCGACAAGCTCAGATACACGCTGCAGATTCACTTTGCCGCCTCCAACAATGTAGCCGAGTACGAGGCACTCATACACGGGCTCCGGCTTGCCAAGGAACTCGGCATCCGCCGGATCCTATGTTATGGCGACTCAGACTTGGTGGTTCAGCAATCATCCGGCGACTGGGACGCCAAGGACGCAAATATGGCAAGCTACCGCTTCCTGGTTCAACAACTCAGCGGATACTTTGAAGGATGCGGGTTCCACCACGTACCACGAGCCGACAACGAGCCAGCTGATGCCCTGGCTCGAATAGGCTCCACTCGGCAAGCAATACCAACCGGCGTCGCTCTACAACGCCTCCTCAAGCCGTCCATCAAGCCGTCTCCAGAGTCCGATTCCATCTTCATACCGCCTGACCCCGACGCGGCCGGGTCCGGCTCGAAGAACCAAGCAGGCGACCCCGGGACTTCAGTAGTCGGCCCGGGGACTTCGGCAACCGACTCGGGGACTGCCACACCCGGCTCGGGGACTGCAGTAGCCGGCCCGGGGACTGCACCAACAAAACAGCCAGCGGCCGACTCCAGCATTTCACCACCCAGCCCGCCCACCCTGATGGCAGTAGCCACATTGGCAGTAGGAGAAGTCACGGCTCCGTCATGGGCTCAGTCCATCCTCAACTTCCTAGTAAACCAAGATCTACCGGCTGACGAAACAGAGGCAAGACAAGTCCAACGTCGAGCCGGAGCATACACAATCGTCAACAGAGAACTCGTCAAGCGCAGTGTCACTGGAGTCCTCCAACGGTGCGTCGAGCAAGAGAAGGGCATTGCAATCCTCAGAGACATTCACCAAGGAGAATGCGGCCACCATGCGGCTTCAAGATCACTCGTCGCCAAAGATTTCCGCCATGGTTTCTTCTGGCCGACTGCTTTGGATGACGCCAAAGAATTAGTTAAATATTGCAAAGGGTGCCAACTCTTCAGCTCCAAGCAACACATGCCGGCTTCGGCACTCAAGACCATTCCCCTCACCTGGCCCTTCGCCGTTTGGGGACTGGACATGGTGGGCCCATTCAAGACGGCGCGCGGCGGCATGACGCATTTGCTCGTCGCTGTGGACAAATTCACCAAGTGGATTGAGTCAAAGCCGATCAAGAAGCTGAATTGGCCGACTGCTGTGGCATTCATCACAGACATAACAACTCGGTACAGCGTGCCACACAGCATCATCACCGACAATGGCACGAATTTTGCCAAAGGAGCATTGGCACGTTTCTGCGCAGCCCAAGGTATCCGGCTGGACTTAGTGTCCGTCGCCCACCCGCAGTCAAACGGCCAGGTCGAGCGAGCCAACGGCCTCATCCTCTCCGGCATCAAGCCCCGACTGGTCGCACCACTGGAGCGTTCAGCCGGCTGTTGGCTCGATGAGCTGCCGGCTGTCCTCTGGAGTCTGCGCACTACCCCAAACAAGTCAACCGGCTTCACTCCTTTCTTCCTCGTGTACGGTGCCGAGGCGATCATCCCAACTGACATCGAATTCGACTCGCCCCGGGTAACCATGTACACGGAGGCGGAGGCCAAGGAAGCACGAGAAGACGGCGTCGACCTGCTGGAAGAAGGCCGGTTGTTAGCCCTCAGCCGGTCTGCCATCTACCAGCAGGGTTTGCGTCGCTACCACAGTCGGAAGGTCAGGCCAGGATCTTTCCAAGAGGGCGATCTTGTGCTCTGGCAGATCCAGCGAACAACCGGCCAGCACAAGCTCTCGGCCCCTTGGGAGGGCCCCTTCGTCATCAGTAGAGCTCTAGGCAACGACTCCTAAAACCTAATCGACGCGCAGAAGCCCAACGCACGCAAGAGAGACGACTCCGGCAAGGAGTCGGAACGGCCATGGAACGCCAACCTCCTTCGAAGATTTTACAGTTGAAATGCAGTATGTATCACGCTAACTTTTGTACTAAATACGAGACAATAGGCCCCCGAGGAGGGCTCGGGGACTGCCATCTTTTATCTATGAATGAAAAGTATCATGCTTATGACCTTGTCATTTCATTTACTTATTCCGTCCGGCACCAGGTTCGACTAGTCGGCTCGGGGACTGGCCGACTGGAGTTATATTAGAAATCCTACCCGCGGTCAGACAAGTAGTGTGCCGACACCCAGGCTTAGCTCTTGCCAAAGTCGCAGTTCTTAGAACCAGCTGTCCGGCTGGCAAGAGTCAAAAGCAGGAAAGGATGCCCACACGAAAAATGGCCAGGGACCAACGGACTAATATAACGAAAGCCGGTTTGCCACCTACCACCGACCGACTACCAAAGTAGCCGGCCGGCCGGTTTCCATTCACTTCACTTCAATCCAAGAAAGCTCGAGTACTTGCCTCCCCAAAGAGGGAAGGCGGCAAAGGAAAAAGCCTAAGGATAAAAAGCATACGCGAATGGAAACCAAACATGCACATAATAATATTTACATAAAAGACCTCCAAGAGGCCAGCATTCAACATAGTTTGGATACACCCCCAGTGGGTGGAACTGCGAAAGCTTAATAAAGATTGTTCAAAAGGCAACAAGCAGGAAAAATAAGGACGGCAGGTCAAGCTGGCGGAGCGACCGACGAGCCGGGCTGGTCGGCGGAGAAGGTTGTGCCGGCTGAAGGAGTGGCCGGCTGGCGAACCTCGGCTTGATCACCGCCTCCCGCAGAGGGCGCACTTCCACGCACCTCGTTGCTGGAGGCACGGTCAGCCTGAGGCCGGCTGGTTGTTCCACTAGCCGGCTCGACGTCTTCACCGTCCTCTTCTTCGTCATCCTCGCCCTCGTCGCTGGAGGCGATCTCCTCTGCCGAGTCCTCGCCCACCGCTGGGTTGAGCCCGAACCACTTCTCCGGCTGGGCAACGCCGCCATCATTGATTTCAGGTGCAAAAACGCTGATGTCGGTGCACTCGGCGATCGTCGAAGCACGCCGGGCGATAGCCGGCCATACCTCCTCCAGCTCCGCGTCGGCCTCCAGCCGCCAAGTGCGCAGCTGGTCCAGGTTCAGCCCTGGGTACCAAGCTCGAACGAACTCCAACGCCTGCCCGGCTCCAAGACGGGCCGCCGACGCCTTCCAAGCTTCAAAGCGACCGACTGCGACCTCCAGCCAGTCAGCAGTCCGGCTTGGGGTGCGCTGGATCGTCTCGCTGGGCCAGAGGGCGGCCAACACCTGCGCCCCGGCACGTTGGAGCCGGCGAAGCATCCGGTGAGCCGGCTGCAGCCGCGCTTGGACAGCCAAGAGCTGCTCCTCAAGCGTCTGATTCGCATTCGGCGCGATGTTGACCCCCGCCTGACGGCGCGCCTCGCGATGGGCCTCGATGGTTTGGGCGGCGAAGGCGGAGTAGCCGGGAAAGTAGTCTGCGCAAGAAAATAGGCAGCAGCACAAGTCAGGCCAAAAACCAGGCGGCAAGGGGCAGGAGAGGAGCGAGGAAGGCGGCTTACCGTCGATCAAGTCCTCGATGCGGCCGAAGCCTTCATCCAGCGCTCGCCGGGTCTCAGCCCAGCTCGCCGCCTCGGTCTCACACTCTGACTTCAGGGCGGCCTCGCTATCCTGCGCTTTCTGCAGGGCCGCCTTGTGGCTCTCCTCTTGGTCAGCCAGCTTCTTGGCCAGGCGGTCACGCTCCTGGACCAAGGCAGCGTACTCAGCATCCTTGGTACGAAGGGCGGCCTGCGCTTCGCTGAGCTCCCTCCTCAAGTCGGCGTTGGCCCCTGAAAGCACGAAAGAAGAAAGAAAGAAAAAAGAAAAAAACCAATAAGGAAAAAGTCGTCAAGGAAGATCTGACACGACTGCTCAGCAGTCGGCCCGAATCTCGGGGACTACACCCAGTGGGTGCCCTGACGCGCCCCCACAGGAGACAGACAAGATCAAGCACTTACTTCGGCTGTTGACCAGGTCGTCGGTATTCCGACCCAACTCCTGAGCCTGGGAGTTGAAGGCGGCAGCACGGGAGTTATGATATTCCTGGAAGTTCAGACAGGAAGCAAAATTAAGGTAGTCGTCAAGAAAGATCCGACCCGACTGCTCAGCAGTCGGCCTGAATCTCGGGGACTACACCCAGTGGGTGCGCTGACGCGCCCCCACGGAAGAAATCAAGAGACCAAAGCGGCCAAGAATGAAAGACTCACCCGGATGGCGGCCCGCGTCGACAGGAACTCCTGGGTGTACTGCTGCAGCAGGGCGGCCTGAGCTTGAAGCCGGCTCCGGACCTCTTGAGCCGCCACATTCAGCTCGCCAGTCCCCCCGCTGGGAGTCCACTCGGACGTGGCGGTGCTGGCCGCCTCCAGAGCCTCCGCCGACTGGCCGGCGCCCGCAACTCGGCGCGACTCTGGCGGAGCGGCGCCTCCCCCTGCGCGCCAACGCGTCACCGGCTGCACCTCGAAGCCGGCTCCGTCCTCCGGCTCACCCCCGGCCGGCTCCTCTGGTGCCGCTGACAATTGGCCGCCTTGGCCCGCTCCGGTTGGCGCTGCCGGTGGCGCTCTCCCCGCGAAGACCACGATGTCCTCCCTCCTCTTCATCAGCGGCGGGTCTTGGACGATTTCCGCAATGGGGTGTCAGGGGCCACGGCTCGAAGGGGAATGGCGAGCAGCGGAGGCTGGTTACGCGAACCCTCCGCCTCCGTTTCCCCGGTCGCCGCCTCCGCCTGGGCCTTGGCTGCCGCGTCGGCCTGCTCCCTCGCCGCCTGGGCGGCCGCTTTTTCTGCCGCCTCACGCTCCTCCCGCGCCTCACGGGCGCTGCATTCCGTGGCCTCCCTGAGGTCAGCGCGGGGGTCCACGCGGCGGGAGCCCGAAGACCCTCCAGTCGGCCCGACTACGGAGCTGCCCGGACCCCGCTCAAGGGAAAGCGGCGCCCTGTCCAGCGAGCGGGAAATGGTTAGGAAAAATGTTCGAACAGGAGAGAATGATGAAAAGCATGCGACCAGGCAATCGACGACTTACGCTGAGACCGCCTGAGGTTGCTTCACCGCCTTGCGGAAGCGGGCCGCTTTCGCGGCCGCCTCATCTCGTTTGGTCGCCGCGGTGGAGGCTTTGGACTTCTTCGGCCGACTACCGAAGAGGATTGATGCGACCCGGCGCTTCTGTGCGCCGCCACTGGCAGCCGGCGCGGTGGACAAGCCCGCGCCCTGATGGTCGGCCGCCGGCTGGCGACGCGGGGCGACTTCGGCTTCGGCATCATCCGGCCAGTCCTCGAAGCTAGCGGTATGGCCTGTGCCTCCGGGCTCGGCGTCGTCCCCCATGATGGCGTTTTCCATGGCGGCTGCTCCCAAATCCGGGTCGTCGACGTCGTCCACCGTGCGGTCGGGGACGTACTGGCGTTCTATCCCTGCTGCCCCGGTCGTCGGCGGAAGAAGGGGGTTCTGCTAAGAGGAACCGACCGATCAGAAGCCGGCCATCATAAAGCCGGATACCAAAACAAAGAAGAAAGAGAGGAAAGCTTACCACGGGCGGAGGGTTGGCGCGAGAATACGGCACCTTGCCGTATCGCCAGTCCTCGTCGAGCTTGCAATTGGAGATATAATTTACCATGTACGACACCTCCGCATGAGGCATCTCCCAGGTGCTCAGCCGGCTTGGGTCGAAGCGGCCGCTCATCTGACACATCATGTGGGGCCGGATTTGGAGAGGAAGTATCCGGCGCTCCACGAAGGCGGCCACCAAGTCGGCCCCGCTCAGGCCTTCCGACTGGATCATCACCCGAAGCCGGGAGACGGCAGTGTTCCCAGCCTAAGACAGTGACCTGTACCGGAAACTCCATGAGGGCTGTCTCCCAGCCGGCGGGCCGGCTACGTAAGCCGGCAGGTTGACGTGGTCTCCTTGCTGGCCGATGTTCTTCACGTAGAAGAACGACTTCTGCCAGATCTTCACCGACTGGATCAGGGGGATGGACGGGAACGGGTTGTTCTCGCCCGACCTCCTCATGGCTATGTAGGCCCCGCAGGGGGCAGGCACGCCTACGACGACGGTGCCGAGTTTGCTCTGGAAGAATTCCCCCCAGAGCTCCAGCGTGGGGAGCAGCCCCAAGAAACCTTCACAGAGAGAGACGAAGGACGACAGCAGCATCACCGCGTTGGGCGTGAGGTGATGTGGCTGAAGATTGTAGAACTCGAGGAAGGAGCATAGGAATCCGCTCGCCGGAAGGCCGAAGCCGCACAGGAAGTGCGAGCGAAAGACAACCCGCTCGCCCTCCTCCGGTGCCGGCGAGATCTCCGTCTCTGGCGCCAGGCGGACCCGCACGAGGTTGGCGTCGGGCAGGCGCCGAGTCAGGCGGAGGAACTCAAGATGGTCCTCATGGACGTTGGAGCCATCCCACGAGCTCGACAGCGCCATGGGAGCAAGACGATGTGGCGGCGCAGCGGCGCTGAGACGGAAGGCTGCGGCGGCAACGAGAGGAAGAAAGGAGGACGATAAGGGGCGGAGCGAGAGAGAGCGTGCGAACCTCTGTCTCCCCCCCTCCTCCCCCTACTTATAGGCTCGCGTGGCGGAGCCGAGGAGGCACGGCGTGGGGAAACGTGGGGATCGATCGTGCCCACTCCCCCACGTCCCGCGTTTATTGCGCCCTAACGGCGAAATAAAATCGCCACGGGAAGGCGAGCGGTCCACCTAGGCCACATAAGATCAGCGTTCGGGCCGAGGCTTAGGAGTGGCTGGCCTGGGCCTGCGGCGGCATCCCGTAGCGCGCGTGCACTGGCAGGGTCTCACTGCCACGTGGCCCGCAAGAGGACCCGCGGTCAGCACGCGGGTCGACCACTTTCCCGCCTGCAAGACGCAGGGCTCCCCGAAATCGGCATACACCAGCAAAGCCGGCTCTTCAGGGTAGGAAGCTGACCAAGCTTCTCGTCCCTTTGTCCGCCTCGAAGCTCGGTCAGCTTCGGGGACTACTGTCGGAGTAAATAGCCATGGGTAGCCTAGCCGGCTTCCCCTGGCCCTTCTGAAAAAATTATGAGCCCGTCCGGCTCTCAAGATTCCAAGACATGGGGCCGCCTTCCCCTTGCTGGCTGTCACCCAGGCCGGCTTTCGAAAGGCGGCCCGACTTTAGCCCTCATGAAGAAAGCCATGGGAGGGCCGACTTCGAGAAGCCGACCGTGAGGAGGCCGACTCCAAGAAGCTGGCTCCCATAAAGCGGTCGAGACCGTACCCTCAAAGTTTGCATCCACCTAGCGGCGATGTGACGGGGCGTGGCTATAGTGAAGCCTGCCACCCCTGAATCCCGGAGCACGCCTGGCACAGTGCGCCGTACGGAGTGGGCATGACCCGTCCGGCACGGCACTGTTGGCATGTAGACCCTGATGTCACCCATGACGGGCCGCCAGCGCGGCCCACGACAAGACCCATGGGAGCAGTAACCAGCCACCGACAAGACCCTTGGCAGTGGGGCCTGCCTGTTGCCAAGGAGTTGGCAGCCGGCGGGACCCACCAGCCGGCGGGCCCCAGCAGTCGGTGCAGAAGCCGGCGAGGGTAGTCACAGACGGTTGGGCCCCGCGCCTAGCCGGATTACTATTGTACCCCCCGGGGTAGGCCTATATAAACCCCCCGGGACGCCCATGCAAAGGGTTGATCCCTGCTAGTTTTAGACACCACATAGGGAGGAGAAGAGAGCGAGCCGTGCCCTTCTTCCTCCTCCCACCGAACAGCTCAAGGATCATTGTGTAGCTACTTGTCCATCTAGTGATCATGCGGAGAGCAGCAGTAGGGGTGTTATCTCCACGGAGAGCCCCGAAGCTGGGTAAGATTCCCCGGCGTGCATGTCTTCGCCTCATCCCGTTTCCAGGCACCGGCGACGTCTTACTGGCTCCCACAATGATAAGCCACCCGTTGGCATATGTCGCACCTACCACCCGACAATCTTTATCGCAAAAATAACAAAAATATTATCTAATCATATCTATTAGATCTCACTGTCGTAAGTGACCGTGTTGGGATTGACAACCCCTTATCGTGTTGGTTGCGAGGATTTATTTGTTTGTGTAGGTGCGAGGGACTCGTGCATGGCCTCCTACTGGATTGATACCTTGGTTCTCAAAAACTGAGGGAAATACTTATGCTACTTTACTGCATCACCCTTTCCTCTTCAAGGGAAAACCAACACAAGTGCTCAAGAGGTAGCAAGAAGGATTTCTGGCGCCGTTGCCGGGGAGGTTCGCGCAAAAGTCAACACACCAAGTACCCATCACAAACCCTTATCTTCCGCATTACATTATTTGCCATTTTCCTCTCGTTTTCCTCTCCCCCACTTCACCCTTGCCGTTTTATTCGCCCTCTTTCTCTATTTTCCTCTTTTTGCCCGTCTCTCGTTTGCTTGTGCGTTGGATTGCTTGATTGTCACGATGGCTCAAGATAATACTAAATTGTGTGACTTTACCAATACCAACAACAATAATTTTATTAGCACTCCGATTGCTCCTCTTACCGATGCTGAATCTTGTGAAATTAATGGTGCTTTGCTGAATCTTGTCATGAAAGATTCGTTTTCCGTCCTTCCTATTGAAGATGCCGCTACCCATCTAAATAGCATCATTGATTTGTGGACAATTATATTGTTAAATTGAAGCTATTCCCTTTTTCTCTTAGAGATCGTGCTAAAGCTTGGTTTTCGTCTTTCCCTAAAAATAGTATTGATTCGTGGAATAAGTGCAAAGGTGCTTTTATCTCTATGTATTGTCCTCCCACTAAGATCATCTCTCTTAGAAACGATATTATGAATTTTAAGCAACTTGATCATGAACATGTTGCGCAAGCTTAGGAGAGGATGAAATTAATGATACGTAATTGCCCTACACATGGTTTGAATTTGTGGATGATTATACAAAAAAATTATGCCGGATTGAATTTTGCTTCTAGAAATCTTTTAGATTCAGCCGCGGGAGGCACTTTTATGGAAATCACTTCAGGAGAAGCTACTAAACTCCTAGATAATATTATGGTTATTTATTCTCAATGGCACACTGAAAGATCTACTAATAAGAAAGTGCATGCGATAGAAGAAATTAATGTTTTGAGTGGAAAGATGGATGAACTTATGAAATTATTTGCTAATAAAAGTGTTTCCTATGATACTAATGATATGCCTTTGTCTACTTTGATTGAGAATAATAACGAATCTATGGATGTGAATTTTGTTGGTAGGAATAATTTTGGTAAGAACGCGTATAGATGAAACTTTAATCCTAGGTCGTATCCTAGTAATTCCTCTAATAATTATGGTAATTCCTACAACAATTCTTATGGAAATTATAATAATACGCCCTCTGATTTTGAATGTAATATTAAAGAATTTATTACTTCGCAAAAGAATTTCAATGATTTGATTGAAGAAAAATTGCTTAAGATTGATGAGTTGGCTAGGAACGTTGATAGAATTTCTCTTGATGTTGATTCTTTGAAACTTAGATCTATTCCACCTAAGCATGATATCAATAAGTCTCTCAGAGCCATGAGAATTTCCATTGATGAGTGCAAAGAAAGAACCGCTAGGATGCATCCTAAGAAAGATTGCTTTATAAAAGCGTGTTCTTCTAGTTTCCATGATAATAAAAATGAAGATCTAATAGTTATTGATGTGTCCCCTATTAAATCTTTGTTTTGCAATATGAATCTTGATAATGATGGGACTGAATATGATCCACCTTTACCTAGACGGCGTTCCAAGAATTTGGAGTCTTTAGATCTTAATGCTAAAATTGTTAAAAGTGGGATTGAAGAAGTCAAAACTTTAAATATTAATGAACCCACTATTTTGGATTTCAAGGAATTTAATTATGATAATTGCTCTTTGATAGATTGTTTTTCCTAGTTGCAATCCGTGCTAAATTCTCCTCATGCTTATAGCCAAAATAAAGCTTTTACTAAACATATTGTTGATGCTTTGATGCAATCTTATGAAGAAAAATTTGCGTTGGAAGTTTCTATCCTAGAAAACTTTATGATGAGTGTGAACCTACTATTAAATTTAAAATTAAAGATCATGGATTTTATGCTTTGTGTGATTTGGGTGCTAGTGTTTCCACGATTCCAAAGACTTTGTGTGATTTATTAGGTTTTCGTGATTTTGATGATTGCTCTTTAAACTTGCATCTTGCGGATTCCACCATTAAGAAACCTATGGGAAGAATTAATGATGTTCTTATTGTGGCAAATAGGAACTATGTGCCCGTAGATTTTATTGTTCTTGATATCGATTGCAATCCTTCATGTCCTATTATTCTTCATAGACCTTTCCTTAGAACGATTGGTGCAATTATTGATATGAAGGAAGGAAATATTAGATTCCAATTTCTGTTAAGGAAAGGCATGGAACACTTTCCTAGAAAGAAAATTAAATTACCTTATGAATCTATTATGAGAGCCACTTATGGATTGCCTACCAAAGATGGCAACACCTAGATCTATCCTTGCTTTTTATGCCTAGCTAGGGGCGTTAAACGATAGCGCTTGTTGGGTGGCAACCCAATTTTATTTTTATTCCATGCTTTTTGCTCCTATTTAGTAATAAATAATTTATCGAGCCTCTGTTTTGGTTGTGTTTTTTGTGTTTAATTAGTGTTTGTGCCAAGTAGAACCGTTGGGAAGACTTGGGGGAAGTCTTTTTAATCTTGCTGCAAAAAACAGAAACTTTAGCGCTCACGAGAACTGCTTCCATTTTTATTTGGAAAGCGATATTTAGTTAATTATTTTTTGCAGATGATTAATAGATAAATTCCTCACGTACAGAAATTTATTTTATAATTTTTTGGGTTCCATATCTTGCGTTAGCTACATATTACTACAGGCTGTTCTTTTTTTGAGAGATTTTGTTTTTCGTGTGTTGTGTGCTTATTTTGATGAATCTATGGCTAGTAAAACAGTTTATAAACCATAGAGAATTTGGAATACAGTAGGTTTAACACCAATATGAATAAAGAATGAGTTCATTATAGTACCTTGAAGTGGTGTTTTGTTTTCTTTCGCTAACGGAGCTCACGAGATTTTCTACTTTAAGTTTTGTGTTGTGAAGTTTTCAAGTTTTGGGTGAAAGATTTGATGGATTATGGAACAAGGAGTGGCAAGAGCCTAATCTTGGGGATGCCCATGGCACCCCAATATAATCTAAGGACACCTAAAAGCCAAAGCTTGGGGATGCGTCGGAAGGCATCCCCTCTTTCGTCTACTTCCATCGGTAACTTTAGTTGGAACTATATTTTTATTTACAACATGATATGTGTTTTGCTTGGAGTGTCTTGTATTATTTGAGTCTTTATTTGTTAGTTTTCCACAATCATCCTTGCTGTACACACCTTTTGAGAGACACACATGATTCGGAAATTGTTAGAATACTCTATGTGCTTCACTTATATCTTTTGAGTTATATAGTTTTTGCCCTAGTGCTTCACTTATATCTTTTAGAGCACGTCAGTGGATTTGTTTTATAGAAACTACTGTTCTCTCATGCTTCCCTAAGATTATTTTGAGAGTCCTACAAAACAGCATGGTAATTTGCTTTAATTATGTTAGGCATTCAAGATTAATAATAAAATTTTCTTATGAGTGTGTTGAATACTATGAGAAGTTTGATACTTGATAATTGTTTTGAGATATGGAGATGGTAATATTAGAGTCATGCTAGTTGAGTAGTTGTGAATTTGAGAAATACTTGTGTTAAAGTTTGTGATTCCCGTAGCATGCACGTATGGTGAACCGTTATGTGATGAAGTCGGAGCATGATTTATTTATTGATTGTCTTCCTTATGAGTGGCGGTCGGGGACGAGCGATGGTCTTTTCCTACCAAGCTATCCCCCTAGGAGCATGCACGTAATACTTTGCTTTGATAACTTGTAGATTTTTGCAATAAGGATATGAGTTCTTCATGACTAAGGTTGAGTCCATGGATCATACACACTTTCTTCCTTCCACCATTGCTAGCCTCTCTAATATCGCGCACCTTTCGCCGGTATCATACACCCACCATATACATTCCTCAAAAAAGCCACCAAACCTACCTATCATGGCATTTCCATAGCCATTCTGAGATATATTGCCATGCAACTTTCCACCGTTCCATTTACCATGACACGCTCCATCATTGTCATATTGCTTTGCATGATAATGTAGTTGACATTTTATTTGTGGCAAAGCCACCGATCATAATTCTTTCATACATGTCACTCTTGATTCATTGCATATCCCCTTACACCGCCGGAGGCATTCACATAGAGTCATATTTTGTTCTAAGTATTGAGTTGTAATTGTTGAGTTGTAAGTAAATAAAAGTGTGATGATCATCATTTTTAGAGCATTGTCCCAAGTGAGGAAAGGATGATGGAGACTATGATTCCCCCACAAGTTGTGATGAGACCCCGGACAAAAACAAATATAGGCTAAAGAAGCCCAAATAAAAAAAGGCCATAAGGAAAAGGCCCAAATGAAAAAACGAGAGAAAAAGAGAGAAGGGACAATGCTACTATCCTTATTCCACACTTGTGCTTCAAAGTAGCACCATGATCTTCATAATAGAGAGTCTCCTGTGTTATCACTTTCATATACTAGTGGGAATTTTTCATTATAGAACTTGGCTTCTATATTCCAATGATGGGCTTCCTCAAAATACCCTAGGTCTTCGTGAGCAAGCGAGTTGGATGCACGCCCACTTAGTTCCTTTTGTTGAGCTTTCATATACTTATAGCTCTAGTGCATCCGTTGCATGGCAATCCCTACTCACTCACATTGATATCCGTTGCATGTGCCCGTTGATACGCCTAGTTGATGTGAGACTATCTTCCCCCTTTTTTGTTTCCTCCACAACCACCATTCTATTCCACCTAAAGTGCTATGTCCATGGCTCACGCTCATGTATTGCGTGAAGATTGAAAAGTTTGAGAACACCAAAAGTATGAAACAATTGCTTGGCTTGTCATCGGGGTTCTGCATGATTTAAATACTTTATGTGGTGAAGATAGAGCATAGCCAGTCTATATGATTTTGTAGGGATAACTTTATTTGGCCATGTTATTTTTAAGAAACATAATTGCTTAGTTAGTATGCTTGAAGTATTATTATTTCTATGTCAATATTGAAATTTCGTCTTGAATCTTTCGGATCTGAATATCCATACCACAATTAAGAAGAATTACATTGAAATTATGCCAATTAGCATTCCGCATCAAAAATTCTGTTTTTATCATTTACCTACTCGAGGACGAGCAGGAATTAAGCTTGGGAATGCTTGATACGTCTCCAACGTATCCATAATTTTTGATTGTTCCATGCTATATTATATTCTGTTTTGGACATTCTTGGGCTTTATTATACACTTTTATATTAATTTTCGGACTAACCTATTAACCGGAGGCCCAACCCAGAATTGCTGTTTTTTTGCCTATTTTATGGTTTCGCAGAAAAAGAATATCAAACGGAGTCCAAACGGAATGAAACCTTCGGGAACGTGATTTTCGGAACGAACATGATCCAGAGGACTTGGACCCTACGTCAAGACATCAACCAGGAGGCCACGAGGTAGGGGACGCACCTACCCCCGCAGGCGCGCCCTCCACCCTTCTGGGCCCCCTGTTGCTTCACCGACGTACTCCTTCCTCCTATATATACCTACATACCCCCAAACTACCAGATACGGAGCCAAAACCCTAATTCCACCGCCGTAACTTTCTGTATCCACGAGATCCCATCTTGGGGCCTTTTCCGGAGCTCCGCCGGAGAGGGCATCGATCACGGAGGGCTTCTACATCAACACCATAGCCTCTCCGATGAAGTGTGAGTAGTTTACCTCAGACCTACGGGTCCATAGTTATTAGCTAGATGGCTTCTTCTCCCTTTTTGGATCTCAATACAAAGTTCTCCCCCTATCTTGTGGAGATCTATTCGATGTAATCTTCTTTTGCGGTGTGTTTGTTGAGACCAATGAATTGTGGTTTTATGATCAAGTTTATCTACGAACAATATTTGAATCTTCTCTGAATTCTTTTATGTATGATTGGTTATCTTTGCAAGTCACTTCGAATTATCAGTTTGGTTTGGCCCACTAGATTGATCTTTCTTGCAATGGGAGAAGTGCTTAGCTTTGGGTTCAATCTTGCGGTGTCCTTTCCCAGTGACAGTAGGGGCAGCACGGCACGTATTGTATTGTTGCCATCGAGGATAACAAGATGCGGTTTACATCATATTGCAAGAGTTTATCCCTCTACATCATGTCATCTTGCTTAAAGCGTTACTGTGTTCTCTTGAACTTAATACTCTAGACGCATGCTGGATAGCGGTCGATGTGTGGAGTAATAGTAGTAGATGCAGGCAGGAGTCAGTCTACTTGTCTCGGGCGTGATGCCTATATACATGATCATACCTAGATATTCTCATAACTATGCTCAATTCTGTCAATTGCTCAACAATAATTTGTTTACCCACCGTGAATACCTATGCTCTTTGAGAGAAGCCACTAGTGAAACCTATGGCCCCCGGTCTATCTTCCATCATATTAATCTTCCAATACTTAGTTATTTCCTTTGCCTTTTATTTTACTTTGCATCTTTATCATAAAAATACCAAAAATATTATCTTATCATATCTATCAGATCTCACTCTCGTAAGTGACCGTGTAGGGATTGACAACCCCTTATCGCGTTGGTTGCGAGGATTTATTTGTTTGTGTAGGTGCGAGGGACTCGTGCGTGGCCTCCTACTAGATTGATACCTTGGTTCTCAAAAACTGAGGGAAATACTTACGCTACTTTGCTGCATCACCCTTGCCTCTTCAAGGGAAAACCAACGCAAGTGCTCAAGAGGTAGCAGGCCCCCCCACCCCCCAAGTGACGGCGGCACTCCCTTGCTTGGAGGGGGGAAACGAACGCGTTGGGTCTACACGGATGGGATCTTGCTGCGGCCCGGATGTTGCTCCAAAGTGTTCCTATGGGCTGACCTAACACAACCGGGTGGAGAGTTCCACTGGTCAAAGCCCGTTCGTGCAAAGTCAAAGGGCTAGATCCCTTGGTCAAACACTACGGGGTTAGGCAGGACGGGGGCCCGGGGGGTAGCAATGCCACCGAAGCATTGCACCGGGCCCTCATACATGTCGTACGGTGTGGTGGCATGTCCGTAGAGGCGGCACGCGTCTTCGAGGTGTGGCCCCCCTCACGGACGGCGCCGTCGCCGACACCTAGAGGGGGGAAACGAAGGTGTCGGGTCTACACGGATGGGATCTTGCTATGGATTTGGTTCGGAAGTTGCTCTAAAGTGTTCCTATACGCTGACCTAACACAACCGGGTGGAGAGTTCCACTGGTCAAAGCCCGTCCGTGTAAAGTCAAAAGGCTAGATCCCATGGTCAAACGCTACAGGGTTAGGCAGGACGGGGGCCCTGGGGTAGCAATGCCACCGGAGCATCGCACCGGGCCCTCATACTTGTCGTACAGTGTGGTGGCATGTCTGAAGAGGCGGCACGCATCTTCGGGGTGTGCCCCCCAAGTGACGGCGGCACTGCCTTGCGTGGAGGGGGGGGGCACACCGCGGAGCCCCAAGACGGGCGTCTACGCATGCGTGAACACTTTCACATATGCATCGGGACCCGTGTGATGTTTTGGTGGCATAGCTACACCCCGAGTATCCCCACTAACCAGATTCCCTCCGTGTCGACCGTTTCCCCCCTCTGTGACACGGTGACAGCGACGTTTGTAAAGGGGGAAATCGATATACCGTCAGGGTATGTTTTTTTAGATAACGAATATTTATCTTGTGGAAAAACAAAAAAAAAGCAAATATGAAAAAAAATATAAAATAAATATATGTCGACGGCCAGGCCGTCGGCATATGTGTGCACATGGAGGTACAATCCCACGGATCAATGACATGGCATCGCACGCGGATCGATGACGTGGCAGAGGGGCATGGGCCAGGTCTATGCCGACGGCTATGCCGTAGGCATATCTCTGCCACACAACGGCCCCCCACTCCCTCGGATCGATGACGTGTCGACGACACGGATCGGTGACGTGTCGACGACGCGGATCGGTGATGTCAGCAATTCTATGTCGATGGCATAGCCGTCAGCATAAATATGCCGACGGTCGGCGTTACCTCCCGTCGGCGTAGTTTCGACGCTGTCAAACGGTCGTCGCTGACCGGGTAGGTGGGCCCGGTGTATGCCGACGGCCTAGCCTATGCCGATGGGCCCCATAGGCGAATCGCTAGCGGTCCTGACGGCCTCATCTACGCCGACGGCCTCGTCGTCATAGATGGACCTATGCTGATGGCCTGGGTCAGGCCGTAGGCGTAGAAACACCGTCGGCATAAGTCCATCGATGCCGATGGGGCCGTCGGCATAGATGAGGCCGTCGGCGTAAGCGGATTTTCTGGTAGTGCGTGCACTTCCGCGCTGCCGCCTGTTAGAATACAATGTATTTTTATACGGTTGTATATATAAAACCGTATATACCCTTTAAGTTGTGTGTGTGGTGAACTTGTAATCTAGTAGTTAGGTTCATTACTTCCATCCTTATCTCGTAGATTAGCTAACTTGAGGATCAAGCCTAACCTAACTACTGAATCTTGTAAACCCTAGCCTATGGCTATATATAACACGTAACGCGTCCCTACTAGGCATACACTTCACGCCATCTTTCATGGTATTCAGAGCCTATCTCCTCTAAGCACATCTCTCGTAGCCATGGCCTCGTCAGGTGCCAAGCTTCATCATCAGCTCCATCTCAGCCCCTGTTATGGTTCAGGTTGCACACTGCGACACGGCGACCGAAGCATGCGCCGCCATCACGGAGATCTTTATCTCCCAAACTCAAGCACACGTCGGCAACACCAGAATCGCCCTCTCCTCCACCAAGAAGGGCAACTCGATGATGGCCGAGTACATCGGGCGCATGAAGGCGCTCAGTGATGAGATGGCATTGGTGGGCAAGCCTCACCGACGACGACATGGTGTCCTACATCCTGGCGGGACTCGACTAGGACTACATGTCCTTCGTCTCCATGATCTATGCTCGTACTCAACATATCAAGGTGAGCGAGCTTTACTCGCAGCTGATCAGCTTTGAAAGTAGATTGGCTATGTTTGAAGGCGGAGGGCAGTCCTCCCACTCCTCTTCCAACGTCGTGTCTCGCGGCGGGCGCGGTGGATTCAACCATGGTGGTGGACGCGGTGGCAACGGTGGTCGTAGTGGAGGCGGTCGTGGCAACGACGGCGGTGGTCGTGGTCGCGGCGGCGGCCGCGGCAATGGTGGAGGCCGCAACGATCTGCCTGACATCTTCTGCCAAATCTGCACCAAGCCCAATCACATGTCCATGGAGTGCTATCGCTGTTATGACATCTCCTTCAACAAGGACAAAAGTACAGCAGCCGTCAACACCAACTACTACGGGGTGGACACAAACTGGTATGTGGACTCAGGTGCAATAGACCACATTACCAATGAGCTCACCAAACTCGCCGTCCGTGACAAGTACAATGGACGATCAAATTAACGTGCCAAACAACGCTGGTATGAAGATTTCCCATATAGGTCATGCATATGTTCATACCCCTACTCGCAATCTTCATCTGGAAAATATTTTGCATGTGCCCAAAGCCACCAAAAACTTGATCTCTGCCCATCGTCTAGCTTATGACAATCATGTATTTCTTGAATCTCATCGTCATTTTTTCTATGTCAAGGACAAGGCAATGAAGAAAACCCTCCTCCACAGCACGTGTAGAAACGGGCTCTATCCCCTATCATCAGCTCCCGCAAGCTCGGGCAGACATGCACTTGGCGCCACCAAGATCTCTCCGTCAAGGTGGCATGATCGTTTAGGACATCCATCCTCGGCAATAGTTCGACATGTTCTTAGCCACAATAAAATTTCTAATGAGTGGAGCCTTTTTCTGATGAATTTTTTAGTCCACTATTGTTTTGGGCCACAGCCTTTTTAGTCTGGTTCTAATTTGGGCCTTGGCCTTTTTATTTTCTGGGTTGCAGCCTTTTATAAACTTTTTTCTTATAGTCAACTCTTTTTTAGGACCAAGCCTTTTTAGTCTAATTCTTGTTTGGGCCTCGGCCTTTTTAGAGCCCAGGTTCATATTTTGCATAACTTCAGAAAATGCATAACTATAAACAACAAGGCCCAGGTTCACAAGTGATTCACAAGCCCAGGTTCAAACAACAAGATCCACATAACTTCATAGAAAATAAACACAAGTGCTCCGAGGTTCAAACAACACATGTTCACAGGTTCACAAGTGCAAAATGCAACAAACTGCACAGGTTCACAGGTTCACAACAAGATCTAAAGAGAGCCATCAAACTACGACAAACTGCATAAGATCATAGGTTCAAAGAAAAAATGCTCATCAAACTACCTTAGCTCCAAAGAGAGCCATCAAGTGGGCTAACTTCTCATCCTGCTCTTGAGACTTCTTGCGCATCAGCTCAAGTTCCTTGTCGCGTGCAGCTTCAGCTTCTTCCTGTTGGGGAACACAGTATTTCAAAAATTTCCTACGATCACGCAAGATCTATCTAGGAGATGCATAGCAACAAGAGAGGAGAGTGTGTCCACGTACCCTCATAGACCGAAAACAGAAGCGTTAAGTAACGTAGTTGATGTAGTCGAACGTCTTTGCGATCCAACCAATCAAGTACCGAACGCACGACACCTTCACATCTGCACACGTTCAGCTCGGTGACGACCCTCGTACTGTTGATCCAGTTGAGGTTGAGGGAGAGTTTTGTCAGCACGACGGCATGATGATGATGATGATGAAGTTACCAACGCAGGGCTTTGCCTAAGCACTACAACAATATGACCGAGGTGGAAATCTGTGGAGGGGGCACCACACACGGCTAAGACAACTGTCAACTTGTGTGTTCTAGGGTGCCCCCTGCCCCTGTATCTAAAGGAGCAGGGGGGGAGGGGGGTCAGCCTTAGGGCCCTCTCCTCTCTCTCTCATAAGGCCCATGTTGGCCCATTAGTCCCCCTGGGGTTTCCGATAACCCCCCGGCACTTTGATATTTATTCATTGACCCCGGAACTCATCTGTTATCCGAATAACATCGTCCAATATATCAATCTTTATGTCTCGACCATTTCGAGACTCCTCGTCATGTCCGTGATCACTTCCGGGACTCCTAACTACCTATGGTACATCAAAACACATAAACTCATAATACCGATGCTCATCAAACGTTAAGCGTGTGGACCCTACGGGTTTGAGAACTATATAGACATGTGTTGGGTCCTACGGTAGGGTGCGTTGACTGAGAATTAAAATTTCCCTACGTGCAGAACAGCAAAGAACATGCTACGGGAGATGGATCACAGATCATTACCACTAGACGCGCAATGCTGTGCAGCGGAAGAAGAGTTGGGGCGACGCGTCTGCGTGGATCTTTTCCTCCTCGTCCAATCTCCCTCGAACAGCCGGTGGTTGGTTCCCACGTACAATTTTGCTGGAGCAGCGCAAGTGCACCGCCTCTAACGTTATCCGCGCGTGCAGGAGGAACGTCGTGCGGCAGACTGCTAGGTCTGATCACACTACCATCCATGAGTGGAGGTGTCTATTCGCAACACATGCAAACCCTAGTGACAGCGCCGAAGCGATCAATCCCATGAGTGTGCGTCACCTCCTCTTTATATAGGCGTCCGTCATGGGCTCAACACTTGGGCCTCGCACGGACCCTAAAGCCCATAAGTCTACTCGGCCACAATCCGAATACAACTCGGATCGCATCCGACCAGTGTCCTTTGATCCGACCTCGTAGGTTCCTTCCCTTAAGCGCGCGACCCCTTAGGTTCAAGTCGGCTTGGTCGCAGATCGGATCACCTACGAACTGCATGGTTGGTAGCGGCCCGTAGCAAGGCATGCCGAACACCAAGCAGACTATGAAGCTGGTTAGGCGAACCTATACATCATGCTTCTGTTCCCTTTGCCACACGATGCATGTTGTCGGGCTCAAGGCGAGTCTGTCATCCTTGTGCTAGCCCGACCTCTTTCTCGTTCCATTAATGCCAACCATAAACCAGATTATTTCATAATCCTTGTCGCATGGCCATGCTTATCCTGGTCGGATCACACGAGGGGCCCAGAGTATATCTCTCCTGATCGGAGGGGCAAATCCCATATTGCTCGACCATGTCTCGCAGCATGGGTCTGGACAAGCCCGAAACCTACCTTTGTAACTACCCAGTCACGGAGTAGCTTTTGGTTGGACCAAAGCAAGTCTGTCATCATCCCGAGTACATGCGCCTGCTCAGGTCTTATGGCATAGAACATATGTTGTACTAGAGACTTACAGATGACATATCGCTGCGTCTCATAGTTGGGTCTGTCCGACTCGGACCTTATCTCAACTCAGATCCGACTACATCGAATCCAACCAGATCCTTCCGAGTCCATATTATCGGGTTAGCATCCAATGCTCCATGGCTAGTGATACCAAGCCACTAACCGTGTCATATGCTAGTCTAGTCGGTTGCGCGTCCACACAGCCCTTTCGACTAGGGACCTTTTTTAGGACAGTCATCATACAATGTATAGTACCACAAACAAGTCACGAACTTGCTGATACACATCATGGATAATGTCCAAGGACTATCTTTATTCATAAACACATAAGAAATGTCATCATACATGATTGTCTCTAGGGAATATCTCCAACAGTCTCCCACTTGCACTAGAGTGAATCAAATAGACAGCGAATGCCCATAGCTCTAACGTGCCCCTCATGTTTGGATTGTGGAAGCAGCTTAGTCAACGAATCTGCAACATTTGCATCCGTGTGAATTTTGCATAACTCAACATCACCATTCTTTACGATCTTTTGTATCAAGTGATATTTCAGATCTATGTGTCTGGTCTTGTGGTGATCCCTCGGCTCATTGGCTTGCGCGATGGCACCAGAACCATAATTATCATAATAAAGGTCCAACGGTTTTACCGAGGCTGGGAAAATACAAAGATCATCTAGAAAGTTCCGGATCCAAGCACCTTCCTTTGCGGCTTCACAAGCCGCAATGTATTCGGCTTCTGTGGTAGAATCGGCCACCGTATCTTGCTTGGAACTCATCCATCTCACTGCTCCTCCGTTCATGACATACACGAATCCCGACTGTGATCGACAATCATCTCTGTCGGTTTGGAAACTAGCATCGGCATAACCCCTTACGACGAGCTTTTCCTCACCTCCATAAACTAGGAACATCTCTTTAGTCCTTTTCAAGTACTTCAAAATAGTCTTTACTGCTGCCTAGTGACTCTCACCTGGGTTGGCCTGGTCTACTTGTTATGCTTATTGCAAAAGCAACATGAGGCCGTGTACATATCATGGAAGACATGATGGATCCAATTGCCGAGGCATACGGAATCCGACTCATCCTGCTTCGCTCATCAGATGTCGAAGGACTCTGAGTCTCGCTTAGCCTTATACCATGTTAGACAGGCAATAACCCTTTCTTGGCCTCACTCATGTTGAACCGCTTCAACACTTTATCTATGTACATGCTTTGGATCAAGTCGAGCAGCCTCCTCGATCTATCTCTATACATCTTGATGCCTAAAATGTAAATTGCCTCACCAAGGTCCTTCATTGAAAACTTGCCACTCCATGATTCCTTGACTGAGTTCAGCATCTAAACAACATTTCCGATCAGTAGTATGTCATCCACACACAAGATTAAAAACACAATCAAGCTCCCACTTAACTGCTTGTATAAACAAGCGTCCTCATCGCTTTTGATGAAACCGAGACTAGTGATGACCTCATCAAAACGAATGTTCCAACTCCAAGATGCTTGCCTCAACACATAAATGGATCTCTTGAGCTTGCATACTTTAGTAGTGCTAGTCGGATCGACAAAGCCCTTGGGCTGTATCATATACACGTCCTTGGTTAAATTTCTGTGAAGGAAAGCCGTTTTAACATCCATCTGCCGTATCTCGTAATCGAAATATGCAGCTATATCTAGTACGATCCTCACCGACTTCAGCTTCGCTACCGGTGAGTAAGTCTCGTCATAGTCAATTCCTTGAACTAGTCCATAACCTTTAGCGACAAGCCGAGCTTTGTGGATCTGAACATTTCCATCCACATCGGTTTTCTTCTTAAAGACCTATTTGCAGCCAATGGCCTTTACGCCAAGTGGCGGATCAACCAAGTCCCAGACTTGATTTTCATCCATGGACTTTAACTCGGATCTAATGGCCTCTAGCCATGCCTCGAAATTCAGGCTCACAATCGCTTCCGCATACGTGGTCGGCTCGTCGCTTTCTAGCAACAATACATCAAGTACTCTGCACAATATTTCCGACCTTCGTGGTTCCGGTGCCACTTCCACTACGGGTTCCCTGACTAACTGCGGTATGATCTCATCACCCGCCGAGCCATCCCCGAGTGGTACTCGAATTTCTTCGAGTCAGACCGTCCTCCCGACTAAGGGACTCTTTCTCAAGGAAAACCCCGTTCCGAGCAATAAACACTTTGTTCTCTTCCCGGTTGTAGAAGCTATATCCCAATGTTTCCTCGGATATCCCACGAATATGCAATTGTCCGACTTGGGTGTAAGCTTGTCTGACACGAGTCGCTTGACAAATGCTTCACAACCCCAAATCTTTAGAAAAGACAAACTGGGAGTCTTCTCGGTCCACATCTCATGTGGTGTCTTATCTATGGATTTTGATGGTACCCTATTAAGTGTGAAAGCTGCAGTTTCTAGAGCATATCCCCAAAATGACAAGGGTAAATCCGATTTTCTCATCATAGATCAAACCATGTCCAACAAGGTACGATTCCTCCGTTCCGACACACCGTTTCTCTGTGGCGTACCCGGAGGTGTGAGTTGTGGTACTATACCTCGGCTTTTCAGATGATCATCAAACTCCTGGCTCATTTACTCACCTTCACGATCAGATCGGAGAAGCTTTATAGTCTTGCCGAGATGATTCTCAACCTCGTTTTGAAACTCTTTGAAGTTTTCAAAAGTTTCCGACTTGTGCCTCATCAAATAGATATATCCATATCTACTCAAGTCGTCAGTAAAAGTTACGAAGTACTGATAGCCACCTCTGGCAGTTGTGCTCATTGGTCCACACACATCACTGTGTATCAGTTCCAACAGCTCGGATGCCCTATCGCAACTCTTTGCGAAAGGAGACTTAGTAATCTTGCCGAGCAAGCATGATTCGCATGTCTCGAACGACCAGAAGTCGGAAAAAGTTAGGAGTCCATCATCATGGAGCTTCTTCATGCGTTCAGACTAATGTGTCCAAGCCGCCAATGCCAGAAGTATGTTGGATTTATCTCATTAGGCTTATGCCTCTAGACATTCATGTTATAGACCGGTTCCTGTTCTAGATTCAATATAAATAACCCATGAACAATGGGTGCATAGCCGTGGAACATACCATTCAAATAAAACGAACAACCATTGTCCTTTAAATTTATATTCATAACCCTGACTCACTAAGCATGATGTAGAAATAATGTTCCGACTAAGTGCAAGAATGTAATAACAATTATTCAATTCCAAAATAAATCCAGAAGGAAGCTACAGCTGCATCATGCCGACCTCCAACGCAGCAACTCTTGCTTTGTTGCCGACTCTGATGTCAATCCCCCTTGTGCCACACGCCTAGTTCTTACCAACCCCTGCATCGAGTTGCAAATATGAACAACTGATCTTCTATCAAATACCCAAGAGATACTAGGTATGTCGGCAAGGTAAATGTCTATAACATATGCAACAAGTGTACCTTTGCCTGAAGCAGCATTCCCGGCCTTCTTGCCATGCTCTGCAAGCCACTTGCTACAGTTACTCTTCCAATGACCAGTTTCCTTGCAATGATAGCAAATGGTATTTGAGTCCGGTCCAGATTTTGGTGCAGCGGCAGAGGTTGCCGTCTCCGTGCCCTTTGCCTTAATCTTTTTCTTGGAGCAACTCTTCTATACTTAGCCGATTTCTGCACCATCAACACTTGATGTGTGCCTTTCTTAATATCCTGCTCTGCCACTTTGAGCATCCCATGCAATTCAGTGAGCTTCTTATCCATGCCATGCATATGATAGTTCAAGATGAACATCCCATAGCTAGGCGGAAGAGAACCCAGAACTGCATCAGTAGCCAGCTCATCCAAGAGCGGGAAGCCCAAACGATCCAAAGCTTGCACATATCCGATCATCTTGATCACATGTGGGCTCAGTGGATCACCTTCCTTCAGCTTGCAATCCATCAAGGATCGCCAGAGGTTGAACCTTTCGGTCCTAGCCTGTGTCTGAAACATGCTCTTGAGACTCTCGATCATATCATAAGCCTCAACATTTTTGAAATGCTGTTGCAAATCGGGCTCCATACAAGCCAGCATCAGACAACTGATCTCTGTTTATTCATCAATGAGTTTCTGGTAGGCATTCTTAGATGTGGCACTAGCATTATAGGCAGGTTCCTCTGGAAGTGGATCCTCTAGAACTTGTTCCTTTTTATCATGCTTGAGAACAATTCTTAGATTTCTATACCATGTGGTAAAGTTTGTTCCATTAAGTTTATCTTTTCCAGAATTGATTTCAATGCAAAGTTGGGTTGAGCAGGTGGTGCCATTGATCTACAATAGAAAATATGCAATCACTAAGCAATGTGTTTATGTAGAGTAATTCAAGCCTAAACAAAAATACTCCCACTGAAGTTGGCATCCCTCTACAAACTCTCAGTTATTCAGGATCCGACTAGTACATGCGACTAGTGAGCTTTAGCATCACTGCTAGACAACATGCCTATCCGGTAAGCAACTCCTTGCTAATCGTATCTCTATACGACTCCTGTCGGTCGGGAAGGTATCTCATACCGTGGCCCCCAACCTTCTTTGCCACAAGGACCAAAATCGTTTGATAGCCTTGTCAAGTTAACCTGATGCACTGCATGTCCGTGTCCGACACGAACCCTTCAGTTCAAGGACATGTAGCAGCACCCCAATTTTGTGAGCCCACTACTAGACGTACTTGACTTGCGAAGGTGCAACATTGGGGATGGCAAATTTCTTGATATTAACGAGGGATCTTTTCTATCATTCTAACATGCATAGAAAACAAGAAGCATAACAATCACAAATAAAATATATATTGTGAAATAGTATGGCTCCTTCATGGATGTTCTTCCAGGTTGGCTCTGACTCAGTTGACCATCTAGGAACTCCATCTTGTTTGTCACGCTGGGATGCCAAGCCACCAACCTGATCTCTATTATCCAACTACTACAACTAGTAATGAATTTTACATAGAGTCAAAAGTCGACACACAGGTCACTATACAATATAATGACGACACATTGGCTCCTGCAGGCTGACAAACATGACACGCAGGCCATGTATAATTTACACACATGCATCACATACACATGAGCCATACTATTCACATCAAACCTACAAAACAAAGTTATGCATAGAATCGCATCCTATCGGTTTGAGAGATCATGTACGAAATACAAGGCGCTACACACACTACGGTCCCGCTAGCCGGTTGGCGAGCGGGGTTCGAAGGGGCAATGCCCCTTGCGGGTGCGGGCAGCGCCCGACGTTTTTGAAAATCACAGATCACATCTGAACTCCGATCATGCCGAATTTTCTGATCTGACCGATCTTATCGATCATCGCGAGTCTGTTTTGGATTTATGCTTCACACTTAACCCCGATGGCGGATACCGTCTGGTAGGGGTAGGTTGTGTCACGACCTCATCGACACCGATCAACAGAAAACATAGCCACATCGATCCCCATGTGCCGTTGATCTCATTAAACGTGCACACAGCCGATCTTATCAATGATGACAGATCTCATCTGCCGCCTCCACATATCTAATATGCATATGATCTGAATCCAAATCCTATAGCAGAAGCCCTGATACCACTGTTGGTTTCTACGGTAGGGTGCGTCGACTACAAATTAAATTTTTCCTATGCGCAGAACAACCAGGAACATGCTACGGAAGATGGATCACAGATCGTTACCACTAGACGCGCAGTGTCGTGCAGCGGAAGAAGAGTTGGGGCAGTGCATCTGCGTGGAACATTTCCTCGTCATCCGATCTCCCTCGAACAGCCGGTTGTCAGTTCCCACGTACAAGATCGCCGGAGCGGCGCAAGTGCACCGCCTCTAACGGTATCCGCGCGTGCAGGAGGAACATCGTGCGGCGGACTGCTAGTTCCAATCACACCACCGTCGGCAAGTGGAGGTGTCTATTCGCAACACATGCAAACCCTAGTGACAGTGCCACAGTGATCAATCCTATGATTGTGCGGCACATCCACTTTATATAGGCGTCCGTCGTGGGCTCAACACTTGGGCCTCGCATGGACCCTAAAGCCCATAAGTCTACTTGGCCACAATCCGAATACAGCTCGGATCATATCCGACCAGTGTCCTCGGATCCGACATCGTAGGTTCCTTCCCTTAAGCGCGCGACCCCTTAGGTTCAAGCCGGCTTTGTTGCAGTTCGGATCACCACCGAACTGGTTGGTAGCGGCCCCTACCAAGGCATGCCGAACACCAAGCAGACTATGAAGCTGGTTAGGCGAACCCGTACATCATGCTTCTGTTCCCTTCGCCACACGATACATGTTGTCGGGCTCAAGGCGAGTATGTCATCCTTGTGCTAGCCCGACCTCTTTCTCGTTCCAGTGATGCCGACCATAAACCAGATTATCTCATAATGCTTGTCGCATGGCCATGCTTATCCTAGTCGGAACATACGAGGGGCCCAGATTATATCTATCCTGATTGGAGCTGCAAATCCCATCTTGCTCGACCATGTCTCGCAGCATGGGTCTGCATAAGCCCGAAACCTACCTTTGTAACTACCCAGTCACGGAGTAGCGTTTGGTTGGCCCAAAGCAAGTCTGTCACCATCCCGAGTACATGCGCCAGCTCAGGTCTTAGGACATAGAACGTATGTTGTACTAGAGACTTAGAGATGACATATCACTGCGTCTCATAATTGGGTCTGTCCGACTTGGACCTTATCTGAAATCGGATCCGACTATGTCGAATCCGACCAGATCCTTCCTAGTCCATATTATCCGGTTAGCATCCAATGCTCCATCGCTAGTGAGACCAAGCCATCGACCGTGTCATATGCTAGTCTAGTCGGTTGCGCGTCTACACAACCCTTTTGACTAGGGACCTTTTTTTGAGGACAGTCATCATACAATGTATAGTCCCACAAACAAGTCACGTACTTGTTGATACAGATCATTGATAATGTCCAAGGACTATTTATTCATAAATACATAAGAAATATCATCATACATGATTGCCTCTAGGGCATATATCCAACAACATGACCGATACTCATCTCCGGTCAATAACCAATAGCGGAACCTCGATGCTCATATTGGTTCCTACATATTCTACGAAGATCTTTATCGGTCAAACCGCATAACAACATACGTTGTTCCCTTTGTCATCGGTATGTTACTTGCCCGAGATTCGATCGTCGGTATCATCATACCTAGTTCAATCTTGTTACCGGGAAGTCTCTTTACTCATTCCGTAATGCAACATGATAACCCACAAGTATAGGGGATCGGAACAGTTTTAGATAAGTAAGAGTGTCGAACCCAATGAGGAGCTAAAGGCAGAACAAATATTCCCTCAAGTTCTATCGACCACCGATACAACTCTAGGCACGCTTGATGTTCGCTTTACCTAGAACAAGTATGAAACTAGAAGTACTTTGAAGGTGTTGTTGGATAGGTTTGCAAGATAATAAAGATTACGTAAATAAAAAGTAGGGGCTGTTGTAAGTAAAGAAGCAATAAAGAAAATATAGCGAGTGTGGAAAAGTGGTGGTACGAGTTGCGAAATTACCCCTAAGCAATTGACTACTTTACTAGACCGATAACAAGTATTATGTGGGAGAGGTCACTGCTAGCATGTCATCCTGACTTGGAATTCTATGCACTTATGATTGGAACTATTAGCAAGCGTCCGCAACTACTAATGTTCATTAAGGTAAAACCCAACCATAGCATTAAGATATATTGGTCCTCCTTCAATCCCGTATGCTAGGTTGAAGCTTCTGTCACTCTTGCCCTCCAATACATAGTCCTATCAACATACAACTAACCCTATGGAACAATAAAAATAGTATAAAAAGTTGCCAAAAGTATATGAAAGTTGTATAATATTGGAATGGAACAATAAAACATTATAGAGACGACGGAGACGTATCAACATCCCCAAGCTTAATTCCTGCTTGTCCTCGAGTAGGTAAATGATAAAAAAGATAATTTTTGATGTGGAATGCTACCTAGCATAATCTTGATCATGTATCTAATCATGGCATGAATATTAAGACACGAGTGATTCAAAGCAATATTCTATCATTTGACATAAAAACAATAATACTTCAAGCCCACTAATAAAGCAATCATGTCTTTTCAAAATAACAAGGCCAAAGAAAGTTATCCCTACAAAATCATATAGTTTGGCTATGCTCCATCTTCACCACACAAAATATTCACATCATGCACAACCCCGATGACAAGTCGAGCAATTGGTTCATACTTTTTAACGCGCTTCAGCATTTTCAACCCTCACGCAATACATGAGTGTGAGCCATGGATATAGCACTATAGGTGGAATAGAATGGTGGTTGTGGAGAAGACAAAAAGGAGAAGATAGTCTCACATCAACTAGGCATATCAACGGGCTGTGGAGATGCCCATCAATAGATATCAATGTGAGTGAGTAGGGATTGCCATGCAACGGATGCACTAGAGCTATAAGTATATGAAAGCTCAAACTGAAACTAAGTAGGTGTGCATGCAACTTGCTTGCTCATGAAGACCTAGGGCATTTGAGGAAGCCCATCGTTGGAATATACAAGCCAAGTTCTATAATGAAAATTACCACTTAATATATGAAAGTGATAACTCAAGAGACTCTCTATATGAAGAACATGGTGCTACTTTGAAGCACAAGTGTGGAAAGGGATAGTAGCATTGTCCCTTCTCTCTTTTCCTCTCATTTTTTCTTTTTTTGGTGGGCTTCTTTGGCCTCTTTTTTTATTTGGGCTTCTTTGGCCTCTTTTATTTATTTTTAAAGTCCGGAGTCTCATCCCGACTTGTGGGGGAATCACAGTCTCCATCATCCTTTCCTCACTGGGACAATGCTCTGATAATGATGATCATCACACTTTTATTTACTTACAACTCAATATTACAACTCGATACTAGAACAAGGATATGACTCTATATGAATGCCTCCGGCAGTGTACCGGGATGTGCAATAATCTAGCATAGCAATGACATCAAAAAATGGACAAGCCATGAAAACATCATGCTAGCTATCTTACAATCATGCAAAGCAATATGACAATGAATGCTCAAGTCATGTATATGATGATGATGAAATTTGCATGGCAATATATCTCGGAATGGCTATGGAAATACCATGATAGGTAGGTATGCTGGCTGTTTTGAGGAGGAGGTATATGGTGGGTTTATGGTACTGGCGAAAGTTGCACGATACTAGAGAGGCTAGCAATGATGGAAGGGTGAGAGTGCGTATAATCCATGGAGTCAACATTAGTCATAAAGAACTCACATACTTATTGCAAAAGTTTATTAGCCCTCGAAGCAAAGTACTACTACGCATGCCCCTAGGGGGATAGATTGGTAGGAAAATACCATCGCTCGTCCCCGACCGCCGCTCATAAGGAAGACAATCAATAAATACCTCATGCTCCAACTTCGTTACATAACGGTTCACCATACGTGCATGCTACGGGAATCACAAACCTCAACACAAGTATTTCTACTAATCCACAACTACCCACTAGCATGACTCTAATATCACCATCTTTATATCGCAAAACTATTGCAAGGAATCAAACATATCATATTCAGTGATCTACAAGTTTTATGTAGGATTTTATGACTAACCATGTGAATGACCAATTCCTGTCATCTCTCTAAATAGATATAAGTGAAGCAACAGTGTTTAAATCTTTCTAAAAAAAGATATGCCCACGCTCTAACAAATATAAGTGAAGCAAAAGAGCATTCTACAATTGGCGGTTGTGTAAGTGAAGAGAAACAGGCAATCCAAACTTCAAATGATATAAGTGAAGCACGTGAAGCATTCTATAAATCCATACTCACAAGATATAAGTGAAGTGCAATGAGAATTCTATAAGTCAACCAAGGACGATCTCATACCAGCATGGTGCATAAAAGAAAAATGAAAACTAAATGCAAAAGACGCTCCAAGATTGCACATATCGCATGAACGAAACGAATCCGAAAACATACCGATACTTGTTGAAGAAAGAGGGGATGCCTTCCAGGGCATCCCCAAGCTTAGATGCTTGAGTCTCCTTGAATATTTACTTGGGGTGCCTCAGGCATCCCCAATCTTGAGCTCTTGCCTCTCTTCCTTCTTCTCACGTCGATACCTTCTCGATCATCGAACACTTCATCCACACAAAACTTCAACAGAAAACTCGGTAAGATCCGTTAGTATAATAAAGCAAATCAATACTCTAAGTACTGTTGAAAACCAATCCATATTTTGTTTTTGCATTGTTTATACTGTAATATAGCTTTTCCATGGCTTAATCCACTGATACAAATCGGTAGTTTCATCAAAACAAGTAAACTATGCATCAAAAACAGAATTTTTCTAAAACAGAACAGTCTGTAATAATCTGAACATTCACCCTACTTGTGTTCCTTTACAAATTCTACCAAAATTAGGAAAAATAAAAAATGTGTATATAAAGAGAATTCAAAAGGAATCAGAGCCATTTGACATTCCAGTAAAAAATGTAAAATCGCACACTACAGCCAAAGTTTCTGTCCTACACCATACAAACCAACAAGCAAAGTAAACATCCTAAAGGCAAACCTTGGCACATTATTTTTATTTTTAATCCTTATAAAAGGACACAACAGAAATAAATTACTCTCTAAAACTTCTGGGTTGTCTCCCTGGCAGTGCTTTCTTTAAAGCCATTAAGCTAGGCATATAGTGCTCAAGTAATGAATCCACCCGGATCTCAAGGTATATCAAAGCCAATTTTAATTAACAATGATTTGTAATTTAGTAGTGAGCACAAAGCAACATATATCATGCAATGACGAAGTATAACTCTCTTCCTATGCATCGGCATGTCATGAAAGAACAATTCATGCACACAAAGTAAAGGCCAATGCATAGTATAAATAGTTTCTTGCAATTTTATCGTGTGGGAAACATAGAGAGGTGGAGATATAGTTGCTCTCTCATAATAATTGCAAGTAGGAGCAGCAAGCACATGCATATATATCTATAAAAATCATCATGTGTAACGGTAAAAGGCAACCCATCAATATAATCCTTAATAAGTGCAAACTTCTTCGATATAGTGTAGTCGGGAGAATTCAAAAAGATAATAGGACTATCATGCATGGGTGCAATAGCAACAATTTGATGTTTAACATAAGGAACTATAGGAAGTTCATCTCCATAAGCATAATTCACATTGGCATCTTGGCCACAAGCATAGCAAGCATCATCAAGAAGGGATATTTCAAGAGAATCAACGAGATCATAACAATCATCATAGCAATCATCCTTCGGTAAGCACGAAGGGAAATTAAACAATGTATGAGTTGAAGAGTTACTCTCATTAGAAGGTGGGAACGGGTAGCTATTCCGCTCTTCCTTCTTTTGTTCTTCGCTCTCCTCCTCGTCTTTTTCATCCAATGAGCTCACAGCTTCATCAATTTCTTCTTCCATAGACTCCTGCAAAATATTAGTCTCTTCTTGGACAGCGGAGTAGTCCTCAATATGTGGTTCAACATAGGAATTAGAAGCATAATTATCATAGAAATATTTAAGTATGTCAAAATTTTCAGATTTGTAAAGAGTAGCATCACACGTTTCAATCAATGAAGCAATTTCATAAGCACCCTTAAAAGCAACAAATTCTTCAATTTGTTGAACATGATAGTAACTATAAACACCCTTAGCATACGAAGATACGATTCCATTATCACTAAACTCACATTGATAGGGAAGGTGCTTCTTAGGGTTTTCAGAACAACAAGTAATATCATATATTTCGCATAAATTCCAAGCATAGCATTGCAAACGATGAATTTGACCCAGTAAAATTTTCCCTTTTTCAGATATTCGGTGACGCACATAACAAGCATGCTCATCTAAGGATTTGCCCTCAACTAAGCTAGTTGGGGTTTCAGCACGAGCCATAGGGATCGAAGATGATCCAAGTAATAAGCTTCAGCAGTGTGATAGATTTTGAGTGGTTCTTCAACCATTGGTTTAGTAGGTACAACTAATTTTTTTGGTATTTTGTGTTTCCTACCCATAACTAAAGATAGAAAACAACTAAGAACAACAAATAAAAATTACTTAGTGATAAAGCAAACAAGCACACACGAGAATATTCACCCCGTGCTATTGCTCCTCGGCAACGGCGCTAGAAAAAGGTCCTGATAACACACAAGTATAGGGGATCGCAACAGTTTTCGATAAGTAATAGTGTCAAACCCAACGAGGAGCTAATGGCAGAACAAATATTCCCTCAAGTTCTATCGACCACCGATACAATTCTACGCACGCTTGATGTTCACTTTACCTAGAACAAGTATGAAACTAGAAGTACTTTGTAGGTGTTGTTGGATAGGTTTGCAAGATAATAAAGATTACGTAAATAAAAAGTAGGGGCTGTTGCAAGTAAAGACGCAATAAAGTACATATAGCTAGTGTGGAAAAGTGGTGGTAGGAGTTGCGAAATTTCCCCTAAGCAATTGACTACTTTACTAGACCGATAGCAAGTATTATATGGGAGAGGCCACTGCTAGCATGTCATCCCTGACTTGGAATTCTATGCACTTATGATTGGAACTATTAGCAAGCGTCCGCAACTACTAACGTTCAATGAGGTAAAACCCAACCATAGCATTAAGATATATTGGCCCCCCTTCAATCCCCTATGCATCAATTTCTATGCTAGGTTGAAGCTTCTGTCACTCTTGTCCTCCAATACATACTCCTATCAACATACAACTAACCCTATGGTGCGATCCACGTGCTCGCTCCTATGATGGGCACCAAAGGACAGCAACATAACCACAAGCAAATTAAATCAATCATAGCAATTCATCAACCACTGATAGGACAACGAAAATCTACTCAGACATCATAGGATGCAACACATCATTGGATAATAATATGAAGCATAAAGCACCATGTTCAAGTAGAGGGTACAGCGGGTTGCGGGAGAGTGGACCGTTGTAGATAGAGGGGGGAAGGTGATGGAGATGTTGGTGAAGATGGCGGAGGTGTTGGTGTAGATTGCTGTGATGATGATGGCCACGACAGCGTTCCGGCGCCACCGGAAGAGAAGGGGAGAGGGGGCCCCTTCGTCTTCTTCTTCCTTGACCTCCTCCCTAGATGGGAGAAGGGTTTCCCCTCTGGTCCTTGGCCTCCATGGCATGGGAGGGGCGAGAGCCCCTCCGAGATTGGATCTGTCTCTCTGTCTCTTTCTGTTTCTGCCTTCTCTCTGTTGCCCTTTCACAGTTTCATATATATATGGAGATCCGTAACTCCGATTGGACCGAAACCTTCACCATGATTTTTTTACCAAAAAATAGCTTTCTTGCGGCCGAAGAAGGGCATCAACCTCCTTACGGGTGGCCCAAGAGTGTCAGGGGCGCGCACAGGGGGGCAGGTGCGCCCCCTGCCTCGTGGCCACCTCGGGCACCGTCTCGCATGGATTTTTCTTCCGGAATTTTCCAAATATTCCAAAAAATAAGCTCCATCCGTTTTTATCCCGTTTGGATTCCGTTTGATATGCATATTCTGTGAAACATAGAACATGCAACAAAGAGGAACTGGAACTGGGCACTGGATCAATATGTTAGTAGCAAAAATAGTATAAAAAGTTGCCAAAAGTAAATGAAAGTTGTATAATATTGGCATGGAACAATCAAAAAATATAGATACGATGGAGACATATCACAACATCCCGCAACTAACTCATTAGTCACATTGCTTGCAAGGCTTATAGTGATGTGCATTACCGAGAGGGCCCAGGGATACCTCTCCAACAATCGGAGTGACAAATCCTAATCTTGATCTATGCCAACTCAACAAACACCATCAGAGACACCTATAGAGCATCTTTATAATCACCCAGTTATGTTGCGACGTTTGATAGCACACTAAGTGTTCCTTCGGTATTCGGGAGTTGCGTAGTCTCATAGTCATAGGAACATGTATAAGTTATGGAGAAAGCAATAGCAATAAACTAAACGTTCATAGTGCTAAGCTAACGGATGGGTCATGTCAATCACATCATTATCTAATGATGTGATCCCGTTTATCAAATGACAACTCATGTCTATGGTTAGGAAACTTACCCATCTTTGATTAACGAGCTATTCAAGTATAGGCATACTAGTGACACTCTGTTTGTCTATGTATTCACACATGTACTAAGTTTTCAGTTAATACAATTTTAGCATGAATAATAAAAATTTATCATGATATAAGGAAATATAAATAACAACTTTATTATTGCCTCTAGGGCATATTTCCTTCAGTCTCCCACTTGCACTAGAGTCAATAATCTAGTTCACATCGTCATGTGATTTCACACCAATAGTTCACATCTTTATGTGATTAGTTCACATCTTCATGTGACTAATACCCAAAGGGTTTACTAGAGTCAATATTATAGTTCACATCACTATGTGATTAACATCCAAAGAGTGATCATGTTTTGCTTGTGAGAGAAGTTTAGTCTACGGGTCTGCAACATTCAGATCCGTATGTATTTTGCAAATTTCTATGTCTACAATACTATGCACGGAGCTACTCTAGCTAATTTCTCCCACTTTCAATAGGTATCTAGATCGAGACTTAGAGTCATCTAGATCGGTGTAAAAAGCTTGCACCGATGTAACTCTTACTCTTTTATCACTTCCATAACCGAGAAATATTTCCTTAGTCCTCTAAGGATAATTTTGACCGCTATCTAGTGTTCTACTCCTAGATCACTATTGTACTCCCTTGACAAAATCATGCTAAGGTATACAAAAGGTCTGGTACACAGCATAGCATACTTCATAGAACCTATGACTGAGGCGTAGGGAATGACTTTTCATTCTCTTTCTATTTTCTGCCGTGGCCAGGTTTTGAGTCTTTACTCAATTTCACACCTTACAACTCAGGCAAGAACTCCTTCTTTGACTGATCCATTTTGAACTCCTTCAAAATATTATCAAGGTATGTACTCATCGAAAAATCTTTATCAAGCGTCTTGATCTATCTCTATAGATCTTGATGCCCAATATGTAAGCAGCCTCACCGAAGTATTTCTTTGAAAAACTCCTTTCAAACACTCCTTTATGCTTTCCAGAAAATTCTACATCATTTCCGATCAAGAATATGTCATTCACATATACATATTAGAATGGCTATAGTGCTCCCATTCACTTTCTTGTAAATACAGGCTTCATCGGAAGTCTATATAAAACTATATGCTTTGATGAACTTATCAAAGCATATATTCCAACTTTGAGATGCTTGCACCAGTCCATAGATGGATCAATGGAGCTTGCACATTTTGTTAGCACCTTTAGGATTGACAAAACCTTCTGGTTGTATCAAATAAAACTCTTCTTTAAGAAATCCATTAAGGAATGTACTTTCGATATCCATTTGCCAGATTTCATAAAATGTGGCAATTTGCTAACATGATTTAGACAGACTTAAGCATCGCTACGAATGAGAAAATCTCATCGTAGTTAACACCTTGAACTTGCCGAAAACCTTCTTGCGACAATTCATGCTTTGTAGATAGTAACTTGAAGTTCTTCATGGGAGTGGACACTTGCTTGCCATTCTTCTTGAAGTTCCCTTTCTTTCCCTTGTCCTTTTACTTGAAACTAGTGGTCTTTTCAACCATCAACACTTGATGCTTTTTCTTGATTCCTACCTTCGCCAATTTAAGCATCGCGAAGAGCTTGGGAATCATTTCCGTTATTGATGACCCACAAGTATAGGGGATCTATCGTAGTCCTTTCGATAAGTAAGAGTGTCGAACCCAACGAGGAGTAGAAGGAAATGATAAGCGGTTTTCAGCAAGGTATTCTCTGCAAGCACTGAAATTATAGGTAACAGATAGTTTTATGATAAGATAATTGGTAACGAGCAACAAGTAACCAAAGTAAATAAAGTGCAGCAAGGTGGCCCAATCCCTTTTGTAGCAAAGGACAAGCCTGGACAAATTCTTATATAGAGAAAAGCGCTCCCGAGGACACATGGGAATTATCGTCAAGCTAATTTTCATCACGTTCATATGATTCGTGTTGGGTACTTTGATAATTTGGTATGTGGGTGGACCGGTGCTTGGGTACTGTCCTTACTTGCACAAGCATCCCACTTATGATTAACCTGTATTGCAAGCATCCGCAACTACAACAAAAGTTTAAGGTAAACCTAACCATAGCATGAGACATATGGATCCAAATCAGCCCCTTACGAAGCAATGCATAAACTAGGGTTTAAGCTTCTGTCACTCTAGCAACCCATCATCTACTTATTACTTCCCAATGCCTTCCTCTAGGCCCAAATAATGGTGAAGTGTCATGTAGTCGACGTTCACATAACACTACTAGAGGAGAGACAACATACATATCATCAAAATATCGAACGAATACCAAATTCACATGACTACTAATAGCAAGACTTCACCCATGTCCTGAGGAACAAACGTAACTACCCACAAAGCATATTCATGTTCATAATAAGAGGAGTATTAATATGCATATAGGATCTGAACATATGATCTTCCACCAAATAAATCAGCTAGCATCAACTACAAGGAGTAATTGACACTAGTAGCAACCCACCGGTACCAATCCCAGGCTTGGAGGCAAGAATTGGATACAAGAGATGAACTAGGGTTTGAGAGGAGATGGTGCTGGGGAAGATGTTGATGGAGATTGATGCTACCTCTTGAGCAATCCGTTGGTTTTTCCCCGAAGAGGAAGGGATGATGTAGTAAAGTAGCGTAAGTATTTCCCTCTGTTTTTGAGAACCAAGGTATCAATCTAGTAGGAGGCTACGCGCGAGTCCCTTGTACATGCACAAAACTAATAAATCCTCGCAACCAATGCGATAAGGGGTTGTCAATCCCTACACGGCCACTTACGAGAGTGAGATATGATAAGATAATATTTTTGGTATTTTTATGATAAAGATGCAAAGTAAAATAAAAGCAAAGTAAAAAGAAAAGGAAATAACTAAGTATTGGAAGATTAATATGATGAAGATAGACCCGGGGGCATAGGTTTCACTAGTGGCTTCTCTCAAGAGCATAAGTATTCTACGATGGGTGAACGAATTACAGTTGAGCAATTGACAGAATTGAGCATAGTTATGAGAATATCTAGGTATGATCATGTATATAGGCATCACGTCCGAGACAAGTAGACCGACTCCTGCCTGCATCTACTACTATTACTCCACTCATCGACCGCTATCCAGCATGCATCTAGAGTATTAAGTTAATGAAAACAGAGTAACGCCTTAAGCAAGATGACATGATGTAGAGGGATAAAGTCATGCAATATGATGAAAACCCCATCACTGGGAAAGGACACCGCAAGATTGAACCCAAAGCTAAGCACTTCTCCCATTGCAAGAAAGATCAATCTTGTAGGCCAAACCAAACTGATAATTCGAAGAGACTTGCAAAGATAACCAATCATACATAAAAGAATTTAGAGAAGATTCAAATATTGTTGATAGATAGACTTGATCATAAACCCACAATTCATCAGCCTCAACAAACACACCGCAAAAAGAAGATTACATCGAATAGATCCTCACAAGAGAGGGGGAAAACATTGTATTGAGATCCAAAAAGAGAGAAGAAGCCATCTAGCTAATAACTATGGACTCGTAGGTCTGAGGTGAACATGGGATCTCGTGGATACAGAAAGTTACGGCGGTGGAATTAGGGTTTTGGCTCCGTATCTGATCGTTTGGGGGTACGTAGGTATATATAGGAGGAAGGAGTACATCGGTGGAGCAACCGGGGGCCGACGAGGGTGGAGGGCGCGCCTGGGGGGGGGGGGGGTAGGCGCGCCCCTACCTCGTGGCCTCCTCTTTTGTTTCTTGACGTAGAGTCCAAGTCCCCTGGATCATGTTTGGCGAGAAAATCACGTTCCCAAAGGTTTCATTCCGTTTGGACTCCGTTTGATATTCCTTTTCTTCGAAACCCTAAAATAGGCAAAAACACATCAATTCTGGGCTGGGCCTCCGGTTAATAGGTTAGTCCCAAAAATAAAATAAAAGTGGATAATAAAGCCCAATAATGTCCAAAACAGTAGATAATATAGCATGGAGCAATCAAAAATTATAGATATGTTGGAGACGTATCAAGCATCCCCAAGCTTAATTCCTGCTCGTCCTCGAGTAGGTAAATGATAAAAACAGAATTTTTGATGCGGAGTGCTACTTGGCATAATTTTAATGTAATTTTTCTTAATTGTGGTATGAATATTCAGATCCGAAAGATTCAAGATAAAAGTTCATATTGACATAAAAATAATAATACTTCAAGCATACTGACTAAGCAATTATGTCCTCTCAAAATAACATGGCCAAAGAAAGTTCATCCCTACAAAATCATATAGTTTAGTCATGCTCCATTTTCGTCACACAAGAATGCTCTAATCATGCACAACCCTGATGACAAGCCAAGCAATTGTTTCATAATTTAGTAATCTGAAACCTACAAACTTTCACGCAATATATGAGCGCGAGCCATGGATATAGCACTATGGGTGGAATAGAATATAATGATGGGGGTTATGTGGAGAAGACAAAAAAGGAGAAAGTCTCACATCAACGAGGCTAATCAATGGGCTATGGAGATGCCCATCGATTGATTTTAATGCAAGGAGTAGGGATTGCCATGCAACGGATGCACTAGAGCTATAAATGTATGAAATCTCAACAAAAGAAACTAAGTGGGTGTGCATCCAACTTGCTTGCTCACGAAGACCTATGGCACTTGAGGAGGCCCATTGTTGGAATATACAAGCCATGTTCTATAATGAAAAATTACCACTAGTATACAAAAGACTCTCTATCATGAATATTATGGTGCTACTTTGAAGCCCAAGTGTGGAAAAAGGATAGTAGCATTGTCCCTTTTTTTATTTGGCCTTTCTCTTTTTTTTGGACAATGCTCTAAGAATGATGGTCATCACACTTCTATTTACTTACAACTCAAGAATTACTACTCGATACTTAGATATGACTCTATATGAATGCCTCAGCGGTGTACCGGGATATGCAATGAACCAAGAGTGACATGTATGAAAGAATTATGAACGGTGGCTTTGCCACAAATACTATGTCAATTACATGATCATGCTAAGCAATATGACAATGATGAATGTGTCATGATAAATGGAATGGTGGAAAGTTGCATGGCAATATATCTCGGAATGGCTATGGAAATGCCATAATAGGTAGGTATGGTGGCTGTTTTGAGGAAGATATAAGGAGGTTTATGTGTGAAAGAGCATATCATATCACGGGGTTTGGATGCACCGGCGAAGTTTGCACCAACTCTCAATGTGAGAAAGGGCAATGCACGGTGCCGAAGAGCCTAGCAATGATGGAAGGGTGAGAGTGCGTATAATCAATGGACTCAACATTAGTCATAAAGAAATCACATACTTATTGCAAAAATCTACAAGTCATCAAAAACCAAGCACTACGTGCATGCCCCTAGGGGGATAGATTGGTACGAAAAGACCATCGCTCGTTCCCGACCACCACTCATAAGGAAGAAAGTCAAATAACACCTCATGTTTCAAATTTGTTACATAACATTTACCATACGTGCATGCTACGGGACATGCAAACTTCAACACAAGCATTTCTAAAATTCACAACTACTCAACTAGCACGACTTTGATATTATTACCTCCATATCTCAAAACAATCATCAAGCATCAAACTTCTCTTAGTATTCAAAACACTCATAAGAAATTTTTTATTAATCTTGAACACCTAGCATATTAGGATTATTTAAGAAAATTACCATGCTATTTAAGACTCTCAAAATAATCTAAGTGAAGCATGAGAGATCAATAGTTTCTATAAAACAAATCCACCACCGTGCTCTAAAAGATATAGGTGAAGTACTAGAGCAAAACTATATAACTCAAATCATATATAAGTGAAGCACATAGAGTATTCTCACAAATTCCAAATCATGTATGGCTCTCTCAAAAGGTGTGTACAGCAAGGATGATTGTGTTAAACTAAAAAGCAAAGACTCAAATCATACAAGACGCTCCAATCAAAACACATATCATGTGGTGAATAAAAATATAGCTCCAAGTAAAGTTACCGATAGAAGTAGACGAAAAGAGGGGATGCCTTCCGGGGCATCCCCAAGCTTTGGATTTTATGTGTACTCAGATTATCTTGGGGGTGCCATGGGCATCCCCAAGCTTAGGCTCTTGCCACTCCTTGTTCCATAATCCATCAAATCTTTACCCAAAACTTGAAAACTTCACAACACAAAACTTAAAGTAGAAAATCTCGTGAGCTCCGTTAGCGAAAGAAAAAAAAACACCACTTCAAGGTACTGTAATGAACTCATTCTTTATTTATATTGGTGTTAAAACTACTGTATTCCAACTTCTCTATGGTTTATAAACTATTTTACTAGCCATAGATTCATCAAAATAAGCAAACAACACACGAAAAACAGAATCTGTCAAAAACAGAACAGTCTGTAGTAATCTGTAGCTAGAGCAAGATATGGAACCCCAAAAATTCTAAAATAAATTTCTGGAAGTGAGGAATTTATCTATTAATCATCTTCAAAAATAATTAACTAAATATCACCTTCCAAATAAAAATGGCAGCAGTTCTCGTGAGCGCTAAAGTTTCTGTTTTTTACAGCAAGATATCAAGACTTTCCCCAAGTCTTCCCAACGGTTATAATTGGCACAAACACTAATTAAACACAAAAAACACAACCTAAACAGAGGCTAGATAAATTACTTATTACTAAACAGGAGAAAAAATCAAGTAATAAAAATAAAATTGGGTTGCCTCCCAACAAGCGCTATCGTTTAACGCCCCTAGCTAGGCATAAAGAGCAAGGATAGATCTAGGTATTGGCATCTTTGGTAGGCAATCCATAAGTGGCTCTCATAATAGATTCATAAGGTAATTTCCTTCCTTCACATCAATAATTGCACCAATCGTTCTAAGGAAAGGTCTACCAAGAATAATAGGACATGAAGGATTGCAATCTATGTCAAGAAGAATAAAATCTACGGGTACATAATTCCTATTTGCAACAATAAGAACATCATTAATTCTTCCCATAGGTTTCTTAATGGTGGAATCCGCAAGATGCAAGCTTAGAGAGCAATCATCAAAATCACGGAAACCTAACAAATCGCACGAAGTCTTTGGAATCGTGGAAACACTAGCACCCAAATCACATAAAGCATAGAACTCATGATCTTTAATCTTAATTTTAATAGTTGATTCCCACTCATCATAAAGTTTTCTACGGATAGAAACTTCCAATTCAAGTTTTTCTTCATAAGATTGCATCAAGGCATCAACAATATGTTTAGTGAATACTTTATTTTGACTATAAGAGTGAGGAGAATTTAGCACGGATTGCAACAAGGAAATACAATCAATCAAAGAGCAATTTTCATAATTAAATTCCTTGAAATCCAAAATAGTGGGTTTAGCAACATCTAGGGTTTTAATTTCTTTGATCCCACTTTCATCAATTTTAGCATCAAGATCTGAAAACTCTGAATTCTTGGAACGCCTTCTAGGTAAAGGTGGATCATATTCAGTCCCATCATTATCAAGATTAATATTGGAAAACAAAGATTTAATAGGGGACACATCAATAACTTTTAGATCTTCATCTTTATTTTCATAGGAACTAGAAGAACACGCTCTTATGAAGGCATCTTTCTTAGCACGCATCCTAGCGGTTCTTTCTTTGCACTCATCAATGGAAATTCTCATGGCATTGAGAGACTCACTGATATCATGCTTAGGTGGAATAGATCTAAGTTTCAAAGAATCAACATCAAGAGAAATTGTATCAACGTTCCTAGCCAACTCATCAATCTTAAGCAAATTTTCTTTAATCAAAGCATTGAAATTCTTTTGTGAAGTAATAAATTCTTTAATATTAGATTCAAAATCAGAGGGCATCTTATTATAATTTCCATAAGAATTGTTGTAGGAATTGCCATAATTATTAGAGGTATTACTAGGTTAAGGCCTAGGATTAAAATTTCCTCTATACGCATTGTTACCAAAATTATTCCTACAAACAAAATTCACATCCATAGATTCATTATTATTATCAATCAAAGTAGACAAGGGCATATCATTAGGATCAGAAGAAACACTTTTACTAGCAAAAAATTTCATAAGTTCATCCATCTTTCCACTCAAAACATTAATTTCTTCTATCGCATGCACCTTTTTATTAGTAGATCTTTCAGTATGCCATTGAGAATAATTAACCATAATATTATCTAGGAGTTTAGTAGCTTCTCCTAAAGTGATTTCCATAAAAGTGCCTCCCGCGGCCGAATCTAAAAGATTTCTAGAAGCAAAATTCAATCCGGCATAAAATTTTTGTATAATCATCCACAAATTCAAACCACGAGTAGGGCAATTACGTATCATTAATTTCATTCTCTCCAAAGCTTGTGCAAAATGTTCATCATCAAGTTGCTTAAAATTCATAATATCGTTTCTAAGGGAGATGATCTTAGCGAGAGGAAAATACTTTGAGATAAAAGCATCTTTGCACTTATTCCATGAATCAATACTATTTTTAGGCAAGACGAGAACCAAGGTTTAGCACGATCTCTAAGCGAAAAAGGAAATAGCTTCAATTTAACAATATCGTTCTCCACATCTTTCTTCTTTTGCATATCACACAAATCAATGATGCTATTTATATGGGTAGCGGCATCTTCAATAGGAAGGACGGAAAACGAATCTTTCATGACAAGATTCAGCAAGGCAGCATTAATTTCACAAGATTCAGCATCGGTAAGAGGAGAAATCGGAGTGCTAATAAAATCATTATTGTTGGTATTGGTAAAGTCACACAATTTAGTGTTATCCTGAGCCATCGTGACTAGCAAGCAATCCAACACACAAGCAAACAAAAAGCAAGCGGGCAAAAAGAGGCAAACGGGAAAGAGAGGGAGGATAGAGAGAGAGGGCGAATAAAACAGCAAGGGTGAAGTGGGGGAGAGGAAAACGAGAGGAAAATGGCAAATAATGTAATGCGGGAGATAGGGATTGTGATGGGTACTTGGTATATTGACTTTTGCATAGACTCCCCGGCAACGGCGCCGGAAATGGCTTGTTGTCGGGAGTCAAATCTTGACTTGCGCGAACCTCCCCGGCAACGGCGCCAGAAATCCTTCTTGCTACCTCTTGAGCACTGCACTGGTTTTTCCCCGAAGAGGAAGGGATGATGCAGTAAAGTAGCGTAAGTATTTCCCTCAGTTTTTGAGAACCAAGGTATCAATCCAGTAGGAGGCTACACGCGAGTCCCTTGGACCTGCACAAAACAAATAAATCCTCGCAACCAATGCGATAAGGGGTTGTCAATCCCTACACGGCCACTTACGAGAGTGAGATCTGATAGATATGATAAGGTAATATTTTTGGTATTTTTATGATAAAGATGCAACGTAAAATAAAAGCAAAGTAAAAATTAAAGGAAATAACTAAGTATTGGAAGATTAATATGATGAAGATAGACCCCGGGGATATAGGTTTCACTAGTGGCTTCTCTCAAGAGCATAAGTATTCTAAGGTGGGTGAACGAATTACAGTTGAGCAAAGATAACCAATCATACATAAAAGAATTCAGAGAAGATTCAAATATTGTTGATAGATAGACTTGATCATAAACCCACATTTCATCAGTCTCAACAAACACACCGCAAAAAGAAGATTACATCGAATAGATCTCCACAAGAGAGGGGGAAAACATTGTATTGAGATCCAAAAAGAGAGAAGAAGCCATCTAGCTAATAACTATGGACCCGTAGGTCTGAGGTGAACTACTCACACTTCACCAGAGGGGATATGGTGATGATGTAGAAGCCCTCCGTGATGGACACCCCCTCCGGCGGAGCTCCGGAACTGGCACCAAGATGGGATCTCGTGGATACAGAAAGTTGCGGCGGTGGAATTAGGGTTTTGGCTCCATATCTGATCGTTTGGGGGTACGTAGGTATATATAGGAGGAAGGAGTACGTCGGTGGAGCAACCGGGGGCCCACGAGGGTGGAGGGCGCGCCTGGGGGGGTAGGCGCGCCCCCTACCTCGTGGCCTCCTCTTTTGTTTCTTGACGTAGGGTCCAAGTCCCCTGGATCATGTTTGGCGAGAAAATCACGTTCCCAAAGGTTTCATTCCGTTTGGACTCCGTTTGATATTCCTTTTCTTCGAAACCCTAAAATAGGCAAAAACACAGCAATTCTGGGATGGGCCTCCGGTTAATAGGTTAGTCCCAAAAATAATATAAAAGTGGATAATAAAGCCCAATAATGTCCAAAACAGTAGATAATATAGCATGGAGCAAGCAAAAATTATAGATATGTTGGAGACGTATCAATTGACCCTCTCCAGATGAGAGGATCGTTGGTGATGACGATGCGATGATTTCCCCCTCCCGGAGTGAAGTTTCCCCGGCAGAATAGCTCCGCCAGAGCCCTAGATTGGTTCCGCCTCGTGGTGGCAGAGTCTCGTCCCGAAAGCTGGCTTACGATTTTTTTCTCATCGAAAGACTCCATATAGCAGAAGATGGGCATCGGAGGGCCACCAGGGGGCCCACGAGGCAGGGGGGCGTGCCCCCACCCTCGTGGGCAGGGTGTGGCCCCCCTCCGGAACTTCTTGTGCTCAGTATTTTTTATATATTCTGAAAATGACTTTCGTGAGGTTTCAGGACTTTTGGAGCTGCGTAGAATAGATCTCTAATATTTGCTCCTTTTCCAGCCCAGAATCCCAGCTACCGACATTCTCCCTCCTTATGTAAACCTTGTAAAATAAGAGAGAATAGGCATAAGTATTATGACATAATGTGTAATAATAACCCATAATGCAGTAAATATCGATATAAAAGCATGATGCAAAATGGACGTATCAACTCCCCCAAGCTTAGACCTCGCTTGTCCTCAAGCGAAAGCAGAAATCCAAAAATATGTCCACATGTTTAGAGATAGAGGTGTCGATAAAAATAAAATACGGACATGAGGGCATCATGATCATTCTTAGAACAGTAACTTATATGATTCTTGTCATATGATCTCTTATGCTTGAGTAACAATTCGATCACAATTTCAAGTATGAATCATAAACTTCATTGAAAACTAACAAACTATAATCTCAGTCATTGGAGCAATTGCAATTTATCATTACAGAGGAAAGAGTCAATATAAGAGCTTTTCAGCAAGTCCACATACTCAACTATCATAGAGTCTTTCACAAGTGCTAACACTCATGCAATACTTATGGGTATGGAGTTTTAATCAGACACAGAGAAAGATAGGGGCTTATAGTTTTGCCTCCCAACGTTTTACCTCAAGGGTAATGTCAACAATAATAGTTCACGAAAAATCACATCCAATTAGCCATATAGACCAGGATCTTTCCAACATATTGTTCTTGCCAAAAGATAAAATGTAAAAAGGAAGGGTGAAGATCACCATGACTCTTATGTAAGGTAGGAGATAAAAGTAAAAGATAGGCCCTTCGCAGAGGGAAGTAGAGGTTGTCATGCGCTTTTATGGTCGGATGCACAAAATCTTAATGCGAAAAACGTCACTTTATATTGCCACTTGTGATATGGACCTTTATTATGCAGTTCGTCGCTTTTATTTCTTCCATATCACACGATCGTATAAAGCTTATTTTCTCCCACAGTAATAAGTCATACATATTTAGAGAGCAATTTTTATTGCTTGCACCGATGACAACTTACTTGAGGGATCTTACTCTATCCATAGGTAGGTATGGTGGACTCTCATGGAAAAACTGGTTTAAGGGTGTTTGGAAGCACAAGTAGTATCTCTACTTGGTGCAAAGAATTTGGCTAGCATGAGGGGTAAGGAAAGCTCAATCATGTTGGATGATCCATGAAAATATAATTTATCTCAGATCTAAGAAAACATAACCCATTATGTTGTCTTCCTTGTCCAACGTCAACTCTTTAGCATGTCATATTTTAATGAGTGCTCACAAGCATAAAAGATGTCCAAGATAGTATATTTATATGTGAATGCCTCTCTTTCTTTATTACTTCCTATTAATTGCAACGATGACCAAAACTAGGTTTGTCAACTCTCAACAACTTTTATTCATCATACTTTTTATATGTGAGCTCATTACTCTCCATAAGATCCATATGATCTCTTTGTTTCTTTTTATTTCTTTCTCTTTTCTTTTATTCACTCAAGATTATGGCAAAATAATCAAGCCCTTGACTCAACACTAATCTTTATTATATATAACTCACAGACTCGATTAGATAGAAGGATCATAAAGCAAAACTCACAACTAGATCATACTAAAACTTTATTCTACTAGATCAAGATATTATCAAAAGGATCAAACTAAGAAAACGGTAAAGATAAAAGTGATGGTGATACAATACCGGGGCACTCCCCCAAGCTTGGCACTTGCCAAGGGGAGTGCCCATACCAGGTACTCAGTTCTTCTTTGTTGGTTGAGAGGGTGGAGTTGTTGACGATGTAGGCTTGTCGTCCTTCTTCCAAGGCATAGGCTCGCCATCATAGAAGGATGACCGAGTCTCCTGAATCTTCAAATCTGCAGCCAAACTCATCCTCTTGAATCTATACTCATACTCACAGTTTTGATTTTGTAGGTCATAGATCTGGGCTTGGAGGTGCTCAATTTTCTCGTGAAGCTTGAAGATAGCCTCCCCAATGTCCTTGGCATCCAACTTGTGGTTGTTGGTTAACTCCGTGATCATAATGTGATTGGAGTCAAGTCCACGCTCCACCATCTCCCTACACCTGAAAACTTGTTGCTCGATTGCCTCGAGCCTTGTTTCCACGCTTCCGGTCCTTCTTGGTCCCTCAACATCGCAGATGTGCAACAACCCCTCATGCATCTCAATGGTTTAAGGGTGTTGCAAAACCTCTGCAAGGTAGGTGTTGATGAACTTCTAGAAGAACTTGTCCTTGGGGGCACTTGAGGACGACATGACAACCTAGATCTGTCAGATAAACAGCTCGAAATAAAGACAAGAGATATTTGCATTATACGGGAGTCAAAACCTCCGGGAGATTATATAATGATTTTTTATTGACCAAAATACGTAACGTGCGAGAAAAAGGAGTCCGGAGAGCGCACGAGGTGCCCACGAGCTAGGGGGCGCGCCATGGGGGGTAGGGCACGCCCTCCACCCTCGTGGAGCCCTCGTGTCCTTCCCGAACTGTTTCTTATTTTTCTATTTTTCTAAATATTCCAAAACGGAAGAAAATTGCCATTAGAACTGTTTTGGAGTCGGTTTACTTACCGTATCACATACCTATTCCTTTTTGAAGTCTGAAACGTTCTGGAAAGTGTTCCTTATGTATTCCTCCAGGGGTTACGGTTTCAATAACATTGGTTTCAACATTTATATATAGGATTACCCGAGATATAATGTTTAATTCTTTGACAGTTCACCACCTTAGGATTTGTGCCTTCGAAGTTGTTGATTTTCATGGCACCGGAACGATAGATCTCCTCGATAACGTAAGGACCTTCCCATTTAGAGAGAAGTTTTTTCTAAAAAAAATTAGAGAGAAGTTTTCCTGCAAAAAAATCTTAAACGAGAGTTCTATAGCAATACATAATCACCTACATTAAACTCATGCTTTTGTATTCTTTTTTCATGTCATCTTTTAACTTTTTCTTTAAATAATTTGGCATTCTCGTAGGCTTGGGTTCTCCATTCATCGAGTGAGCTTATGTCAAATAACCTCTTCTCATCGGCAAGTTTGAAATCATAGTTGATCTCTTTAATAGCCCAACAAGCCTTATGTTCTAGTTCGAGAGGTAAGTGACATGCTTTTCCATAAACCATTTTATACGGAGACATACCCATAGGATTATTATATGCAGTTCTATAGGCTCATAATGCATCATCAAGTTTCTTGCACCAATTCTTTCTAGATCTATTAACAGTCTTTTGCAAAATCAATTTGAGCTATCTATTGCTCAATTCTACTTGACCACTAGACTGTGGGTGATAAGGAGATGCAATTCTATGATTAACATCATATTTAGCAAGCATTTTACGGAAAGCACCATGAATAAAATGTGAACCACCATCAGTCATTAAATATCTAGGGACTCCAAACCTTGGAAAAATAACTTCTTTAAGCATCTTAATAGAGGTGTTATGATCAGCACTACTAGTTGGAATAGCTTCTACCCACTTAGTAACGTAACCAACAGCAACTAAAATATTTGTGTATCCATTGGAGGCAGGAAAAGGTCCCATATAATCAAAGCCCCAAACATCAAGTGGTTTAATAACAAGTGAATAATTCGTAGGCATTTCTTGACGTCTACTAATATTACCAATTCTTTGACATTTATCACAAGATACAACAAACTTACGGGCATCCTTGAAGAGAGTAGGCCAATAAAAACCAGATTGCAATACCTTGTGTGCAGTTCTATCTCTAGCATGTTGTCCTCCATAAGCTCGGAGTGACACTTGCATAGGATCTGTTCCTGTTCATGCTCAGGTACACAACGTCTAATAACACCATCTACTCCTTCTTTATAAAGATGTGGGTCATCCCAAAAGTAATGTCTCAAATCATAAAAAAACTTTTTCTTTTGTTGGTATGTGAAACTAGGTGGTATAAATTTAGCAACAATATAATTATCATAATTAGCATACCATGGAGCAGTACGAAAAGCATTTATGACATTTAATTGTTCATTAGGAAAGCTATCATCAATAGGTAGTGGGTCATCAAGAACATTCTCTAGCCTAGACAAGTTGTCTGCAACGGGGTTCTCAGCTCCCTTTCTATCAATAATATGCAAATCAAATTCTTGTAGCAAGAGAACCAATCTAATAAGTCTAGGTTTAGCATCTTTCTTTTCCATAAGGTATTTAATAGCAGCATGATCCGTGTGAATAGGTACTTTAGAATCAACAATATAAGGTCTGAACTTATCACAAGCGAATACAACTGCCAAAAATTCCTTTTCAGTAGTAGCATAATTTCTCTGAGCATTTTCTAGTGTTTTACTAGCATATTGAATAACATTTAATTTCTTATCAACTCTTTGCTCTAGAACAACACCTACAGCATAATCACTAGCATCACACATAATTTCAAAGGGTAAATTCCAATCAGGTGGCTGAACAATACTTACAGAGATCAATGCTTTCTTAAGTATTTCAAATGCTTCTACACAATCATCATCAAAAACAAATGGTATATCTTTTTGTAATAAATTAGTCAGAGGCCGAGAAATTTTTGAGAAGTCCTTAATGAACCTCCTATAAAAACCAGCGTGACCAAGGAATAACATGCCCATCAATATTATTAGACAATAGATCTTTAACAATAGCAATATTAGGTTCAAATTTAACTTGCTCAGGAGGTGTATAAGTTCTAATATTGCTTTTACGAACCACAGTTGAAGCTTTAGCATGATCTTTTATCCTAACAGGAAAAGGTGGTTCCTCAACATAAGCATTAGGAACAATAGGATCATTATAAGTGACAGTCTTTTCTTCAACTTTAATAGGTGCAGCTACTTTTACTTCTATGGGAAGATGATATTTAAACCACTTCACCCTAGGGAGATCAACATGAGTAGCAAAAGATTCACAGAAAGAAGCTACTATTTCAGAGTCAAGCATATTTAGTGCTAAATTTACGGAAAACATCGGTATCCATAAAAGATTTAACACAATCAAACTTAGGTATCATACCTGACTTCTTACCTTTGTCGAGGTCCCAATCTTTAGAGTTGCGTTTAATTCTTTACAATAAATCCCATTTGAATTCAATAGTCTTCATCATAAAAGAGCCAGCACAAGAAGTATCGAGCATGGTGCGATTGTTATCAGAAAGCCGAGCATATAAATTTTGAATAATCATTTCTCTTGAGAGCTCATGATTGGGGCATGAATATAACATTGATTTAAGCCTCCCCCAAGATTGAGCAATGCTTTCTCCTTCGCGAGGCCAAAAATTATATATATAATTGCGATCACAATGAACAAGATGCATAGGATAAAACTTCTGATGAAATTCCAATTTCAATCCATTGTAGTTCCATGATACCGTATCATCACATAGACTATACCATGTCAATGCATATCCCTTCAAAGATAAAGGGAAGACCTTCTTCTTAATAACATCATCGGGCACACCTGTAAGCTTAAATAATCCACAAACTTCATCCACATATATTAGGTGCTCATCAGGATGCATTGTTTTGTCTCCTGCAAAAGGATTAGCTAGCAGTTTTTTTGTCATATCCGAAGGAATCTCAAAGTAGACATTTTCATTTTCAGTAGGTTCAATAGGCTGAGGAGTAACTCTTTTCTCTACTGGTCGGGGTGAAGATACCCCGAACAAGCCCCCCCAGAGGAGTACTTCCCATAGTAACAAGTGACAGTAAATTTCAGCACACTATATAAAATTTTCCTTACCAAATTCCACATACCAAAGGCGCTTCACTCCCCGACAACGACGCCAGAAAAGAGTCTTGATGACCCACAAGTATAGGGGATCTATCGTAGTCCTTTCGATAAGTAAGAGTGTCGAACCCAACGAGGAGCAGAAGGAAATGATAAGCGGTTTTCAGCAAGGTATTCTCTGCAAGCATTGAAATTATAGGTAACAGATAGTTTTGTGATAAGATAATTGGTAGCAAGCAACAAGTAACAAAAGTAAATAAAATGCAGCAAGGTGGCCCAATCCCTTTTGCAACAAAGGACAACCTTGGACAAATTCTTATATAGAGAAAAGCGCTCCCGAGGACACATGGGAATTATCGTCAAGCTAGTTTTCATCATGTTCATATGATTCACGTTCGGTACTTTTTGATAATTTGATATGTGGGTGGACCTGTGCTTGGGTACTGTCCTTACTTGGACAAGCATCCCACTTATGATTAACCTCTACTGCAAGCATCCGAAACTACAACAAAAGTATTAAGGTAAACCGAACCATAGCATGAAACATATGGATCGAAATCAGCCCCTTACGAAGCAACGCATAAACTATTGTTTAAGATTCTATCACTCTAGCAACCCATCATCTACTTATTACTTCCCAATGCCTTCCTCTAGGCCCAAATAATGGTGAAGTGTCATGTAGTCGACGTTCACATAACACCACTAGAGGAGAGACAACATACATATCATTAAAATATCAAATGAATACCAAATTCACATGACTATTAATAGCAAGACTTCTCCCATGTCCTCAGGAACAAACGTAACTACTCAAAAAGTATATTCATGTTCATAATCATAGGAGTATTAATATGCATATAGGATCTGAAAATATGATCTTCCACCAAATAAATCAACTAGCATCAACTACAAGGAGTAATTAACACTACTAGGGTTTGAGAGGAGATGGTGCTGGTGAAGATGGTGATGGAGATTGACCCTCTTCCGATGAAAGGGTCGTTGGTGATGACGATGGCGATGATTTCCCCCTCCCGGAGGGAAGTTTCCCCGGCAGAACAGCTTCGCCAGAGCCCTAGATTGGTTCCGCCAAGGTTCCGCCTCGTGGCGGCGGAGTCTCGTCCCGAAAGCTGGCTTATGATTTTTTTCTCATTGAAAGACTCCATATAGAAGAGGATGGGCATCGGAGGGCCACTAGGGGGCCCACGAGGCAGGCAGTGCGCCCAGGGGGGTAGGGCGCGCCCCCACCCTCGTGGGCAGTGTGTGGCCCCCCTCCGGAACTTCTTGCGCTCAGTATATTTTATATATTCTGATAATGACTTCCGTGAAGTTTCAGGACTTTTGAAGCTGTGCAGAATAGATCTCTAATATTTGCTCCTTTTCTAGCCTAGAATCCCAGCTGCCGGCATTCTCCCTCTTTATGTAAACCTTGTAAAATAAGAGAGAATAGGCATAAATATTGTTACATAATGTGTAATAACAGCCCATAATGCAATAAATATCAATATAAAAGCATGATGCAAAAATGGACGTATTAGTTATCCCTTGCATATTATAGTTCATCACGAAGTTCTAGTTACTTGGTTATAATGACTAAAGAACTCCGTCAATCACTATATTATCTGGAAGATTAACTCCCACTTGATTCAAGTGATTGTAGTACTCCGACATTCTGAGCACATGCTCACTAGCTGAGCTATTCTCCTTCATCTTGTAGGCAAAGAACTTGTGAGAGGTCTCATACCTCTCGACTCGGGCATTAGTTTGAAATACCAATTTCAGCTCTTGGAACATCTTATATGCTCCATGGCATTCAAAATGATTTTGAAGTCCCGGTTCTAAGCCGTAAAGCATGGCGCACTAAACTATCAAGTAGTCATCATACTAGCTTGCCAAATGTTCATAACGTCTGCATCTGCTCCAGCAATAGGTCTGTCACCTAGCGGTGCATCAAGGACATAATTCTTCTGTGCAGCAATGAGGATTATTCTCAGACCACGGAGCTAGTCCGCATCTTTTCTACTAACATCTTCCAACATAGTTTTCTCTAGGAACATATCATAAATAAATCGGGAAGCTATACACGAGCAATTGATCTACAACATAGATATGCAAATACTATCAGGACTAAGTTCCTGATAAATTTAAGCTCAATTAATCATATTACCTAAGAACTCCCACTTAGATAGACATCCCTCTAAACATCTAAGTGATCACGTGATCCATATCAACTAAACCATGTCTGATCATCACGTGAGATGGAGTAGTTTTCAATGGTGAACATCACTATGTTGATCATATCTTCTATATGATTCAAGCTCGACCTTTCGGTCTCGGTGTTCCGAGGCCATATCTACATATCCTAGGATCGTCAAGTTTAACCCAAGTATTGTGCGTGTGCAAAACTGGCTTGCACCCGTTGAATGTGAACGTAGAGCTTATCACACCCGATCATCACACGGTGTCTCATCATGAAGAACTGTCGCAATGGTGCATACTCAGGGAGAACAGCTATACCTTGAAATTTTAGTAAGGGATCATCTCATTGCTACCATCGTACTAAGCAAAATAAGATGCATAAAAGATAAACATCACATGCAATCAAAATATGTGACATGATATGGCCATCGTCATCTTGTGCCTTTGATCTCCATCTCCAAAGTACCGTCATGATCTCCATCGTCACCGGCATGATACCATGATCTCCATCATCTTGATCTCTATCAACGTGTCGTCACATGGTTGTCTTGCCAACTGTTCCTTTTGCAACTATTGCTATCACATAGCGATAAAGCAAAGTAATTATATGACGCTTGCATCTTATGCAATAAAGAGACAACAATAAGGCTCCTGCCAGTTGCCGATAACTTTAACAAAACATGATCATCTCATACAACAATTTATATCTCATCATGTCTTGACCATATCACATCACCATATACCCTGCAAAAACAAGTTAGACGTCCTCTACTTTGTTGTTGCAAGTTTTATGTGGCTGCTACGGGCTTCCAGCAAGAACCGTTCTTACCTACGCATCAAAACAACAACGTAGTATAGTGATTGCTTTTTGATCTTCGGAAAGAACCCTGTTCATTGAAACTGATTCAACTAAAGTTGGAGAAACAGACACCCACTAGCCACCTGTGTGCGAACACTAGTAGAAAAAGGGGCTTTGGTTCGGCCAGAAAAGAGCATTAGTACTGGTTGCATTACGAACCAGGACTCATGTGAGCATTAGTCCCGGTTCGAGCGGCTAGGTCACCGTACATGCATTACTCCCGGTTCAAATGGGACCTTTAGTCCTGGTTGGTGCCACGAACCGGGACTAAAGGGTGCGATGCCCATTAGTACCGGTTCGTGCCAGCAACCGGTACTAAAGGTTAGACCTTTAGTACCGGTTTGTGCCACAAACCGGTACTAATGTTGCAATTTTCAAATCCTACAACCCCCCCTGTGTATCGCCTTTTTAGTTTTGTAAAAAGCAAAAGAAAATGATAAAAACTTCAAAAGTTAAAATCCTTTGAGATGTAGTTATGTTACTACATCTACTAGTTAGGACATGTTTTGGACATGTTTTGCAAAAAGTGTAGGGAAAATGTAAAACGGCTATAACTTTTGCAACGATGTCAGAAAAAACGTATAATATATCAAAATGTTCAGCACAAAAACCCGCATCCGATTTTGACCGCCTACGGCCAGTTTGCAAATTTGTAGAATCCTCAAATTCCAAAAGGAAAAAAGTTATGCTCAAATTTCAGTTTTTTTAAAAAAATCATTAAATCTGGTCAAACTATGGCCAAACTACTTATTCAAGAAGTATTAGTGTTACTAAATAATTATTCAGGAATATTAGTGTTACTAAATAATTATTTCAGTTTTTTTGAATTTTGGTCAAATCTGGTTAAAGTATGGTCAAACAATGGTCAAACTACTTATTCAAGAAATATTAGTGTCACTAAATAATTATTGTTTTTAGGAACAATAGTTTTAAACTCAAACAGTGAAATGTGTGACTTCATGCTCAAGCTAAACTCCTGAGGGTTAATAGGATTGACATCTTACTGTTGTCAGCAAAACAACAAGTGCAGACTTGGAAACGAGGGAGAATAGAACCCGAAAGTTAAGCATGCTCAGGTTGGGGGAGTGGGAGGATGGGTGACCGTCCGGGAAGTTAGATGATTTGGAATGATGAGGGGTGATTAGAGATTAAATTGAGCAGTGATGAGGGGTGATTAGAGATTAGAGGTTAAAATAATTCAAAAATTTGAAAATCGGGAAAAAAGTTCAAAAAAATCCTTTAGTACCGGTTGGTGTTACCAACCGGGACTAAAGGTGGACCTCCAGGCAGCGGCCACGTGGAGGGCCTTTAGTCTCGGTTCGTATAAGAACCGGGACTAAAGGGGGGACCTTTAGTAAAGACCCTTTAGTCCCGGTTCCAGAACCGGGACTAAAGGCCCTTATGAACCGAGACAAAAGGCTCGTTTTCTACTAGTGGAAGCACGTCGGTAGATCCAGTCTCGCGTAAGCGTATGCGTAATGTCGGTCTGAGCCGCTTCATCCAACAATACCACTGAATCAAAAATCAACTAGTGACGGCAAGCAATATGTATATACCCACGCCCACAACTGCTTTGTGTTCTACTCGTGCATATAACATCTACGCATAGACATGGCTCGGATGCCACTGTTGGGGAACACAGTATTTCAAAAATTTCCTAGGATCACGCAAGATCTATCTAGGAGATGCATAGCAACGAGAGGGGAGAGTGTGTCCACGTACCCTCTAGACCGAAAGCGGAAGCGTTATGTAACGCGCTTGATGTAGTCGAATGTCTTCGCGATCCAACTGATCAAGTACCGAACACACGGCACCTCCGCGATCTGCACATGTTCAACTCAGTGATGTCCCTCGTACTCTTGATCCAGTTGAGTCTGAGGGAGAGTTTCTCAGCATGACAGCGTGATGATGGTGATGATGAAGTTACCGACGCAGGGCTTCACCTAAACACTACAACGATATGACCGAGGTGGAAATCTATGGAGGGGGGCACCGCACACGGCTAAGACAACTATCAACTTGTGTGTTCTAGGGTGCCCCTGCCCCCGTATATAAAGGAGCAAGGGGGAGGCCCGCCGGCCCTCATGGGGCGCGCCCCAAGTTGGATTCCAACTAGGAATAGGAATCCTAGCTATTCCTAGTAGGTTTCCAACAAGGGAAGAGGGGAAGGAAGGAGAGGGAGAGAGGGAGAAGGAAAGGGAGGGGGGCGCCGCCCCCTCCTAGTCCAATTCAGACTCCTCAAGGGGGGGCAGCCCTAGGGCCTTCTCCTCCCTCTCTCACAAGGCCCATGTTGGCCCATTAGTCCCCCCGGGGTTTCGATAACCCCCCGGCACTCCGATATTTATCCGGTGTTCCCAGAACTAATCCGCTGTCCGAATAACATCGTGCAATATATCAATCTTTATGTCTCGACCATTTTGAGACTCCTCGTCATGTCCGTGATTACATCCAGGACTCCGAACTACCTTCGGTACATCAAAACACATAAACTCATAATATCGATCGTCATCGAGCATTAAGCGTGCGGACCCTGCGGGTTCGAGAACTATGTAAAAATGACCGAGACTCATCTCCGATCAATAACCAATAGCGGAACCTAGATGCCCATATTGGTTCCTAAATATTCTACGAAGATCTTTATCGGTCAACCCACATAACAACATACGTTTTTCCCTTTGGCATTGGTATGTTACTTGCCTGAGATTCGATCGTCGGTATCATCATACCTAGTTCAATGTCGTTACCGTCAAATCTCTTTACTCGTTCCGTAATGCAACATCCCGCAACTAACTCATTAGTCACATTGCTTGCAAGGCTTATAGTGATGTGCATTATCGAGAGGGCCTAGAGATACCTCTCCGACAATCGGAGTGACAAATCCTAATCTCGATCTATGCCAACTCAACAAACACCACCAGAGACACCTATAGAGAATATTTATAATCACCCAGTTACGTTGTGACGTTTGATAGCACACTAAGTGTTCCTCCGGTATTCGGGAGTTGCATAATCTCATAGTCATAGGAACATGTTTAAGTTATGGAGAAAGCAATAGCAATAAACTAAATGATCGTAGTGCTAAGCTAACAGATGGGTCATGTCAATCACATCATTCTCTAATGATGTGATCCCGTTTATCAAATGATGACTCATGTCTATGGTTAGGAAACTTACCCATCTTTGATTAACGAGCTAGTCAAGTAGAGGCATACTAGTGACACTCTGTTTGTCTATATATTCACACATGTACTAAGTTTCCGGTTAATACAATTCTAGCATGAATAATAAACATTTATCATGATATAAGGAAATATAAACAACAACTTTATTATTGCCTCTAGGGCATATTTCCTTCACTTCCGCCTTCCTCTTGATTGTCGCCAATTCTTCTTGCATCACTTCAGCTTGAAGCTCCGACCTCTCCAGCTTCTGCTCAAGATCACGAACATGAGCAGCCACAGCATCAGCTGCTTTGCCGGAGTTGTTCCTAGATGACTGGAACCGGCGTGTCCTTCATTTCTTCCATCTCAAGCTAGCATATGGAGGAAAATGATAGGCATTAGTGGGAGATCTATTTCACATTTTGCAAACCAACCCAAGCAAGAGAAACCAAACCAACACACAAATGGATTATTTGAAGTAACCAAACCAGCACACAAAATCTATACATAGATATTTTACTCAAACTCAAACAAAAGAAGATGATGACTAGTAACTTGACAGCATTATTTGACTAGTAACTTATGTGACCTGGAGACATGCAATTGGAACAATATGATGCTTCATCAAGCCTCGAATGGTGGTTCTATATAAGATGGCTTCCCGAGTGAGTCGATCATCAAACTAACATTCAGATCAAATTTCATCATATCATAAAAATGCAACAAATAGCTACAACAAGTTCTGATATCTTTGTTGAACTATCAAACAACATCAAAGCATGGAACATAGTGTGTGTTCTTGACTGGCTCCGAATCAAATAGCATCAAACAACATCAAAGCTAGCTGTGAATCAAACAAGGCTGAGGTTTCTAGACAAAAGTTTGAACTGGTTGGACAAAACATGGAGTGACTTACCATAGCAGTCTTGACTGGCTCCGAAAACCCGTGCTTCTTGCTGTTGTGGGTGGCCTTAAACAAGTCAATCACAGACAGCTCCTCACCCTTATGCTCTTCTTTCTGAAATGTTTTTCAACAAAAATCAAAATTTTATTCAGCAAGAATCATAAATGTTATTCAACGAGGATCAAATGGTAAGGTCTCTAGAGAAAAGTTCTCACAGTGAGAAAAATGTGTGCTGTGTAGTGCCTCGAACCAGTTCTCTGATTGTAAACGACTTTTTCTCGATTCATCTTGTGCGACACACAGGTTTCCTACAAAAAATCATATTGTCAGCATTATCTTGCACTAGCATATCATGTGCAAAACATAAAGCAGCAAACAAAGCAGAGACAAACCTTGTGTCTTGGGGTAGACCACATCTCCACCAGAGCTTGCCATTCACCATCCGTCAGATCTGGCACCGTAGACTTGATGCTGACTTTGTTTCCGGCTACGGTATCAAAATACTTCTTCTTGATCTGATGGCGTCTGCTCTTTGAATTTTTCTGTAGAATATCTTTGCACGCAGTGTTGATGGTCTCCGAGTCCGTGTTCATCTCAAAATTTGCCTACCAAGACAGCAAACAAGGTAGGAACAACATTAGTTATGATGCATAGGTGTAACAGAAAATAGATAGCACATTAACTACGAAACAAGTAGATGTCCAGATTTAAGTTTTTTACTTTTCCTAACTAGTAGATGTAGTAATATAACTACATGTCGAAAGATTTTCTTTTTTGAAGTTTTTATCATTTTCTTTTGTTTTTTTCCAAACTAAAATGCCGATACATGGGGGGGGGAGGGGGGGTAGAGTTTTTGAGACACAAACCCCTTTAGTCCCAGTTTGAGACACGAGCCGGGACTAAAGGACATCGCACCCTTTAGTACCGGTTCATGTCTGAAACCGGGACTAAAGCTCTAATCTTTAGTCCTGGTTTGAGATACGAACCGGGACTAAAGGGCATCGCACCCTTTAGTCCCGGTTCGTGTCTCAAACCGGGACTAAAGGTCCCATTTGAACCGGGACTAATGCCTTCCCGACGGCCTAGCCGCTCCAACCGGGACTAATGCTCACATTAGTTCTGGTTCGTAATGCAACCAGGACTAATGTGTACATTGAGCTGTGACCAAAGCCCTCTTTTCTACTAGTGTTATTAAGGGTCAGTTTGGTTGGCATCCTCGTCATGTATTGCCTGGCCTGGAATTGTCCCTGGATTCTACTAGTGGTTGTTCGGTTGCTGCCCTATGAAAAAGAGAACTTGCGTAGCGTGGACTCCTTGTATTGTAAATTTGTAATTAGCCTGGGCAGAACTCGAGGCACTCTAAGTAGGCTGGGCCAGGCGATCTAGTTCGGAAGCCTGGGCCTGTGGCCACGAGCTAAATAGCAACCTGGATGGAACTTTGCATGATAAAAAAATGATTCACGGACTGTATGATGGGACGTTGATGCTTTACCAGGCGAGGGACCAAACCAAACGCTTGGTTGCCACACTAGCATGGTCAGGCAGAAAAAATTCACATTTGATGTCCATGCCAGGCAGCAGAAAACTTCCTGGCACGAGGGCTAGGTCACCATCCAAACTGACCGTAACTACTTGTCATCTCATTATTTTTGCTTATGTGGCATCTACATTACTAGTTATGTTACGAGCCGTTGTGAAGAGAGATCGGAAGCTCATCGGCACCACACAATGAGGCGACATTTGACATTTTGGTCTTTCGTTGGCCTTTGAGTTGTCGCCTTGTGGGCACTATACTCATCGATTCAATGATTGCAATTTTTAAGTAAACATTGAGGGAGTACATGATTTTTCCCTTTTCTTATACAATAGGGTATATAAATATGTGAAGAGATTCGCTAACTGTCAGTCTAGCTAGTTCCTACAGATCATCAGTATCACTACTAACAATTGTTTGAGCTCTTTGTCTGAGCCTCCGGTTCACAGGCAGAACTATTATTTACTTTGTCCCGGGCTCTCCTGCCCAGGAACCAAAGCACGAGGTGGATGGCGATGTAGGCGAGCACGGCGGCGAACAGCGTGATGACGTACCCCGTCGCCTTGCACCCTCGGCTGCTGTCGACGGCGTACGCCCCGAGGAGGCCGAGCAGGTCTAGCACGATTGCTGTGTTCATGGCATAGAGCACGAAGACATTGTTCTGCAGAGACTCCTGCAGCAGCAGGACGATGACGACGACCGATGCCACGAACAAGGTCGAGTAGCAGTAGAAGAAGGCGCTGTACCGGAGCGGGTTGCTAAGCCGCATTACGGCGTTCCCCCCATGGTCGCCACCGGGCGGCTTCATGGCGGCCTGGTAGGTGACGCTCGCCGCAAGGATCACCATCACCATCATGTACTTCCGCCTGGCACTATTCCCGCTCTTGTGTTGTCGCCTCATTTCCCTATCACCGGCTAGACTTGGCCGTTATGAGTTGCGGTCTTCTTCTCCATTGGAATCGCCGAATATGAGCAGGACCAGCAGCGCCATGACCGTGATGGCAATCAGCGTGATTGCCGCGGCGACCAGGACGAAGACGTACATGATGCTGCTGAGGTAGTCCCGCTGAGGTAGGCGCCCATCAGGCCGAACAGGGCGATCACCAATTCACCATGCACACATATAGCGCGTAGCACCATATGCCCGGCTTATACAAGTTCGGGTTCACAAGCAGGATGATGAGCGTGATGGACACCATGAAACTCGTCGAGTTGCAGTAGAAGAACGCTTGGTACCTCACCCCATATGTGTCGGCCATGATGGGGTCTCCCGCATGGTGCCCCTCCGTGCAGAAGCCCTCCTGCGGTGTCAGTCCAGCTTGGTAGGTGATGGTAGCCACCAGGATGGCGAGAAGCAGCAGCCGCTTGCGCCTCTTCTCCAGCTTCCTGTTGTCCTTGTTGCTCATTTCCTTGTGTTCCAGCGTGAAGAAGACCACGTGAATTACCACGTACACCAAAGTAGCAGCCGGCAAGGCTATGAGCTTGACGGTGGTGACCATGTCCCGGCAGCTGCCGGTCGCGTACGCGCCGATGAGGCCGAGCAAGCACAGTAGCATCACCACCACGAGAGGATTCGAGACAACCACCAACACCATCATCATGAGGAAGATGTAGACGAGAACCAGGTCGATCAGCACGATGACGTTGGCAGAGGAGCCCGCATTCCCGTAGCTCCCGGTCACGTAGGCCCCCAGGAGGCCGAGCAGCACAACCAGGATGAGCTCGCACAGCTGCACCATGGCGCAGAGCACCGGCTCTGCAGCCTCCGGACCAGGAGCAGCACGATGATGAGCAGCGACACCATGAACCCCGTGGTGTTGCAGTAGAAGAAGGTCGTCCGGTGGAGATGCCGGCGGCCGTCACTACTGGAATCGCACCCTATGCCGACGGCCCTGGCCGTCGGCATAGCCCTGCTATGTCGTCGGGACAGGCCTATGCCGACGGCCCCCGTCGGCATAGGTCCGTCGGCAACATATACGTCGGCGTAGCCCGGGAGGTCGTCGGCATAGAAAGGCCGTCGGCATAGGACCTATCCCGACGGTGTCCGTACAACTATGCCGATGGCACTGGGCCTAATTCGGTTAGGGCGTAACGGGCTGTAAATGGGCTATATGCGAATAGGCTGTTAACAGGCTTTCCATGGGCCGGCCCGCTACCTTTTGACCAAGTCAAACGGGCCGGCCTTTTCACAGGAATGGGCCTCTGTTGGGCCGTGCCTCGTGTCGACGTATCATAGGCGCCTTCTGTCCAATGAGTGGATGACATCTGTCCCAACGATGAGCCGACACGTGTTTTCTCCAGCCAATGATCATTTGACACGTGGAAATTCCCCATTGGTCGGGGCTGTTAACGGGTTATCGGATCCAAAACCCAACCCGATAGCTTAACGGCGTTCCGTTACGATGGATGCCACGTGTCGGTCACCCTTGACGAAAGCACTTCTGTGACGCGCGATTTATCGTCATGGAAGTGGACACTTCCGTGATGATAATTTTGGTAATGTCATGGAACACTTCTATGGCAGCACAGGTATGACTATCTTGATTCTGTCATAAATTTGTCATGGATGTACATGCATGACAAAAAAAGCGACCTACTGTGACATACACGTATGATCACGGAAGTGTATTTTTTTTTGTAGTGATGTAAACCCTAGATCCCCCCAGTGTCTATATAAATAGGAGGGGTTAGTCCGGAAAGGATATTCATTACCATAGTCATACATGTTAGGCTTCTAGGGTTTAGCCATTACGATCTCATGGTAGATCAACTCTTGTAAAACTCATATTCATCAAGATCAATCAAGCAGGACGTAGGGTATTACCTCCATAGAGAGGGCCCGAACCTGGGTAAACATCGTGTCCCCCGTCTCCTGTTACCATCGATCCTAGACGCACAGTTTGGGACCCCCTACCCGAGATCTACCGGTTTTGACACCGACAACGACCGCTCTCCACCCTGTGATCATGGGGCGCGGGCGCCTTGAAGACCACGACCCGAGTCCACTCAGTAAATGAGCCACGCCTCTGCGTTTTCCTCTTTTTATGTGGAAGGCGTGGGCCGTCATGACGCATGCGTGCGGAAACCGCCCCACACATGACCCCCACGTCACACATGAACCTCCACGTCGCGCGTTCAATGCGGGTCGTGGGGAAGCGCAGCGAGCGAAGGAGTTACTACAAGTAAAAATCTGCCCCACGTGCCCGCGCACCATTCTGGGCCTAGCCAAACAACGTGTCGCGCTTATGTGTGGCCCAGGCCCGGGGGCTCCTGTCGGTGTACAAAAGAAGGGGCTCTCCTTTGTACCCCTTTACTTGTGCATGGGCAGTCAGAGCCATGCCCGCGGCCACACTGAGCAGGGCAGTGGAGGGATGCCGGAGCACGAGACAACCGAAGCAACGCCAAGGCCAGAGGCACAGAGAGAAAGAGGGCGAGGTGGACTCCCCCGGCAAGACCCTTGCCGGGGCAGCCTCCGCAGCCCCGGCAAGAGCCTTGTCGGGGCAACTTGCCCAATCCCGGCAGAACGCGCCGCCCTTGAGCCAAGGGGTTCCAATGCCATCACCCACATTGGAACCAATGCTCGGGAGGCACCTCCATGGTGGCATGCAGATATTTGTGGAGATCATAAAAACACAAGATCAGATGAGGACCAGAAGACGACGATCCCTGCCAAGGTCCTTTCCAAGGAAATCCACGAGACCCCCCGGCAAGATCGTTAACGACGATGACCGCGCTGCCGCGGCAAGACCCTTGTTGGGCCCCCGGCAAGACCCTTGCCGAGGACATCTGCGGGACTGCAGCCAGGCCCCACGTCTGCCAAGACTCCACCACCGCTCCCATGCAGCTGCTAGCTCAACCAGCTGGGCAGGCATCTGCGTGGCAGTGTGCGGCCTCCACACCGACTCAGCAAGCACCTGCGTGGTGGCATGCAGATCTTCGTGAAGACTCTGCCACCACGCCAGCCTAGTAGCCAGCCAACGTGGCGCTACAACGCCTCCTCAGCTCGGACGCGTGTCGGGGCCAGGCGAGGCGGCGACAGCTGGGACAAGCTTCCTTGCCGTCCCCGATAAAGCAAGCAGGGCACGTCGGTAGCGCTTTAAATGTGTTTGTCCGACGCAGCCAGAGGATAAACTCAGCCACTATACACCTTTCCACCTCATGTGTGCCACGGTGGCGACCCCTTTGTAGCTATAAAAGGAGGCCCGAGGCTGTAGCGACCCGACCCGAATGGATCAAGTCTACTGTGCTCCGGTGTCATCCCTGGATCAGTAATGCTGACACCACACAGTACTTCGAAGGATTTATAGCAGAGTTGCAATCACATACTTATTACATCGATGTCTCAAAGAGAACTTATTACAATAAATATGGCTTACGGCCATCTAATAACGATAACAGCGGAAGGCTCGGAAGATAAATGGGTCCATTAACTCCAACGGCATCATTGAGTATAGAACCACGACCTAAAAGCACCTTACTCGTCGTCTGAAAAGTCCCAAAGGTTTCATAATAATACAGGTAATAGGTACTACCTCACCTACTTCCCATCCCACAATTTAATTAGATCCTAATCATGCAATGTGAGAGGTTGGGTCTAATGCAATAAAACATGGGTTGTAGAAAAGGTATGATCAAAGTGTTACTTGCCTTGCTGATGA
>NC_053023.1:64946080-65031931 GCF_003073215.2 Triticum urartu | reverse complement strand
CCCCCTCTCTCTCTTTCCCCCTTTGGGGAATCCTAGTTGGAATAGGATTGGGGGGGAGTCCTACTCCCGGAAGGAGTAGGACTCCTCCTGCGCCCTCCTCCTTGGCCGGCGCCCCCTCCCCCCTTGGTTCCTTTATATACTGAGGTAGAGGCACCCTAGAACACACAAGTTGATCCACGTGATCTATTCCTTAGCCGTGTGCGGTGCCCCCTGCCACCATATTCCTCGATAATACTGTAGCGGAGTTTAGGCGAAGCCCTGCTGCTGTAGTTCATCAAGATCGTCACCACGCCGTCATGCTGACGGAACTCTTCCCCAACACTTTGCTGGATCGGAGTCCGGGGATCGTCATCGAGCTGAACGTGTGCTCGAACTCGGAGGTGCCGTAGTTTTGGTACTTGATCGGTTGGATCGTGAAGACGTACGACTACTTCCTCTACGTCGTGTCATCGCTTCCGCAGTCGGTCTCCGTTGGGTACTTAGACAACACTCTCCCCCTCGTTGCTATGCATCACATGATCTTGCGTGTGCGTAGGAAATTTTTTGAAATTACTACGAAACCCGACAGTGGCATCAGAGCCTAGGTTATTTATGTTGATGTTATATGCACGAGTAGAACACAAGTGAGTTGTGGACGATACAAGTCATACTGCCTACCAGCATGTCATACTTTGGTTCGGCGGTATTGTTGGACGAGACGACCCGGACCAACCTTACGCGTACGCTTACGCGAGACCGGTTCCCTCGACGTGCTTTGCACATAGATGGCTTGCGGGCGACTGTCTCTCCAACTTTAGTTGAACCAAGTATGGCTACGCCCGGTCCTTGCGAAGGTTAAAACGGAGTCTATTTGACAAACTATCGTTGTGGTTTTGATGCGTAGGTGAGATTGGTTCTTACTTAAGCCCGTAGCAGCCACGTAAAACATGCAACAACAAAGTAGAGGACGTCTAACTTGTTTTTGCAGGGCATGTTGTGATGTGATATGGTCAAGGCATGATGCTGAATTCTATTGTAAGAGATGATCATGTTTTGTAACCGAGTTATCGGCAACTGGCAGGAGCCATATGGTTGTCGCTTTATTGTATGCAATGCAATCGCGATGTAATGCTTTACTTTATTACTAAATGGTAGTGATAGTCGTGGAAGCATAAGATTGGCGAGACGACAACGATGCTACGATGGAGATCAAGGTGTCGCGCCGGTGACGATGGTGATCATGACGGTGCTTCGGAGATGGAGATCACAAGCACAAGATGATGATGGCCATATCATATCACTTATAATGATTGCATGTGATGTTTATCCTTTTATGCATCTTATCTTGCTTTGATTGACGGTAGCATTATAATATGATCTCTCACTAAATTATCAAGAAGTGTTCTCCCTGAGTATGCACCGTTGCCAAAGTTCGTCGTGCCCAGACACCACGTGATGATCGGGTGTGATAAGCTCTACGTCCATCTACAATGGGTGCAAGCCAGTTTTGCACACGCAGAATACTCAGGTTAAACTTGACGAGCCTAGCATATGCAGATATGGCCTCGGAACATGGAGACCGAAAGGTCGAGCGTGAATCATATAGTAGATATGATCAACATAAACGATGTTCACCATTGAAAACTACTCCATCTCACGTGATGATCGGTTATGGTTTAGTTGATTTGGATCACGTAATCACTTAGAAGATTAGAGGGATGTCTATCTAAGTGGGAGTTCTTTAGTAATATGATTAACTGAACTTAAATTTATCATGAACTTAGTCCCTGATAGTATCTTGCTTGTTTATGTTGATAGATGGCTCGTGCTATTGTTCCGTTGAATTTTAATGCGTTCCTTGAGAAAGCAAAGTTGAAAGATGATGGTAGCAATTACACGGACTGAGTCCGTAACTTGAGGATTATCCTCATTGCTGCTCAGAAGAATTACGTCCTGGAAGCACCGCTGGGTGCCAGGCCTGCTGCTGGAGCAACACCAGATGTTATGAACGTCTGGCAGAGCAAAGCTGATGACTACTCGATTGTTCAGTGTGCCATGCTTTACGGCTTAGAATCGGGACTTCAACGACGTTTTGAACGTCATGGAGCGTATGAGATGTTCCAGGAGTTGAAGTTAATATTTCAAGCAAATGCCCGAATTGAGAGATATGAAGTCTCCAATAAGTTCAATAGCTGCAAGATGGAGGAGAACAGTTCTGTCAGTGAGCATATACTCAAAATGTCTGGGTATAATAATCACTTGATTCAATTGGGAGTTAATCTTCCGGATGATTGCGTCATTGACAGAATTCTCCAATCACTACCACCAAGCTACAAGAGCTTCGTGATGAACTATAATATGCAAGGGATGAACAAGACTATTCCCGAGCTCTTCGCAATGCTGAAAGCTACGGAGGTAGAAATCAAGAAGGAGCATCAAGTGTTGATGGTTAACAAAACCACTAGTTTCAAGAAAAAGGGCAAAGGGAAGAAGAAGGGGAACTTCAAGAAGAACGGCAAGCAAGTTGCTGCTCAGGAGAAGAAACCCAAGTCTGGACCTAAGCCTGAAACTGAGTGCTTCTACTGCAAGCAGACTGGTCACTGGAAGCGGAACTGCCCCAAGTATTTGGCGGATAAGAAGGATGGCAAGGTGAACAAAGGTATATGTGATATACATGTTATTGATGTGTACCTTACTAGAGCTCGCAGTAGCACCTGGGTATTTGATACTGGTTCTGTTGCTAATATTTGCAACTCGAAACAGGGACTACGGAATAAGCGGGCACTGGCAAAGGACGAGGTGACGATGCGCGTGGGAAACGGTTCCAAAGTCGATGTGATCGCGGTCGGCACGCTACCTCTACATCTACCTTCGGGATTAATATTAGACCTAAATAATTGTTATTTGGTGCTAGCGTTGAGCATGAACATTATATCTGGATCTTGTTTAATGCGAGACGGTTATTCATTTAAATCAGAGAATAATGGTTGTTCTATTTATATGAGTAATATCTTTTATGGTCATGCACCCTTGAAGAGTGGTCTATTCTTTGAATCTCGATAGTAGTAATACACATATTCATAATGTTGAAGCCAAAAGATGCAGAGTTGATAATGATAGTGCAACTTATTTGTGGCACTGCCGTTTAGGTCATATCGGTGTAAAGCGCATGAAGAAACTCCATACTGATGGACTTTTGGAAACACTTGATTATGAATCACTTGGTACTTGCGAACCGTGCCTCATGGGCAAGATGACTAAAACACCGTTCTCCGGTACTATGGAGAGAGCAACAGATTTGTTGGAAATCATACATACAGATGTATGTGGTCCGATGAATATTGAGGCTCGTGGCGGATATCGTTATTTTCTCACCTTCACAGATGATTTAAGCAGATATGGGTATATCTACTTAATGAAACATAAGTCTGAAACATTTCAAAAGTTCAAAGAATTTCAGAGTGAAGTTGAAAATCATCGTAACAAGAAAATAAAGTTTCTACGATCTGATCGTGGAGGAGAATATTTGAGTTACGAGTTTGGTGTACATTTGAAAAATTGTGGAATAGTTTCGCAACTCACGCCACCCGGAACACCACAGCGTAATGGTGTGTCCGAACGTCGTAATCGTACTTTACTAGATATGGTGCGATCTATGATGTCTCTTACTGATTTACCGCTATCGTTTTGGGGTTATGCTTTAGAGACGGCTGCATTCACGTTAAATAGGGCACCATCAAAATCCGTTGAGACGACACCTTATGAACTGTGGTTTGGCAAGAAACCCAAGTTGTCGTTTCTTAAAGTTTGGGGCTGCGATGCTTATGTGAAAAAGCTTCAACCTGATAAGCTCGAACCCAAATCGGAGAAATGTGTCTTCATAGGATACCCAAAGGAGACTGTTGGGTACACCTTCTATCACAGATCCGAAGGCAAGACATTCGTTGCTAAGAATGGATCCTTTCTAGAGAAGGAGTTTCTCTCGAAAGAAGTGAGTGGGAGGAAAGTAGAACTTGACGAGGTAACTGTACCTGCTCCCTTACTGGAAAGTAGTTCATCACAGAAAACTGTTTCAGTGACACCTACACCAGTTAGTGAGGAAGCCAATGATAATGATCATGAAACTTCAGATCAAGATACTACTGAACCTCGTAGATCAACCAGAGTAAGATCCGCACCAGAGTGGTACGGTAATCCTGTTCTGGAAGTCATGCTACTAGATCATGATGAACCTACGAACTATGAAGAAGCGATGGTGAGCCCAGATTCCGCAAAGTGGCTTGAAGCCATGAAATCTGAGATGGGATCCATGTATGAGAACAAAGTATGGACTTTGGTTGACTTGCCCGATGATCGGCAAGCAATTGAGAATAAATGGATCTTCAAGAAGAAGACTGACGCTGATGGTAATGTTACTGTCTACAAAGCTCGACTTGTAGAAAGGTTTTCGACAAGTTCAAGGGATTGACTACGATGAGACCTTCTCACCCGTAGCGATGCTTAAGTCCGTCCGAATCATGTTAGCGATTGCCGCATTTTATGATTATGAAATTTGCAGATGGAATGTCAAACACTCGCATTCCTGAATGACGATTTCCTGGAAAGAGAGTAATGTATATGATGCACCGGAAAGGATCTATGTGTCGAAGATCCAAAGGGAATGACAGATCGTGCAAGATCCAGCCAGATCCATTTATGAGACTAAGGCTGCAGACTTGAGTCTTAGGAAAATTCAAAACAAGTTTTTGATAGTCAGTGAAAAAGCATTTGGTTGTATACAGACTTTATGGAGAAGCCTCTCGGAGTTGGACATAAACGTGGATAGTGTGATCAAAGCATTTGGTTTTATACAGACTTTCGGAGAAGCCTGTATTTACAAGAAAGTGAGTGGGAGCTCTGTAGCATTTCTGATATTATATGTGGATGACATATTGCTGATTGGAAATGATATAGAATTTCTGGATAGCATAAAGGGATACTTGAATAAAAGTTTTTCAATGAAAGACCTCGGTGAAGCTGCTTACATATTAGGCATTAAGATCTATAGAGATAGATCAAGACGCTTAATTGGACTTTCACAAAGCACATACCTTGACAAAGTTTTGAAGAAGTTCAAAATGGATCAAGCAAAGAAAGGGTTCTTGCCTGTGTTACAAGGTGTGAAGTTGAGTAAGACTCAATGCCCGACCACTGCAGAAGATAGAGAGAAAATGAAAGATGTTCCCTATGCTTCAGCCATAGGCTCTATCATGTATGCAATGCTGTGTACCAGACCTGATGTGTGCCTTGCTATAAGTTTAGCAGGGAGGTACCAAAGTAATCCAGGAGTGGATCACTGGACAGCGGTCAAGAACATCCTGAAATACCTGAAAAGGACTAAGGATATGTTTCTCGTATATGGAGGTGACAAAGAGCTCACGCGTAAAAGGTTACGTTGATGCAAGCTTTGACACTGATCCGGACGATTCTAAATCGCAAACCGGATACGTGTTTACATTAAACGGTGGAGCTGTCAGTTGGTGCAGTTCTAAACAAAGCGTCGTAGCGGGATCTACATGTGAAGCGGAGTACATAGCTGCTTCGGAAGCAGCGAACGAAGGAGTCTGGATGAAGGAGTTCATATCCGATCTAGGTGTCATACCTATGCATCGGGTCCAATGAAAATCTTTTGTGACAATACTGGTGCAATTGCCTTGGCAAAGGAATCCAGATTTCACAAGAGGACCAAGCACATCAAGAGACGCTTCAATTCCATCCGGGATCTAGTCCAGGTGGGAGACATTAGAGATTTGCAAGATACATACGGATCTGAATGTTGCAGACCCGTTGACTAAGCCTCTTCCACGAGCAAAACATGATCAACACCAAGGCTCCATGGGTGTTAGAATCATTACAGTGTAATCTAGATTATTGACTCTAGTGCAAGTGGGAGACTGAAGGAAATATGCCCTAGAGGCAATAATAAAGTTATTATTTATTTCCTTATAATCATGATAAATGTTTATTATTCATGCTAGAATTGTATTAACCGGAAACATAATACATGTGTGAATACATAGACAAACAAAGTGTCACTAGTATGCCTCTACTTGACTAGCTCATTAATCAAAGATGGTTATGTTTCCTGACCATGAACAATGAGTTGTTATTTGATTAACGAGGTCACATCATTAGTTTGAATGATCTGATTCACATGACCCATTCCATTAGCTTACCACCCGATCGTTTAGTATGTTGCTATTGCTTTCTTCATGACTTATACATGTTCCTATGACTATGAGATTATGCAACTCCCGTTTGCCGGAGGAACACTTTGGGTGCTACCAAACGTCACAACGTAACTGGGTGATTATAAAGGAGCATTACAGGTGTCTCCAAAGGTAGATGTTGGGTTGGCGTATTTCGAGATTAGGATTTGTCACTCCGATTGTCGGAGAGGTATCTCTGGGCCCTCTCGGTAATGCACATCACATAAGCCTTGCAAGCATTACAACTAATGAGTTAGTTGCGAGATGATGTATTACGGAACGAGTAAAGAGACTTGCCAGTAACGAGATTGAACTAGGTATTGGATGCCGACGATCGAATCTCGGGCAAGTAACATACCGATGACAAAGGGAACAACGTATGTTGTTATGCGGTCTGACCGATAAAGATCTTCGTAGAATATGTAGGAGCCAATATGGGCATCCAGATCCCGCTATTGGTTATTGACCGGAGACGTGTCTCGGTAATGTCTACATTGTTCTCGAACCCGTAGGGTCCGCACGCTTAAGGTTACGATGACAGTTATATTATGAGTTTATGCATTTTGATGTACCGAAGGTTGTTCGGAGTCCCGGATGTGATCACGGACATGACGAGGAGTCTCGAAATGGTCGAGACGTAAAGATTGATATATTGGAAGCCTATATTTGGATATCGGAAGTGTTCCGGGTGAAATCGGGATTTTACCGGGTTACCGGGAGGTTACCGGAACCCCCCGGGAACCATATGGGCCTTCATGGGCCTTAGTGGAAAGGTGAAAGGGCTGCCCACAAGGGCTGCGCGCCTTCCCCCTTCCCCTAGTCCTATTAGGACTAGGAGAAGGTGGCCGTCCCCCCTCTCTCTCTTTCCCCCTTTGGGGAATCCTAGTTGGAATAGGATTGGGGGGGAGTCCTACTCCCGGAAGGAGTAGGACTCCTCCTGCGCCCTCCTCCTTGGCCGGCGCCCCCTCCCCCCTTGGCTCCTTTATATACTGAGGTAGAGGCACCCTAGAACACACAAGTTGATCCACGTGATCTATTCCTTAGCCGTGTGCGGTGCCCCCTGCCACCATATTCCTCGATAATACTGTAGCGGAGTTTAGGCGAAGCCCTGCTGCTGTAGTTCATCAAGATCGTCACCACGCCGTCGTGCTGACGGAACTCTTCCCCAACACTTTGCTGGATCGGAGTCCGGGGATCGTCATCGAGCTGAACGTGTGCTCGAACTCGGAGGTGCCGTAGTTTCGGTACTTGATCGGTTGGATCGTGAAGACGTACGACTACTTCCTCTACGTCGTGTCATCGCTTCCGCAGTCGGTCTCCGTTGGGTACGTAGACAACACTCTCCCCCTCGTTGCTATGCATCACATGATCTTGCGTGTGCGTAGGAAATTTTTTGAAATTACTACGAAACCCAACACCTCGCACTCTTCATATATGCCGGTTCCATCCGTACATTTGTGCAGTTCCACCAAAATGCAGCTGAATAACCCTGTTTGCACAGATAATGAAAAGGCGTGATTAGATTATAGTTGCACTAGTTGATGAAACATACACTAATAAACAGAAGAAAATATTACACCATACTGGAAATCGACCCAAGTCTCCCCGATACACCTTCTGCCAGTGATGAACATCAGTGTACAACAGTAGTACAAGGAGGGGCCTTGAGACATTCAAATCTCTATTTTTGTGTAGATCAACTAAAATTAAGCACCCCAGTTTGCAGAAACGCTTAAACATTAACAATGGGACTAGTTGATGAAACATACATTAACAAAGAGAAGCACTTTGTTTATCTACATTGGAAATGAAATGATAGAGAGGACACTCGCTCTATTTTAACTATATTATTACTTCATTTTATCAATGACACTAGGGTCAAGCAGGTGGCAAACGAGGTGTACCGTGCGTCGCAAGGATGAAGGCCGGGGGTGCTTAGACTGGGATGCTGAAGCTGGCTCTTTCAGTCCCTATCTTCCCCCTGATGTTTCTGTGGTAGCATTTGGGTTGTAATCCAAACTTGGTCGAGCTGGTGTTGCATCCCCGTACCTGCCTAGCTTATGTGGCGAACTTGTCTCCTGCTAGTACTCAGTCCGTTCTAGTAGTAGTTGCATAACTGCCCGTTTACACTGAGATGTTGTCGGCTAATGGTTCTCTACGGTTGGGTTTCTTTAATGAAATCGGAGGGAACCCCCTCTTTCGATATATAAAAAAACAGTGGCACTAGCGGTGCCAAAACATTGCCTCAAATTAATAGTGGCACTAGATTAAGGTGCAAAATAATAACATTACTGCTTTATCATGGCAGTGCCAAAATAGTAGCACAAGAGCAGGATCAACATGCAGGATCTTTGGCAAATGGTCAGACCAAAAAGAAACATACCTCATGATGGGAACCATATCTGCAGTCAACGCCATCGTAGAAGGGATGGCACCAGTCACCAACATGGATGATTCAATTCATGGGACCTTTTGGTGCAGTTCACCTAAAATGAAGCAATGTCCCATGAGCTAGCAGCTTCTTCTTTTTTTTAAGAAAAGGGCTCCAACCCCGGTTCCATTTCCATCACAAAATAGAACCCATAGAGCTTCTTCATTAGTTGCAATAAAATTGAGCAACATCAAGGTTGGTCGTGAAGCTCCTGGAGAGTAGGCGGACCAGGACAGTTGCATCTCTAACAAAAAGAAGCAACTTATCTTAATGGGGAATTTAGCAGGACATGAAAAAAGTGCCATTGATTCATATTACTGGAGGCATTACATTGAAAACAACATTGGTTTAACGTGTCCTTACTTTTAATAGTGCGATTGCTTCATTTTACCTGTGGCATTACAAAAGAGCGGCTCGGGGCAACAAACATCAAAAGAGGATATCTGGGTTGGTCCCATTTTTGTTCGGTATATAGCCACCTTATACTATGTGAGGCTAGCAAATCTAGTGATAGACTTACTCTATTGACTTGTCCCCCAGTCCCCACTTTCTTTCTTTCTTCAACCAATAGATCGAGTTTATATTGAGTTTGTACCGCGTTCCCTTTATTTCCCTATTAGACCTAGAGATCAGTTGGATAGCCAGTCTCTGCTACTTTTCACCCCCATTATTTCCTCTTTCGACCAAGTCCTAGATTTAGGTAACAAATCTTCCCCCACCGCCACCCCCTTTCTTCCTTGTTTGAACCAAGTACTACTACTAGATTCGAGTGCATGAACTAGTTTTACCTCTTAACAGTAAAAAAATAGGTGGTTTTCGAACAGCCGATCGATCCTATCTACACGAGGGGCCCGAGAAATAGTAAAAGATACAAATGCAGCGACGTCAGGAGCTCGGGAAGTAGAGCAAGGCCGGTTTCGAAGGAAGTTATACCTGAGGGTCGCCGAGATGTCGCTAGGTGGGCGGTGGGAGGCCGGATCTGCCCACACTACGGCAGCGGGGAAGAATGGGTGGGAGGCCCTCCCTCGCCAGCGATGCTTGGGAGAGAATGGCAAGGCACGCTAATCGGGACATGCTGACAGTGGGTAAGAGCCGTCGTCGAGGATGACCATGTGAACGTTGCACCTTCTCACCTTCCCCGGCGGAGAGGATCCGGCTGGATCTGTGACCGGCGGTGAGTAGAGAGAGAGAGTGTGTCCACCGCTGTCGTGTTTAGATCTGGAGAGGATGATACAGTGTGAAGAGAGCTACACTAGCAAGAAAGCGCGGAGGCTCCTGCCTATATAGTGGAGTACTAGTTTTCTTTTGTCTACCGGTCGGAGCCGGCATGACCTCGGCAATGTCTGTCGAGAAGTGTTCATGCACGTGCCCCGGAGGCACAGTTGTCGTCATTTTGATCTAAAGCACCGGATGATAACATATAACACGAAAAAATGCCACATGACAAGAAATCATAACCTCACTGCCCAATGGAGACAAGATGAATCCCGACGGACAAACTAGACGAGGATCAAAGCTCAAATTAAAGATACACTCATAGAAAAGGGGTCCGTCGATAGATGTCCTAATTAACATAGCCAGCTTGACCTAGATGGCAGACGAGTAGTCTTTGTGCATGTGCCCCCAATGACTAGCCCAACTCAGTTGTCGATGTTTAACCCTCGTAGTGATCCGAAGCACATGACACCTAATTTTGCGAGATGACAAGAAACCTTTTTTTAGATTTCTCACCAGAACTACAACCCTGTACAACACAGCCTGCACGATATGTAGACGATAGCCAATCCAGGCATGTCTGCTGGGGTCTGGTCACATGCATGGACGAACTAATCTTCCGTGTCTTGCAGGGATCATCGAGGTACCAACGTATGTACTACTTCTATTAACTCACCCGACTTGCGGGGCCGGGGAGTGTGCCTATGGTCGGTTCTCAATTTCGTCCCACATGTGTGTGCAAACGCAATATGACGCGTGTTCCATTCGGAGAGCAGCGTGCTAGACCGACTGACCATCTGGGGTGCGACGCGAACGCGACGGGCGTGCTGTATACTTCGTACATGTGTACCACCGTTTTCTTGAGGATTTGCTCCATGGTGCAATCCATGGATACAAAATTAGTATACTGTACTATTTAAAAGTCGAGGGTGGGGCTTTTCCCGCGCGGTAGGCGGGGCAGTTCCGCCTAGTCGGTTCGACAGAGACGCGAGAAGATGAGGGAGTAGGCTGCTGCTAACGTAGGGTTGTGTGATTTGACAGTGAGTTACTGCTGGACAGGTGGGGCCCGATGATTTGACTTTCCATTATCATTTTAACTGCGGCGCTACGACCGGCTTGAGTCTCTCGATTCCTGACCACCTCCATACAGGTGCCTCTCTCGATGCTCCACCATGTAGAGGCTGGCTCTTGCTTGAGAGCCCACTCCTCCACTTTTTCCTTGCCTCTTTCCCCCAGATATGCAAAAATGCCTTGTAAAGAGGGCTTATAGCCCACTATTGTACTTGATCCTACAGGTGCTAAGCCTTCCACATAGGCATAAAGTCTGATGTGGCAAGTTAATTAAGAAGAGACAGACTAGTTTGGTGACCCCAGGAAGAAACAGTGATAAGCGCGTGTACCTAGATGAAGTAAACTTAGCAACAAAAAACTAAGCACCTATGCATTGGGGACTTGAGTTGCTAAGCCATTTAATGCCCATAGCACCTCATCTAAGCACTATTTCATTGGAAGAGCTCGCTCCTTGGCAAATGCAATGAATACTACGAAGAAAGAGATAGAGAGAAGTAAACAAAAAAAATACTCTTATAGCCAACCTTATAGCTAACCTTGTTGTATGAGTGACTAAGTGATGACTATGTATGACATGCCAATATCAGATAGCCTAACGCACTGTGTTAAATCTCCAAGGGCGCGGCCGCGCGAGCGAGGCGACGATCGTGGTAGGCACGACCATAATATGGGCTGCTGGCGGCCCTTGGATCTGAGATCGAACGGTCGCATGCTAAGTTGCCGAAAATTTGCAGAATAACCCTCAAGGATAGGATATTCACCCATAGGTCTAGAATCACGCCATGAAACCGTTTGTTCTCAGATCCAAGGGCTCTCGGAAGCCCGTATCATGGGAGAATGGAAAGCTTCGTATCACCTGTAATTTTCCCGACGCTTGACATGACATCGAAAGCCATTTAATTGGGCGTCGAGTAGACATGACATCTAATTGGGCCCCCATAGTACTGTGCATGAATCCATTTATCCACCAGGCAAGCCACTACCCTGCCATTTGCACGTGCCCCCCACTCGACATTTTTACAATCGATAAACCACTCCTAGTCGTCTCGTCCTTTCGCATTACGGTAGTTCCACTAATCCTAACCCTCCTCCCAAATGCATGGCGTCCCAAATCTCCATGATCGACGGTGAGTACAAGGTTAGAACCATCACCGGCGGTGAGTTCGACATCATCTACACCCATTCTTCCGCAACGGTGAAAGAATGCCTTGCTCGCTTCAAACGCATGTTCGAAAACTCAAATGATGAATGGGTTGCTGGGCTAGATGTTGAGTACACCACAGTCCTGGGAAGCGAGAAGAAACTAAAGGAGGCAGAGAAGAAGAAGCCCGCCGTGATCCAGGTTTGCGTGCATGACTTATGCTTGGTCTACCACATATGCCATGCCGATGTTGAGTGCGAGGAATTTAAGAAGTTCCTCAAGGGCGGGTGAGTCAAATTCGTTACTGTAGACTTTAGGAACGACAAGGAAATCCTAGGTCGGATAGGCCTCATTATAGGTGACCCCTTCGACCTCCAGAAGGAAGGGATGGTGCCCTCCCTTGATCAGCCTTCAATGCTGACCCTGGCAGGAGCCATGGTTCATCCTTCCTATGGTAAACTAGAGAAACCTCCGTACACGTTTCATCGTCATGCATGGCACTGGAATGTACTAGATATGGACCACATGCACTACGCTGCAATGGATGGCTACCTTTGTTTCCATATCTACAAGGGTTGGATGAAGAGCAAGAGCAAAGTGTGCGGTTCAAGCAAAGAAGTATCGGCCAAGAGGAAGAGGGACAAGGATGAAGTCGAGGACATGGACGAGGACTCCGAGTAAGGTGGCAGTGTCGTTGCTCATGGTGGTTCTAATGCAGTGTCTACCGGATTAGTTGCTTAGTTTAATTTTTTGTGTGCTTAGTTTTATTTCAGTGGTGTGTTGTGCTGAGCCCCCAGCAGAACTATGTTATGTTTCTTCTCGTTATATTTCGTACATTTCATCTTTTAGTTGGTATAGTACTACCACTCGTTTCTTGACATTATATACGTACAATATATATGGCCAACATCATATAGCCAGCAGTTTAGTTGTCAAAGAATTTCAGGGTGCCTAGTTTTGTCAAAGAATTCCAGGGTGCTTAGTTTTATTTGAGGGGTGTGTTGTGCTGGACACCATTAACTTATCATTGTGAGAATCGGCTTATTTTTTTCATGTAACATGGTCAATGGGGTTTGACGTGAAAATAACAATGTCTAATGGCATTTCTGAGCAAACATCTAACTTAACGATGGCATTTTTTAGATATCTAATTGCATTTATGAGCAGGCATATCACGGATCGATGGCATTTTTTGAGTAGTTGTAACTTCTAATGGAAAAACTGAGTAGTGATACACAACTAGTGGCATAAATAATAAGAACCCAAGAATTAAATAGGGCTAATTTCTTTATTTCTTTATACCTTTGTGTGAGAAACAATATACGCTGCCTCCCGCCAGATTTTCTTTACAAAGGCAACATAGAACTATATGAGTGCCCTGTTAAATTTTGGAATTATTTCGGGTTCGTTTGGCCTTTTTTATACATTAATTGAGTTTCTGGTCATTTAATGTGCATAATTCAAATTTCAACTACAAGCACATGCTCCCGTGTACCAAAGTTGACTGAAAAATCACATGTGTGTCATCGGTTGAATTTCTAAGTCCCATGCAATATATGGGAATGAAATTCAAACATCTAGGAATCGTGGTTCGGCCGAGAACATTGAGAAGCTTGGTTTTAAAATTATTGTAAATACAAAACACGCCTGAAAATCATGAAACTTGGCATGGTGTCATGTCATGTTACTACCATGCTGTGGTAAAAAATGCAGAATAGGAACAAGTTTTGGTATAAGTTTCTTGCAAACCGGAGGTTCTCTCAAGAAGGCTCGTGGTTCTGAGAGGGAACGTGTCATCTTTGTGTGCATAATTCAAATTTTAAATACAAGAACATGCTCCAATGCACCAAAGCTGGTTGAAAAATCACATGTGTGTCCTTGGGTAAATTTCTAGGTCCCATGCTAGAAATGGGAATGAAATTCAAACATCTAGGCGTCATGGCTCGGCTGGAAACATTGAGAAACTTGATTTTTTAATTCCTATAAATCTGAAACACGCATGAAAATCAAGAAACTTGGCTTGGTGCCATGACATGGCACCAACATGCTGTGGTAATTTTGCTGTCCGATTTGCGAAGGCGCACACATTAACAATCAACAAAGTCATTTTGGAACTAGTGCTGTCATGTAACAATCGGAAACACAAGTATTATTGAAACCGTGGGCGTTCTATTTACCATTTACGTGCCTCCACGCGTCCCCTTTTTTATTAGCTAGGAGGCGCCGTGCAGGGTAGCTATTTGAGCACGGGAGGTGTGCGATCAGACCCCTGCGCGTGCTTATCGGGAGGAGAGCCCTTTGACCTTCATCTGCCATCCACCTCTCTCCCAAGGTACCATTAATGGCGCCCGAGCCTCTGTTTAATGGCGTGGAAATGTCTCACTCGACTGAGATTTAAGAGAGAAAAAAGAAAACCTGAAAAGAAAATTTTGCACGGGTCTTGAATATATAAGGACGACGAGAGTGGATAATAATTGTCTTACATAATTAGGAAGATAACTAAAAAAGCCACATGCAGCTATGCCCGAAATACACAAGGGAAAAAGAAGAAGGAAGACGCATACAACGATCTAGCTCACTGATCTCTACTTTCTTTATGCGCTGCAAGTCGCGGAGACTAGTTCTCGCGACGGGCGATGATCTCTTTCATGAGTTTCATGTCCTTAATATGCTGCTTGGCAGCATCCATGGATTCCTCCACCAGCCTGTTGCACTCGATGCGGAGCATGGCATTCTCGTCCATAAGTTTCTTGATGATGACGCCCGTCCTCTACAACACGCCAGTGGTCTCCTCCTCCCGCTTCGCCCTTTTGGCGATCTTCGCCCTCAGCAGGTCATGCTCGCCCCGGAGCTTCGCATTACCCTCCCTGAGTTGCTGGATGACGCTGGTAGCCTCGTCCTACATCCTCACCCAGCCGGAGATCTGATCCATCTGACTATGGACCATCGCATGCATGCGCCTGTAAGAGTCCTCGCCTGCCCGTGAGAAATTTTCCTAGGCCACCGCGGTGCGGCGGGACCTCCCTGCTGCTTCGGTGGCGCGGCAGGACGTCTCTGCTTCTTCCACGGTGTGGCCGGACTAGTCTGCTACATCGACGGCGCGACAGGACCTCCGTGCTGCTTCGGCGGCGCGGCTGGACCTCTGTGCTGCTACTGCTGCACGACTAGACATGTCGGCTACTTTCTCGGTGAGGCGGGACATCTCTCGTGCTTCTTCTTCCATGCTCACCTCTACCTGGTGGAAATCTCTCGACCCAGAACTCACGCTGGCTATGGCTTGATTGTTTCTTGTGGATGAGGAGTTGAGGAGGAATGTGCAGTAATTTTCGGTTACGTAGTTCCCCTTTTTATAACCTAAGTACTAGCACTAGTAATAAAACCTGCATAGTGGGAACACGTTCAAGTTTGGTACGTACTGGTAGGTGTGAGCAGGCTTGCACTTAATTGTAGCACTACTACTTTCGAATGTGATGGGAACAAGGTAAAGATTAATTGATGGCTTTTGGTTTCGAGGCCCGAAACGGCTCCCTATGAGTTTAGTGGAACATAAATTTCAAGTAACTGCACTCCTCAGATGCGTAAATATTATGTTACTGTCAAAAATTGGCACAAAATACGAAGGAGACCAATGGAAGTACTACTAGCAACCCATGATTTAACTACTCGCATGCGCACAGTGGAGTAGTAATGTCTTTCTTCCGCCCTCACATCCACTCAATTTGCATGCGCTGTATGAATTGACCATCAATGAAGTGAAGGACTTTACACGCGTCAAATTATCACATGGGGTGGATCTTGGTACAAAATTGCGTCCGCCCGTGTACCCGCATGTGCGTGTGAGGGAATGAGTGCGTGCGTGGCATGCGTGCACATCTTCGCTTCGTGCATGTACCGCCAGTGCGGCTCAGGGAGGACGAGTACATTCTTCTGGAACCAGCAACACATCACTGTGATCAATCCACACAAGGATGTCGCGACAATGCCTCCACATGTGCCACGTGCCCACGTGGCTTCATGAACTATAAGAGAGACACTGTGTAGCGTGCCATTGTGTTTTGCACATATTCGAAGTACTAGTAAGGTACACATGCATTGCACGTGTCAGATTTTGGAACCAAATTACGAATAAATACCACACTATAGCATGTAAGATCTGAGTCATATATGCCTGATGTAGACCTTCATTGAATTCTTATAGTTCATCTCATTCAAAATCAATTAGTTTTTATAAAAACGTGGGGCCTCTTTGATTCGTAGGATTTCCAAAACGTGGGAATAGGAAGAACATGGGATTAGAGTGGAGTGTCGTCTTGAATCCTACAGGATGGTACGAGTGTTTGATTGTGCATAGAAAAAACGCAGAATTCTTTCAAAGAGGATTGATTGGATGGGATGTTTCCTATGAAATCTAGTGCAAATGAATCATATGGAAAAATTCCTAGGGTTTACAATCCTACGAATCAAACAACCAAGATAGGAAAAATTCCTAAGGATTAGAATCCTCCAAAATTCCTTCGAGAATCCTTTGAATCAAAGAAGCCCTTAATCTATTTTATGATGCATGGAATTGTGCGTTGTAAAGCATAAAGTACAAACAAAGAATGACAATTCAACTAGAAAAAAAGTTTGGGCAGTGACGATACGGAAGATTCTAGAACAAAGGAGAACCACTGTTATTTTGAGATTTGTGCATTATGCTTAAGTTCAACCATGGAGTGTGCTAGATTGTACATGTGGAAAAATCCGGTGGGGGGCTAGAAGATGGTGCGAGGGGTCGAGTGGAGGGAGACTATGAAGGAGTGCACAACTGCGAGATCGATATTTAGAGAGAGGGGGCGAGAACGTGCGCTGTTGCACGCAGTCACGGAGCCATGAAAAATTTCCCATGAGCTAGGGGGCCAAGCATTGCTAATCCTTTACGAGGAGGGCCAATTCATCAACTTAAACCATTTTTACCAACAATTGTCTAATGATCACATTCATATTAGCCTCGATATTAGTGATGTTAGGGGGGGGGGGGCAGGGCCCTTGCTGCCCCTATCTTGGCCATTGTACGCGCGTCTGAGAGATGAAGTGGAAGGCATGGATGATGAGAGGGGGCGTTGGATATATAATTAATGTGGGTGTATTAGCTATATATGTAATCCTATATAGAGAGGTATAGATTGATCGATGTGGACGTGGGAAAGAGGGTGAGACCTCACTAGATATATAGATTGATCGGTTTATGTGGAAAAATATGAAAGACCTAGCTATACACACACACATAGAGGAACATCGATCGTTGCGCATGCACATTAGAGATAAAGAATGCCCGATATGATGGAGAGGGGGATGTGTGTGTGTGTGTGTGCCTTCATCGGAGACCGACCTGAAGAAAAAGATTGCATGTGTGCGATGGATAATGCCGACTGGTAGTGTGTGTGCATGCATGCACGAGAGAAAGTTAGTGGTACAATTATAAAGAGAAGACCAATGTGTGGGTGTAAAATACTAGGTGAGGTCATAATCAATGTAAAGTTGAATTCAAATATTTGAATAAGAGATCATGATGTTTGAAACCCATGCATGCATGAATATAACGGAGATCTGCACAGTGTGGTTTGGAAACGAGCATGTTGCAATTTATACACATTGAACAAGGTCAGATTGGTTTGAATTTGAGATACCGATGGCAGACATTGTTTGGCCACATTGCATCCGTGCATGGACAAACTATTCTAATTGGAGATGATGGGTGGCTTTCGCATCACATATCTATATCTATACCCCTATATATATTATATTATATATTTTTCATATAGTGTGTGGATAAATTTAGCTTTGAAAGATGGTCATTGGATGAGGCCAATCCGACGGTGCGGAGTTGGCAAATTTGAGCACTACTGGCCGTTGGATATCATCTAGATTCCACCAGATTTTGCCACATGTACAATCTAGAAGACTCTATGGTTGAACTTAAGCATAATGCACAAACCTCAAAACACAAGCACTTAGTCTTTGTTCTAGAATCTTCCGTATCATAATTGCCCAAATGTTTTTCTACATGATTTGTTTTTACTTTATGCCTTACAACGCACAATTCCATGAATCTTAAAATAGATTAGCTTTCTTATAAAAACTAGATGATTTTGAATGAAATGAACTATAGGAATTAAACGAACATCTACATCATTCATATATGACTCAAAGCTTATATGCTATAATCTGGTATTCATTCATAATTTGGTTGCCAAATCTCATGCGTGCAATGCACGCATACCTTACTAGTCTAAATGGTGTCTGTGTGTGTTGTGCGTGTTAAACACATTGTACGTAGTATATCATACTAGTCTAAATTGTCTTTTTTGGTACACGTTAAGCTTGTTCTCCCGAAATTTCAAGCCGCGCCTTGTTATGCCGAAATTTCAAGCAAGTGTTTGTCTATCGTGCTGCGAAACTCCCACCTCTTCAACCCGCGCCTTGTCACTACAAAAAAAGACACATCCGTGACATTTTGGGCCGAACGAATTTTTTTCCTGTCATACATATGACACTTCTATGACGATAATTGTGACAAAACCCGATATCATCATAGATGTGGTGGGCTCCTACTTCTATGACAAAAAATCATGACAGAAAATGGGCTTTTCGACCTGGGCGGGCCGGAGATGCAACTGCATGACATTCTTTGGGCCGTCCATGACGGAAAAAACTGTGGTAGAAGCGAGGGCGAGGAAAATTTCGGCGAGTTCCCGGTTACGGTGGGAGGTCGGGGGCCGAGCGATGCACGTTTCTCTCGTACACGTATGCGTGTGTGTGCGAGGCGTTGGCTCTAACTGAACCAGAGCGAGGCATTGGGCTCTAAATGAATCCGAGCGATTGCACTGCAGGCTACACGTTACTGAACCCGAGCGATCGATCGATGGCTGTTAACTGAACCCGATCGAGCACGCTACTGCTGCTAACTGAAGCCGATCGATGCTGCCTCTGGGATCAACAGTGAGCGTTGCGGGGGGGGGGGGGGTGAACAGGACCCCGTGGTATGGTGGAGGGCTGGATGAACAGTAGACGGTGGAGGGGTGCCCGTGGAGGGGTGGTTGAACATGACCCCGTGGTGTGGAGGGCTGGATGAACAGTAGACAGTGGGGGGGTGCCCGTGGAGGGGTGGTTGAATAGTAGCCGGTAGAGTAGCGCGCGGTGGAGGCTGGATGAACAGGAGCCCGTGGAGGCTGGAGGAGGTCGACGGTAGCCCGTGGAGGCTGGAGGAGGTCGATGGTGGAGATGAACAGTATCCTGTGGAGTCCTGTTTTGCGGTACGCCTCACCCCTCCCGATGAACAGGACCCCCGTTTCAGCCGTAGCGCTCCAACACAAGTCCGTTTGGTCTGTTTTGCGGTACGCCACACCCCTCCCGATCAATAGGACCCCCGTTTCGACCGTAGGAGGTCCGTTTCGTCTGTTTTGCGGTATGCCACGCCCCTCCCGATCAACAGGACCCCTGTTTCGACCGTAGGAGGTCCGTTTTCTCCGTTTTGCAGTACGCCAGACCCCTCCTGATTAACAGGACCCCGTTCCGAACGTAGGAGGTCTGTTTCCTTTGTTGTGCGGTACGCCAGGCATCGTTTCCATCGCCTGTTCTGTCCAAGCCCTCCCGATGAACACGAGCACGCATTCCGTTCCGACCCAGCTGGTTGGCTCCCACGCATTCCGTTGCCTCCCGATGAACACAACGCATTCCGTTGCCTCCCCATGAACACGCGCATTCCGTTTCCTCCCCATGAACATGACGATGACGTTGTTTCTCCGTTCCGACCCAGCCATGTACACGAGCCCTGGCCGTACGTATGCGCGAGTAGGCGTTCGAGACCCCGCCCGTATGTACACATACATGGCTGTATTTTCTTTCTTGCACCCTGGCCGCTGTACGTACGTGTACATGCTACGTGCGCGCCTCTACTATGACACGTACGCGCCTCTACTACGACACATGCGCGCCTCTACATCCACCAGTATATATGTACATACACGTTCGTGACCAGAATGACAACGCTACACACGCTTCGACCAGGTGGGTCCTGACTGTCAGGCACTTCGTTGCCTGCGAAGATGTAGCTGGTGGGTCCCAGCAGTCAGGGGGGCGAATCAGTTTTTTTGCCCGGACGCACTTCCTTGCGTGTGAAGATGTAGCTGGTGGGTCCCAGCAGTCAGGGGCAAACATTTTTTTCGTGAAATACGGTGGCCCGTCCGGTAGGTCCCCGCTGTCAGGTGGAGAAATAATTATTTTGCACGTAATAAGGAGGCACTTCCTTGTTGCGGCCGTGGACCCAACTGTCAGCCTCTTCACGTACAGTCCACGTCCGATGGAAGCCGTTCCTTGACCACGTTGACCATGCCGCGCCGAGAGCACCAGAGCGGTGGACGACGGGGAGGCCTAGGAAGGGGTCGACACGGAGCCGGGGAAGACACGACAGTGGATGCCCACGCGTAGAGGAGTACGAGTGTTCACTGGTTCGCTACGGTGTGAGGTCTTGATAACCCACAAGTATAGGGGATCGCAACAGCTTTCCAGGGTAGAGTATTCAACCCAAATTTATTGATTCGACACAAGGGGAGCCAAAGAATATTCTCAAGTATTAGCAGCTGAGTTGTCAATTCAACCACACCTGGAAAGTTAGTATCTGCAGCAAAGTGTTTAGTAGCAAAGTAATATGATAGTGGTGGTAGCAGCAACAAAAGTAATGTTTTTGGTATTTTGTAGTGATTGTAACAGTAGCAGCGGAAAAGTAAATAAGCGTAAACCAGTATATGGAAAACTCGTAGGCACCGGATCAGTGATGGATAATTATGCCGGATGCGGTTCATCATGTAACAGTCATAACATAGGGTGACACAGAACTAGCTTCAACTTGTCAATGTAATGTAGGCATGTATTCCGTATATAGACATACGTGCTTATGGAAAAGAAATTGTATGACATCTTTTGTCCTACTCTCCCGTGGCAGCGGGGTCCTATTGGATACTAAGGGATATTAAGGCCTCCTTTTAATAGAGAACCGGAACAAAGCATTAGCACATAGTGAATACATGAACTCCTCAAACTATGGTCATCACCGGGAGTGGTCCCGATTATTGTCACTTCGGGGTTGCCGAATCATAACACATAGTAGGTGACTATAGACTTGCAACATAGGATCTAGAACTCACATATATTCATGAAAACATAATAGGTTCAGATCTGAAATCATGGCACTCGGGCCCTAGTGACAAGCATTAAGCATAGCAAAGTCATAGCAACATCAATCTCAGAACATAGTGGATACTAGGGATCAAACCCTAACAAAACTAACTCGATTACATGATAAATCTCATCCAACCCATCACCGTCCAGCAAGCCTACGATGGAATTACTCACGCATGGTGGTGAGCATCATGAAATTGGTGATGGAGGATGGTTGATGATGACGACGGCGACGAATCCCCCTCTCCGGAGCCCCGAACGGACTCCAGATCAGCCCTCTCGAGAGGTTTTAGGGCTTGGCGGCGGCTCCGTATCGTAAAACGCGATGATTTCTTCTCTCCGAAAGAAAATATATAGAGTTAGAGTTGGCGTCGGAGGGTCAACAGGGGGCCCACGAGGTAGGGAGGCGCGCCCTAGGGGGGGGCGCCCCCACCCTCGTGGAAAGGGTGTGGGCCCCCTGGTCTTCATATTTGGCGAGGATTTTTTATTGTTTTTTCTAAGACCTCCCGTGGAGTTTCAGGTCATTCCGAGAATATTTATTTTCTGCACATAAAACAACATCATGGTAATTCTGCTGAAAACAGCGCCAGTCTGGGTTAGTTCCATTCAAATCATACAAGATAGAGTCCAAAACAAGGGCAAAAGTGTTTGGAAAAGTAGATACGACGGAGACGTATCAACTCCCCCAAGCTTAAACCCTTGCTTGTCCTCAAGCAATTCAGTTGACAAACTGAAAGAAAGAAAGAAAAACTTTTATAAACTCTGTTTGCTCTTGTTGTTGTCACTATGTCAAGACAGCATTCAAGTTTTCAGCATAAATCATAACTAACCACATTTGCAATAATTCTCAGGTCTCATCATTACTCATATCAATAGCATAATCAACTAGCAAGTCATAATAATAAATCTCGGATGACAACACTTTCTCAAAACAACCATAATATGATATAACAAGATGGTATCTCGCTAGCCCTTTCTGAGACCGCAAAACATAAATGCAGAGCACCTTTAAAGATCAAGGACTGACTAGACATTGTAATTCATGGTAAAAGAGATCCAATCATAGTTACACCCAACATAGATTAATAGTGATGAATGCAAATGATAGCTGTGCTCTCGAGCTAGTGCTTTTTAATAAGAGGGTGATTACTCAACATAAAAGTAAATGGATAGGCCCTTCGCAGAGGGAAGCAGGGATTTGTAGAGGTGCCAGAGCTCGGTTTTGAAATAGAGATAAATTGTATTTTGAGCTATATAATTTTATTGTCAACGTAACAACTAAGAGATGGCGATATCTTCCATGCTAAACACATTATAGGCGGTTCCCAAACAGAATGGTAAAGTTTATACTCCCCCTCCACCAACAAGCATCAATCTATGGCTTGCTCGAAACAACGAGTGCCTCCAACATACATCAGGTCCCAGGGGGAGTTTTGTTTGCAATTAATTTTGATTTAGTTTGCATAAAGCATGGGACTGGGCATCCCGGTGACCAGCCATTTTCTCATGAGTGAGGAGCGGAGTCCACTCCTCTAGAGAATGACCCGCCTAACACGGAAGATAAGGACATCCTTTGTTGATACATGAGCTATTCGAGCATACAAAACAGAATGTTCATTTGAAGGTTTAGAGTTTGGCACATACAAATTTACTTGGAACGGCAGGTAGATACCGCATATAGGAAGGTATGGTGGACTCATCTGGAATAACTTTGGGGTATAAGGGATTGGATGCACAAGCAGTATTCCCGCTTAGTACAGGTGAAGGCTAGCAAAAGACTGGGAAGCGACCAACTAGAGAGCGACAACAGCCATGTACATGCATTAAAATTAATAAACATTGGATGCAAGCATGAGTAGGATATAATCCACCATGAACATAAATATCATGAAGGCTATGTTGATTTTGTTTCAACTACATGCGTGAACATGTGCCAAGTCAAGTCACTTAAATCATTCAAAGGAGGATACCACCCCATCACACCACATCATAATCATCTCAATAGCATGTTGGCATACAAGGTAAATCATTATAACTCATAGCTAATGAAGCATGGCACAAGTAACTATGATCTCTAATTGTCATTGCAAAGATGTTTATTCATAATAAGCTGAATCAAGAACGACGGACTCATCATATTTACAAAAACAAAAGAGGTCGAGTTCATACCAGCTTTTCTCATCTCAGTCAATCCATCATCTATCATCATAATTGCCTTTCACTTGCACGACCGAACGGTGTGAATAATAATAAGAGTGCACATGCATTGGACTAAGCTGGAATCTACGAGCATTCAATAAACAGGAAAAGGTAAGGCAATATGGGCTCTTGGTTAAATCAATCCATAATGCATATAAGAGCCACTTCAACAATTTAATTATGGTCTTCTCCCACTGACCCCCAAGAAAGGAAAAGAAATAAAACTATTTACACGGGAAAGCTCCCAACAAGCGAAAGAAGAACGGGAAATATTTTTGGGTTTTCTTTTTAATTATTACTACTACAGCAGAAAAATAAACTACTTCTATTTTTTTTTGGTTTTTCTTAAGGTTAAGCAAACACACAAGAAGAAAGCAGGAAAAAGAAAATAAACTAGCATGGATATTGCAGTGAAAAAGTATGAGCACCGACATCTAGCAATGAGTGTGTGTGAACATAAATGTAATGTCGGTGAGAAATACGTACTCCCCCAAGCTTAGGCTTTTGGCCTAAGTTGGTCTATGGCCACGGCTGGCCTGGCGGATATCCATAATAATAGTTGTTGGGGTCGTACTGCGACAAAGAATAGTTGGGATCATACTATGATGAAGAAGAAGACTCTGACTGCAACTGCCTGACAGTCATCTCTGAATCCCAAGAATAAACAGATTGTCGCGGAGGCTCATCTTTTGGTTCCTGTTCTGGCTCCTCGACTGGTGCAGGGTTTCGGTAGGCGTGAGTAGCCGTCAACGGAACAAGGTACGTGCCTACAGTCAAATCAAACAACGAAGGAGCAGGCAGGGTAATAATCTCAGGATGATGTTTATTAAAGAACAATTGATATCTAAGCTCCCCTGCCATATTCTTAACAATAAAATCATGTGCCACCATACTTTTATGATCTAGATAAACACGGGGTAGCACTTTCTCTTCCTTCTCAGCATGCCTAATAGGTATGTTAAAATGTGCGGCTAGGCGTGTGGCATAGATGCCTCCAAAGATGGGGCCCTTAGTACGGTTCATATTTAACCGTCTAGCAATAATACCGCCCAAACTAAAAGTGTTATCAGTATATAAACCTTGGAGCAGAATAATTAAATCAGGGTTACTAAGGTTTCCAGAATTTCCGCGTCCAATTAAACAACGACTAGCAAATAATGCAAAGTAACGCAAAGCAGGAAAATGTATGCTAGTGATTCTTGCATCGGAAACCTTCCTGGTTTCTCCTACAGTGATATTATCAATAAATCCACACATCATCATGATGTGGTTCTTCTGTCTTTCCCTCAAAAGGGACTAAACAAATCCGATAGAAATCATAAAGCGACATCTCCTTAGGCTCATCATATAAATGAAATTCCATCGTAGGTGGTGAGTTCCTAGGATGAAAATAAAAGTTTTGCACAAAGGTATTTGTGAGTAAGAGATACTGATCGCATTGGTCGTGGAGGAAAGCGGTGCGGCCTGCATTGTGGGCCAATTCATGAAAATCTTCATAGATACCGGCTGCTCTCAAGAAATCTTTAGAAGGCCACTCACACGCCCGAATCTCCGCGGTGCGTGGCAAATTATACTTAGGCTTAGGTGCCTTTTCCTTTGAGCTTTGGCTTGATGAGCCCCTCAATAATCTCCTCATGATTTTTCTGAAACAATCTGAAATTTTTAGTAACTTAAAAATAAAAGTAAACCCAATTCAATAATACTGATAGCAACTACTCCTACAAGTGCCTAGAGCCTATATCAAGCATTAGAACTACTAGGAACCATATAAATTTGACATGCAAGCTCAAGAACATGGTCACCTATGCAGCACAAATTTGCAAAGAATAAAGTACTAGAACAAAAACTAATTGGACCAATGGAGGAGTCACATTCCAAGGAACAATCTCCCCAAGCAGTTTTGCGAGAGGTGCTTTGAGCAAGGAGATCGAAAATCACAGTAAAAGTGGTTGGAACTCGTGCTTGAGTTGGTTTTTCGGGTTTGTGTGAGATGGAGGAAGAAGATGGGTGTTGGAATAAGTGGAGGAGGGCCACCGTGGGCCCACGAGGCAGGGGGCGCGCCCTATACGGGGGGCGCCCACCACCCTCGTGACTAGGTGGAAGCTCCTCCCTCGGTAATTTTTGCACAGTAAATCCTCAAATATTCCCGAAAAATCATATTAAATTGGCATGGCATTCTGAGGATTTTTATTTTCGGGATATTTTTATATTTCACGGACAAGTCAGGAAACAGACAGAAAAAAATACTATTTTTACTTTATTTAATATAAATAACAGAAAATATAAAGAGGGTACAGAAGTTTGTGCTTCTAGTTTCATCCATCTCATGCTCATCAAAAAGAATCCTCTAACAAGGTTGATCAAGTCTTGTTAACAAACTCATTCCGATAATCATGAAACCGGAGAAATTTCGAATAACACTAAGTTACCTCAACGGGGATATGCACATCCCCAATAATAGGAATATCATATTTCTTTTTGACAGTAGGAAGAGGAAATTCAAAACCTCCAAATATAATCGATGGAATTTTTCCAATAGAGTTGATACTATGAACTTGAGGTTGTTTCCTCGGAAAGTGTACCGTATGCTCATTACCATTAACATGAAAAGTGACATTGCCTTTGTTGCAATCAATAACAGCCCCTGTAGTATTAAGAAAAGGTCTTCCAAGAATAATAGACATACTATCATCCTCGAGAATATCAAGAATAACAAAGTCCGTTAAAATAGTAACGTTTGCAACTACAACAGGCACATCCTCACAAATACCAACAGGTATAGCAGTTGATTTATCAGCCATTTGCAAAGATATTTCGGTAGGTGTCAACTTATTCAAGTCAAGTCGACGATATAAAGAGAGAGGCATAACACTAACACTGGCTCCAAGATCACATAAAGCAGTTTTAATATAATTTCTTTTAATGGAGCAAGGTATAGTAGGTACTTCGGGATCTCCAAGTTTCTTTGGTATTCCACCCTTAAAAGTATAATTAGCAAGCATGGTGGAAATCTCAGCTTCTGGTATCTTTCTTTTATTAGTAATAATGTCCTTCATATATTTAGCATAAGGATTTGTTTTGAGCACATCATTTAATCGCATACGCAAAAAGATAGGCCTAATCATTTCAGCAAAGCGCTCAAAATCCTCATCATCCTTTTTCTTGGATGGTTTCGGAGGAAAAGGCATGGGTTTCTGAACCCAAGGTTCTCTTTCATTTCCATGTTTCCGAGCAACAAAGTATCTTTTATCATAACGTTGATTCTTTGATTGTGGGTTATCAAGATCAATAGCAGGTTCAATTTCTACATCATTATCATTACTAGGTTGAGCATCATCATGAACATCATCTTTAATATTTTTACTAGGTTCATGTTCATTACCAGATTGTGTTTCAGCATCATACATAGAAATATCATTTGGATTATCACGTGGTTCAGCAATAGGTTCACTAGAAGTTTGCACAGTTCTATCATTTTTCTTCTTCTTATTTTTAGAAGAACTAGGAACATCAATATTATTTCTTTGAGAATCTTGCTCAATTCTCTTAGGGTGGCCTTCAGGATACAAAGGTTCCTGAGTCATTCTACCAGTTCTAGTAGCCACTCTAATAGCATAATCATTTTTCTTACTATTCATTTCATTAAGCACTTCTTTTTGAGCTTTAAGTACTTGTTCTACTTGAGTGGTGACCATAGAAGCATGTTTGCTAATAAGTTTAAGTTCACGTTTAATATCAGCCATATAATCACCCAAGCGTCTAATCATATAAGCATTTTCTTTTAATTGTCTACCAAAATAAGCATTGAAGTCATCTTGCTTATACATAAAGTTATCAAACTCATCCAAGCACTGACTAGCAATTTTAGTAGGAGGGACTTCAGCTTTATCATATCTATAGAGAGAATTTACCTTTACTACCTGTGTCGGGATATTGGGATCAGGAGGTTCTTCAGTAAATAAATGATTGAGATCATAAGTTTCTTCAACAGGCGGTGAATTAAGACCATGTATTTCTTCAATAGGAGGTAAATTCTTAACGTCTTCAGCTTTAATATCTTTTTCTTTCATAGATTTCTTTGCCTCTTGCATATCTTCGGGACTGAGAAATAGAACACCTCTCTTCTTCGGAGTTGGTTTAGGAATAGGCTCAGTAATTGGAGCAGGAGTTGGCTCAGGAGGTGGCTCAGGAGGTGCCCAATTATTTTCATTTGTCAACATATTATTCAATAGAATTTCAGCTTCATCCGGTGTTCTTTCCCTGGAAAGAGAACCAGTACAACTATCCAGGTAATCTCTGGAAGCATCAGTTAGTCCATTATAAAAGATATCAAGTATTTCAGGTTTCTTAAGAGGATGATCAGGCAAAGCATTAAGTAACTTGAGAAGCCTCCCCCAAGCTTGTGGGAGGCTCTCTTCTTTAATTTGCACAAAGTTGTATATTTCCCTCAAAGCAGCTTGTTTCTTATGAGAAGGGAAATATTTAGCAGAGAAGTAATAAATCATATCCTGGGGACTACGCACACAACCAGGATCAAGAGAATTAAACCATATCTTAGCATCACCCTTTAATGAGAACGGAAATATTTTGAGTAAATAGAGGTAACGTGATCTCTCATTATTAGTGAACAGGCCAGCTATATCATTTAACTTAGTAAGATGTGCCACAACAGTTTCAGATTCATAGCCATAAAATGGATCAGATTCAACCAAAGTAATTATATCAGGATCAACCGAGAATTCATAATCTTTATTAGGAACACATATAGGTGAGGTAGCAAAATCAGGATCGGGTTTCATTCTATCTCTAACTGATTCTTTGTTCCATTTAATTAATAACCTCTTAAGCTCATATCTATCTCTACAAGCTAAAGTAGCTAAAGAAGCATCTTGATCAAATAAATAACCCTCAGGAATAACAGGCATATTTTCATCATCACTATCATCATCGTATTTAGATTCAATAATTTATTTTTCTCTAGCCCTAGCAATTTGTTCTTCTAGAAAATCACCAAGTGGCACGGTAGTATCAGGCATAGAAGCAGTTTCATCATAAGTATCATGCATAGTAGAAGTGACATCATCAATGACATGCGACATATCAGAACGAATAGCAGATGTAGGTGTCGCAAACTTACTCATAACAGAAGGTGAATCAAGTGCAGAGCTAGATGGCAGTTCCTTACCTCCCCTCGTAGTTGAGGGATAGATCTTGGTTTTTGGATCTCTCAAGTTCTTCATAGTGTCCAGCAGATATAAATCCCAAGTGACTCAAAGAATAGAGCTATGCTCCCCGGCAACGGTGCCAAAAATTTGTCTTGATAACGCACAAGTATAGGGGATCGCAACAGCTTTCGAGGGTAGAGTATTCAACCCAAATTTATTGATTTGACACAAGGGGAGCCAAAGAATATTCTCAAGTATTAGCAGCTGAGTTGTCAATTCAACCACACCTAGAAACTTAATATCTGCAGCAAGGTATTTAGTAGCAAAGTAATATGATAGTAGTGGTAACGGTAGCAAAAGGTAACGGTAGCAAACGTAATGTTTTTGGGTATTTTGTAGTGATTGTAACAGTAGCAGCGGAAAAGTAAATAAGCGTAAACCACTATATGGAAAACTCGTAGGCACCGGATCAGTGATGGCTAATTATGACGGATGCGGTTCATCATGTAACAATCATAACATACAGTGACACAGAACTAGCTCCAATTCGTCAATGTAATGTAGGCATTTATTCCGTATATAGTCATATGTGCTTATGGAAAAGAACTTGCATGACATCTTTTGTCCTACCCTCCCGTGGCAGCGGGGTCCTATTGGAAACTAAGGGATATTAAGGCCTCCTTTTAATAGAGAACCAGAACAAAGCATTAGCACATAGTGAATACATGAACTCCTCGAACTATGGTCATCACCGGTAGTGGTCCCGATTATTGTCACTTAGGGGTTGCCGGATCATAACACATAGTAGGTGACTATAGACTTGTAAGATAGGATCTAGAACTCACATATATTCATGAAAACATAATAGGTTCAGATCTGAAATCATGGCACTCGGGCCCTAGTGACAAGCATTAAGCATAGCAAAGTCATAGCAACATCAATCTCAGAACATAGTGGATACTAGGGATCAAACCCTAACAAAACTAACTCGATTACATGATAAATCTCATCCAACCCATCACCGTCCAGCAAGACTACGATGGAATTACTCACGCACGGCGGTGAGCATCATGAAATTGGTGATGGAGGATGGTTGATGATGACGACGGCGACGAATCCCCCTCTCCGGAGCCCCGAACGGACTCCAGATCAGTGTTAGGTAACGTAGCAGAAATTCAAAATTTTCCTACGTGTCACCAAGATCTATATATGGAGAAACCAACAACGAGGGGAAGGAGAGTGCATCTACATACCCTTGTAGATCTCTAAGCGGAAGTGTTCAAGAGAACGGGGTTGAAGGAGTCGTACTCGTCGTGATCCAAATCACCGGAGATCCTAGTGCCGAACGGACGGCACCTCCACGATCAACACACGTACAGCCCGGTGACGTCTCCCATGCCTTGATCTAGCAAGGAGAGAGGGAGAGGTTGAGGAAGACTCCATCCAGCAGCAGCACAACAATGTGGTGGTGGTGGAGGAGCGTGGTACTCCAGCAGGGCTTCGCCAAGCACCGCAAGAGACGAGGAGGGAGAGGGGTAGGGCTGCGCCAAGAAGGAGAGGAACTCGTGTGTTTTGGGCAGCCCAAACCTCAAGTATATATAGGGGGAGGGGAGGGGCTGCGCCCCCACCTAGGGTTCCCTCCCTAGGGGTGGCGGCAGCCCCCAGATCCCATCTGGGTGGCGGCCAGGTGGAGGGGGAGAGGGAGGTGCACCAGGTATGGGCCCTAAGGCTCATCTGCCCTTAGGGTTTGCCCCCCCTCCTCCCCTTAGGCGCCTTGGGCCCTTGTGGGGGGAGCGCACCAGCCCACCTGGGGCTGGTCCCCTCCCACACTTGGCCCATGCAGCCCTCCGGGGCTTGTGGCCCCACTTGGTGGACCCCCGGGACCCTCCCGGTGGTCCTGATACGTTACCGATAAACCCCGAAACTTTTCCGGCGACCAAAACAGGACTTCCCATATATAAATCTTTACCTCCAGACCATTCTGGAACTCCTCGTGACGTCCAGGATCTCATCCGAGACTCCGAACAACATTCGGTAACCACGTATGTCTATTCCTTATAACCCTAGCGTCATCGAACCTTAAGTGTGTAGACCCTACGGGTTCGGGAACCATGCAGACATGACTGAGATAACTGTCCGGTCAATAACCAACAGCGGGATCTGGATACCCATGTTGGCTCCCACATGTTCCACGATGATCTCATCGGATGAACCACGATGTCAAGGACTTAATCAATCCCGTATACAATTCCCTTTGTCTAGCGGTACGATACTTGCCCGAGATTCGATCGTTGGTATCCCGATACCTTGTTCAATCTTGTTACCGGCAAGTCTCTTTACTCGTTCCATAACACATCATCCCATGATCAACTCCTTGATCACATTGTGCACATTATGATGATGTCCTACCGAGTGGGCCCAGAGATACCTCTCCGTCACACGGAGTGACAAATCTCTGTTGGAAATATGCCCTAGAGGCAATAATAAATTGATTATTATTATATTTCCTTGTTCATGATAATTTTTTATTATCCATGATAGAATTGTATTGATAGGAAACTCAGATACATGTGTGGATACATAGACAACACCATGTCCCTAGTAAGCCTCTAGTTGACTAGCTCGTTGATCAATAGATGGTTACGGTTTCCTGACCATGGACATTGGATGTCGTTGATAACGGGATCACATCATTAGGAGAATGATGTGATGGACAAGACCCAATCCTAAGCATAGCACTAGATCGTGTAGTTCGTATGCTAAAGCTTTTCTAATGTCAAGTATCATTTCCTTAGACCATGAGATTGTGCAACTCTCGGATACTGTAGGAGTGCTTTGGGTGTGCCAAACGTCACAACGTAACTGGGTGGCTATAAAGGTACACTACGGGTATCTCCGAAAGTGTCTGTTGGGTTGGCACGAATCAAGACTGGGATTTGTCACTCCGTGTGACGGAGAGGTATCTCTGGGCCCACTCGGTAGGACATCATCATAATGTGCACAATGTGATCAAGGAGTTGATCACGGGATGACGTGTTACGGAACGAGTAAAGAGACTTGCCGGTAACGATATTGAACAAGGTATCGGGATACCGACGATCGAATCTCGGGCAAGTATCGTACCGCGAGACAAAGGGAATTGTATACGGGATTGATTAAGTCCTTGACATCGTGGTTCATCCGATGAGATCATCGTGGAACATGTGGGAGCCAACATGGGTATCCAGATCCCGCTGTTGGTTATTGGCCGGAGAGTCGTCTCGGTCATGTCCGCATGTCTCCCGAACCCGTAGGGTCTACACACTTAAGGTTCGGTGACGGTAGGGTTATAGAGATATTAGTATGCGGTAACCCGAAAGTTGTTCGGACGTCATGAGGAGTTCCGGAATGGTCCGGAGGTAAAGAATTATATATAGGAAGTGCTATTTCGGCCATCGGGACAAGTTTCGGGGTCACCGGTATTGTACCGGGACCACCGGAAGGGTCCCGGGGGTCCACCGGGTGGGGCCACCTGCCCCGGGGGCCACATGGGCTGTAGGGGGTGCGCCTTGGCCTATATGGGCCAAGGGCACCAGCCCCAAGAGGCCCATGCGCCAAGAGAAGAGGAAAAGGAAGAGTCCTAAAAGGGGAAGGCACCTCCGAGGTGCCTTGGAGAGGAGGGACTCCTCCCTTGGACGCACCCTTCGTTGGAGGAAGGGACAAAGGCTGCGCCCCCCCTCTCCCTTGGCCCTATATATAGTCGGGGAAAGGGAGGGCAGCTATACCTGAGCCCTGGCGCCTCCCTCTCCCTCCCATGTCACATCTTCCTCCTCCCGCAGCGCTTGGCGAAGCCCTGTTGGAATCTCGCTACTTCCACCACCACGCCGTCGTGCTGCTGGATCTCCATTAACCTCTCCTCCCTCCTTTCTGGATCAAGAAGGAGGAGACATCGCTGCTTCGTACGTGTGTTGAACGCGGAGGTGCCGTCCGTTCGGCGCTAGGATCATCGGTGATTTGGATCACGACGAGTACGACTCCATCAACCCCATTCTCTTGAACGCTTCCGCGCGCGATCTACAAGGGTATGTAGATCCACTCCTCCCTCGTTGCTAGATGAATCCATAGATAGATCTTGGTGACACGTAGGAAAATTTTGAATTTATGCTACATTCCCCAACAGTGGCATCATGAGCTAGGTTTATGCGTAGTTTCTATGCACGAGTAGAACACAAAGTAGTTGTGGGCGTTGATTTTGTTCAATATGCTTGCCGTTACTAGTCTTATATTGATTCGGTGGCATCGTGGGATGAAGCGGCCCGGACCAACCTTACACGTACTCTTACATGAGACTGGTTCCACCGACTGACATGCACTAGTTGCATAAGGTGGCTAGCGGGTGTCTGTCTCTCCTACTTTAGTCGGATCGGATTCGATGAAAAGGTTCCTTATGAAGGGTAAATAGCAATTGGCATATCACGTTGTGGTTTTTGCGTAGGTAAGAAACGTTCTTGCTAGAAACCCATAGCAGCCACGTAAAACATGCAAACAACAATTAGAGGACGTCTAACTTGTTTTTGCAGGGTATGCTATGTGATGTGATATGGCCAAAAGGATGTGATGAATGATATATGTGATGTATGAGATTGATCATGTTCTTGTAATAGGAATCACGACTTGCATGTCGATGAGTATGACAACCGGCAGGAGCCATAGGAGTTGTCTTAATTTATTTATGACCTGCGTGTCAACATAAACGTCATGTAATTACTTTACTTTATTGCTAACCGTTAGCTGTAGTAGTAGAAGTAATAGATGACGTGACAACTTCATGGAGACACGATGATGGAGATCATGATGATGGAGATCATGGTGTCATGCCGGTGACGTTGATGATCATGGAGCCCCGTAGATGGAGATCAAAAGGAGCAATATGATATTGGCCATATCATGTCACTATTTGATTGCATGTGATGTTTATCATGTTTTTGGCATCTTGTTTACTTAGAACGACGGTAGTAAATAAGATGATCCCTCATAATAATTTCAAGAAAGTGTCCCCCCTAACTATGCACCGTTGCGACAGTTCGTTGTTTCGAAGCACCATGTGATGATCGGGTGTGATAGATTCTAACGTTCACATACAACGGGTGTAAGACAGATTTACACACGCGAAACACTTAGGCTGACTTGACGAGCCTAGCATGTGTACAGACATGGCCTCGGAACACAAGAGACCGAAAGGTCGAGCATGAGTCGTATGGTAGATACGATCAACATGAAGATGTTCACCGATGTTGACTAGTCCGTCTCACGTGATGATCGGACACGGCCTAGTTGACTCGGATCATGTAATCACTTAGATGACTAGAGGGATGTCTATCTGAGTGGGAGTTCATAAGATGAACTTAATTATCCTGAACATAGTCAAAAGGTCTTCGCAAATTATGTCGTAGCTCGCGTTTCAGTTCTACTGTTTAGATATGTTCCTAGAGAAAATTTAGTTGGAAGTTGATAGTAGCAATTATGCGGACTAGGTCCGTAAACTGAGGATTGTCCTCATTGCTTCATAGAAGGCTTATGTCCTTAATGCACCGCTCAGTGTGCTGAACCTCGAACGTCGTCTATGGATGTTGCGAACATCTGACATACACATTTTGATAACTACGTGATAGTTCAGTTAAACGGCTTAGAGTTGAGGCACCGAAGACGTTTTGAAACGTCGCGAAACATATGAGATGTTTCGAGGGCTGAAATTGGGATTTCAGGCTCGTGCCCACGTCAAGAGGTATAAGACCTCCGACGATTTTCTTAGCCTGCAAACTAAGGGAGAAAAGCTCAATTGTTGAACTTGTGCTCAGATTGTCTGAGTACAACAATCGCTTGAATCGAGTGGGAGTTGATCTTCCAGATGAGATAGTGATGTTTCTCCGAAGTCATTACCACCAAGCTGCTAGAGCTTCGTGATGAACTATAATATATCAGGGACATATATGATGATCCTTGAGATATTCGCGATGTTTGACACCACAAAAGTAGAAATCAAGAAGGAGCATCAATTGTTGATGGTTGGTCAAACCACTAGTTTCAAGAAGGGCAAGGGCAAGAAGGGATACTTCATGAAACGGCAATTCAGCTGCTGCTCTAGTGAAGAAACCCAAGGTTGAACCCAAACCCGAGACTAAGTGCTTCTGTAATAAGGGGAACAGCCACTGGAGCAGAATTACCCTAGATACTTGGTAGATGAGAAGGCTGGCAAGGTCGATAGAAGTATATTGGATATACATTGTGTTGATGTGTACTTTACTAGTACTCCTAGTAGCACCAGGGTATTAGATACCGGTTCGGTTGCTAAGTGTTAGTAACTCGAAACAAAAGGCTACAGAATAAACGGAGACTAGCTAAAGGTGAGCTGACGATATGTGTTGGAAGTGTTTCCAATGTTGATATGATCAAGCATCGCACGCTCCCTCTACCATCGAGATTGGTGTTTGCGTTGAGCATAGACATGATTGGATTATGTCTATCGCAATACGGTTATTCATTTAAGGAGAGAGTAATGGTTACTCTATTTATTTGAATAATACCTTCAATGGTCTTACACCTAAAATGAATGGTTTATTGAATCTCGATCATAGTGATACACATGTTCATGCCAAAAGATAGTAATGATAGTACCACCTACTTGTGGCACTGCCACGTAAGTCATATCGGTATAAAACGCATGAAGAAGCTCCATGTTGATGGATCTTTGGGCTCACTCGTTTTTTAAAAGTTTGAGACATGTGAACCATGTCTATTGGTGTATATGCATGAAGAAACTCCATGCAAATGGATCATTTGGACTCACTTGATTTTGAATCACTTGGGACATGCAAATCATACCACATGGGCAAGATGACTGAAAGCCTCATTTTCAGTAAAATGGAACCAGAAAGCAACTTGTTGGAAGTAATACATTTTGATGTGTGCAGTCCAATGAGTGCTGAGGCATGTAGTGGACATCGTTATGTTCTTACTTCACAGATGGTTTGAGTAGATGTTGAGTATATTTACTTGATGAATCACGAGTCTGAATTATTGAAAGGTTCAAGTAATTTCAGGGTGAAGTTGAAAGATCGTCGTGACAAGAGGATAAGATATCTATGATATGATCATAGAGATGAATATCTGAATTACGCGTTTGGCGCAGAATTAAGACATTGTGGAAATTGTTTCACAACTAATACAGCCTGGAACACCATAGTGTGATGGTGTGTCCGAACATCATAACTGCACCCTATTGGATATGATGCATGCCATGATGTCTCTTATCGAATTACCACGATAGTTTATGGGTTAGGCATTAGAGACAACCACATTCACTTTAAATAGGGCACCACGTAATTCCGATGAGATGACACCGTATGAACTATGGTTTAGAGAAACCTAAGCTGTCATTTCTTAAAAGTTTGGGGCTGCGACGCTTATGTGAAAAAGTTTCAGGCTGATAAGCTCGAACCCAAAGAGGATAAATGCATCTTCATAGGACACCCAAAACAGTTGGGTATACCTCCTGTCTCAGATTCGAAAGCAATAAGGGATTGTTTCTAGAATCGGGTCCTTTCTCGAAGAAAAGTTTCTCTCGAAAGAATTGAGTGGGAGGATGGTGGAGACTTGATGAGGTTATTGAACCGTCTCTTCAACTAGTGTGTGGCAGGGCACAAGAGTTGTTCCTGTGGCACCTACACCAATTGAAGTGGAAGCTTATGATAGTGATCATAAAACTTCAGATCAAGTCACTACCAAACCTCGTGGGATGACAAGGATGCGTACTACTTCAGAGTGGTACGTAATACTGTCTTGGAAGTCATGTTGCTAGACAACAATGAACCTACGAGCTATGGAGAAGCAATGGTGGGCCCGGATTCTGATAAATGGCTCGAGGCCATAAAATCCGAGAGAGGATCCATGTATGGAAACAAAGTGTAGACTTTGACAGAACATCTCGATGGTCGTGAGCCTGTTGAGTACAGATGGATTTTAAAAGGAAGACGGACAATGATGGTAAATGTCACCATTAAGAAAGCTCGACTTGTCGTTAAGATGTTTTCCGACAAGTTCAAGGAGTTGACTACGATGAGACTTTCTCACTCGTAGCGATGCTAAGAGTCTGTTGGAATTATATTAGCGATTACTGCATTATTTATGAAATCTTGCAGATAGGATGTCAAAACATTGTTTCCTCGACGTTTTTCTGGGGAAAGGTTGTATGTGATACAAACTGGAAGGTTTTGTCAATCCTGAAAGATGCTAATAAATATGCAAAGCTCCAGCAATCCTTCTAAGGACTGGAGTAAGCATCTCGGAGTTGGAATGTATGCTTTGATAAGATGATCAAAGTTTTGGGTGTATACAAAGTTTATGAGAAACTTGTATCCCCAAAGAAGTGAGTGGGAGCATCATAGAATTTCCGATGAGTATGTGTTGTTAACATGTTGTTGATCGGAAATGATGTAGAATTTCTAGAAAGCATGCAGAGTTATTTGAAAAGTGTTTTTCAATGGAAAGCCTGGATTAAGCTACTTGAACGTTGAGCATCAAGATCTATAAGGATAGATCAAAACGCTTAATGGTACTTTCAAATGAGCACATACCTTGACATGATCTTGAAGGTGGATCAGCCAAATAAGGAGTTCTTGCCTGAGTTGTAAGGTATGAAGTTAAGACTTAAAGCTCGACCACGGCAGAATAGAGAGAAAGGACGAAGTTCGTCCCCTATGCTTAAGACATAGGCTCTACAGTATGCTATGCTGTGTACCGCACCTGAAATGTGCCTTGCCATGAGTCAGTCAAGGGGTACAAGAGTGATCTAAGTATGGATCACAGGACAACGGTCAAAGTTATCCTTAGTAACTAGTGGACTAAGGAATTTTCTCGATTATGGAGGTGGTAAAAGAGTTCGTCGTAAAGGGTTACGCCGATGAAAACTTTGACACTAATCCAGATTATTCTGAGTAGTAGACTGGATTCGTATAGTAGAACAGTTATTTGGAATAGCTCCAAATGTAGCGTAGTAGTTGCATCTACAAGATGACATAAGAAATTTGCGAAGTACATACGGATCTGAATGTTTCAGACCCGTTGACTATAACCTCTCTCACAAGCATAACATGATCAAACCCAGATCTCATCGAGTGTTAATCACATGGTAAATGTGAACTAGATTATTGACTCTAGTAAACTCTTTGGGTGTTAGTCACATGGGGATGTGACCTTGAGTGTTAATCACATATCGATGTGAACTAGATTATTGACTCTAGTGCAAGTGGGAGACTATTGGAAATATGCCCTAGAGGCAATAATAAATTGATTATTATTATATTTCCTTGTTCATGATAATCGTTTATTATCCATGCTAGAATTGTATTAATAGGAAACTCAGATACATGTGTGGATACATAGACAACACCATGTCCCTAGTAAGCCTCTAGTTGACTAGCTCGTTGATCAATAGATGGTTACGGTTTCCTGACCATGGACATTGGATGTCGTTGATAACGGGATCACATCATTAGGAGAATGATGTGATGGACAAGACCCAATCCTAAGCATAGCACTAGATCGTGTAGTTCGTATGCTAAAGCTTTTCTAATGTCAAGTATCATTTCCTTAGACCATGAGATTGTGCAACTCTCGGATACCGTAGGAGTGCTTTGGGTGTGCCAAACGTCACAACGTAACTGGGTGGCTATAAAGGTACACTACGGGTATCTCCGAAAGTGTTTGTTGGGTTGGCACGAATCAAGACTGGGATTTGTCACTCCGTGTGACGGAGAGGTATCTCTGGGCCCACTCGGTAGGACATCATCATAATGTGCACAATGTGATCAAGGAGTTGATCACGGGATAACGTGTTACGGAACGAGTAAAGAGACTTGCCGGTAACGAGATTAAACAAGGTATCGGGATACCGACGATCGAATCTCGGGCAAGTATCGTACCGCTAGACAAAGGGAATTGTATACGGGATTGATTAAGTCCTTGACATCGTGGTTCCTCCGATGAGATCATCATGGAACATGTGGGAGCCAACATGGGTATCCAGATCCCGCTGTTGGTTATTGGCCGGAGAGTCGTCTCGGTCATGTCTGCATGTCTCCCGAACCCGTAGGGCCTACACACTTAAGGTTCGGTGACGCTCGGGTTATAGAGATATTAGTATGCGGTAACCCGAAAGTTGTTCAGAGTCCCGGATGAGATCCCGGACATCACGAGGAGTTCCGGAATGGTCCGAAGGTAAATAATTATATATAGGAAGTGCTATTTCGGCCATCGGGACAAGTTTCGGGGTCACCGGTATTGTACCGGGACCACCGGAAGGGTCCCGGGGGTCCACCGGGTGGGGCCACCTGCCCCGGGGGCCACATGGGCTGTAGGGGGTGCGCCTTGGCCTATATGGGCCAAGGGAACCAGCCCCAAGAGGCCCATGCGCCAAGAGAAGAGGAAAAGGAAGAGTCCTAAAAGGGGAAGGCACCTCCGAGGTGCCTTGGGGAGGAGGGACTCCTCCCTTGGCCGCACCCTTCCTTGGAGGAAGGGCCAAAGGCTGCGCCCCCCCTCTCCCTTGGCCCTATATATAGTGGGGGAAAGGGAGGGCAGCTATACCTGAGCCCTGGCGCCTCCCTCTCCCTCCCATGACACATCTTCCTCCTCCCGCAGCGCTTGGCGAAGCCCTGTTGGAATCCCGCTACTTCCACCACCACGCCGTCATGCTGCTGGATCTCCATTAACCTCTCCTCCCTCCTTGCTGGATCAAGAAGGAGGAGACGTCGCTGCTCCGTACATGTGTTGAACGCGGAGGTGCCGTCCGTTCGGCGCTAGGATCATCGGTGATTTGGATCACGACGAGTATGACTCCATCAACCCCGTTCTCTTGAACGCTTCCGCACGCGATCTACAAGGGTATGTAGATCCACTCCTCCCTTGTTGCTAGATGACTCCATAGATAGATCTTGGTGACACGTAGGAAAATTTTGAATTTATGCTACGTTCCCCAACAATCCCAGTCTCGATTCGTGCCAACCCAACAGACACTTTCAGAGATACCCGTAGTGCACCTTTATAGCCACCCAGTTACGTTGTGACGTTTGGCACACCCAAAGTATTCCTATGGTATCTAGGAGTTGCACAATCTCATGGTCTAAGGAAATGATACTTGACATTAGAAAAGCTTTAGCATGCGAACTACACGATCTTGTGCTATGCTTAGGATTGGGTCTTGTCCATCACATCATTCTTCTAATGATGTGATCCCGTTATCAATGACATCCAATGTCTATGGTCAGGAAACCGTAACCATCTATTGATCAACGAGCTAGTCAACTAGAGGCTTACTAGGGACATGGTGTTGTCTATGTATCCACACATGTATCTGAGTTTCCTATCAATACAATTCTAGCATGGATAATAAACGATTATCATGAACAAGGAAATATAATAATAACCAATTTATTATTGCCTCTAGGGCATATTTCCAAAAATCAGCCCTCCCGAGAGGTTTTAGGGCTTGGCGGCGGCTTCGTATCATAAAGCACGATGATTTCTTCTCTCTTATTTTTTCTCTCCGAAAGAAAATATATAGAGTTGGAGTTGGCGTCGGAGGGTCAACAGGGGGCCAACGAGGTAGGGGGCGTGCCCTATGGGGGGCCCACCCTCGTGGAAAGGGTGTGGGCCCCCTAGTCTTCATATTTGGCTAGGATTTTTTATTGTTTTTTCTAAGGCCTCTCGTGGAGTTTCAGGTCATTCTGAGAATATTTGTTTTCTGCACATAAAACAACATCATGGTAATTCTGCCGAAAACAACGTCAGTCCGGGTTAGTTCCATTCAAATCATACAAGATAGAGTCCAAAACAAGGGCAAAAGTGTTTGGAAAAGTAGATACGACGGAGACGTATCATGAGGCTGCCAGCGCCGCAGAATAACAGGGGGTGTGGGTGAGTAGAGGGATGGCCTGGCTAGCAGTGGGAGTAGTAGGGGGCGGTGAGGCCTCCACCGCATTGTAGCCGGCCACGGGAGGCAGGAGCACGAGGCACGGCCGGCGCTGGTTTGGGCGGCTGGAGCAAGAAGACCAGAGGTTGAAGAAGCACTACGGCTGTTGGATGGACATCGTACGGTCACTGGAGCTAGAATCGTGCATATTGACTAAGTTGACACAGCCCTCCATCCCCGTCAATTTAGTAGGCCCAGAAGTTAGCCTGCCACTATACTGGGTCCTAGCTAATAGGGGGAGTATTCATTTTTTGTGAGTAATAAGGAGGCACTTCCTTGCGTGCGAAGATATAGCTGGTGGGTCCGAGCTGTCAGCGGCGGTAACATTTTTTTCATGAAATACAGAGGCCCTTTTGGTGGGTCCCTGATGTCGGGTGGAGGAATCATTATTTTGCGTGTAATAAGGAGGCATTTCCTTGCATGTGGCCGTGGACCCAGCTGTCGGCTTCTCCACGTATAGTCCACTTCAGATGCATGTCGATCGTTGACCACGTTGACCAGGCCGCGCCGAGAGCACCAGGGTGGTGGACGATGGCGAGGCCTAGGAAGGGAACGACACGGAGGCAGGGAACACTCGGCAGTTGTTTCCCACGCAGAGGGGAGTACGACTGTACGAGGGTTACTGGTTCGTCTACCGTCGCCGGAGAATAACAGCAGGTGTGGGTGAGTAGAGGGATAGCTAGGCCAGCGATGGGAGTACGGTGGGGCGGTGAGGCCTGCGCGGCAGCACAGCCGGCCGCGGGGAGGAGGGAGCAGGCAGTCCCACCGGCGCTTGTTTGAGCGGCTGGAGCAGGAAGAGCAGAGATTGAAGAAGCACGACGGCCGTTTGATGGACATCCAACAGTCACTGCTTGTGCGTCAACCTTTTTTTAGGAAAGCCTCAAATCTGTGGAAAACAACATACATTCCATCTGCCATTATTTCTAATAATTTACAGCCCATTTGCTAATTCTTAAGGGTTTTTTGGAGCCCATATTCTTTTTGTTAGCATTACATCCCATATTGTGGCCACGGTTAAAAAATTATACTAAATTTTGCATATTTCGGTGCGGTCCAAACTGTTTTTAATCCCGAAATTTCGACTCACATTCAAACTGATTTTAAAAATAAATGTATATCAATATAAAATCCAACAAATTCTCCACGCATACAAATTAATGTAATTTAAAATCTCGAAATGAAAAAAGATATTTGAAACTAATTGCCGGTTTGATGTGTTTTAGAAATGTACAGCCCATTTCTCATTACTGATAGGCCATTTTCTCGGCCAGCCGAATGAAGCTCTCCTCGTCTTGAAATATTTGCAGCCCAACAGGCCTGGCAAAGCGACTTACTTGGAAAATCACAAAAAAACTGGGCTGTGGCCGTGGACCCAGCTGTCAGCCTCTCCACTTACAGTACTCTTCCGATGGAAGTCAGTCATTGACCACATTGACCACGCCGTGCCGAGAGCACCAAGGCGGTGGATGATGGCGAGGCCTAGGAAGGGGATGACGCGGAGCCGGGGAAGACGTGGCAGTGGATGCCCACGCGGAGAGGAGTACGAGGGTTCACTGGTTTGGCTGCGGCATGAGGCTGCCGTCGCCGCAGAATAACAGGGGGCGTGGGTGAGTAGAGGGATACCCTGGGCCAGTGGTGGGAGTAGTAGGGGGAGGTGCGGCATCCGCGGCATCACAGTCGGCCACGAGAGGCAGGAGCACGCGGCACGACCGGCGCTACTTTGGGCGGCTGGAGCAAGAAGACCAGAGGTTGAAGAAGCACTATGGCCGTTGGATGGACATCGTACGGTCACTGGAGCTAGAATCGTTCATATTGACTAAGTTGATAAAGCCCTCCGTCCTCGTCAACTTAGTAGGCCCACAAGTCAGCCACCCACTATGGTGGGTCCCAGCTAGCAGGGAGTATTCATTTTTTGGTGCGTAATAAAGAGGCAATTCCTTGCGTGCGAAGATATAGCTGGTGGGTCCGGCCTGTCAGCGGGGGGAACATTTTTTTCGTGAAATACAGAAGCCCCTCCCACGTACAGTGCACGTACAGTGCGTAATAAGGAGGAACTTTCCTTGCGTGCGACCATGGACCTCGTGGGTTCCAGCCGTTAGGCTCTCCACGTACAGTCCTCTTCCGATGACTCTCGTATGTTGTCCACGCTGCGCCGAGCGCACCGAGGCGGTGGACGATGGCGAGGCCCTAGACTGGAACGACCCGGATATGGGGAAGACGCGGCAGTGGAGTCGCAGACGGAGAGGAGTGGGAAACTTGACTGGTTCGGGTGCGGGGTGGGCCTACACTCGGCAGAGAATAACAGGAGGTGCGGAGTGGAGGGATGGCCTGGCCGTCGACAGGGTAGTGTTTCGCTGAGGAGCGCAAAACAACGCCACTGGACGCCGAAGGCTGGAGCAGGCGGTTTCGGCAGCACTGGGAGAAGAAGACGAGAGATTGAAGAAGAATGCCGGCCGTTGGATGTAAATCCAACGCCTTCTTAGGCTTCGACCTACTGGCCCACAGGTCAGCCAGTCCATTTTTTAGTCCATTTGATGGGCTGGGTGAAACAATGATGTAGCATCTATGCAACCCGTTTAAATCCCATTTGCATTTTTCTCAAAATCCACGGACTTGCTGGGCTGGGTGAAAATATCATGTTGGGCTAGACAGAGAAATGTTATAAAAGCATAAACACATGATTGCACGTCAGTAAAATCTTTGCAAGCTTATGTACGCAATCACTAGGAGTTAACTTGCCAAGTTATATATAAACAATTATTATTTTGTAAAAACTTTCAACTTATGAAATAAAATATCATTTTAATTTGATGAGTTAATAGTACGTGGGGTATTGTTATTTTTTAGGCTAGACGTGGGACAGCTGAGTTGGTTCTAGGGGAAAGTACTGGGAGAAAACTCAGTTTACATCAAAAAAGAAAGTGGGAGAAAATTCAGAGACCTGCTGGATCCACCTGAGGAGGGGAATATGTTGGGAGGAAGGAGATTCAAAGCACGGCAGCCGAGTGAACTAGTTTTTTTTACGGACAAGTGAACTAGTTTACATACATAAGCAAATAGCCACTAAAAAAAGCAATCAGGTTAATGGGTTCTTAAAAGAAATATTTTGGACAAAACAGATAATTACGACACATAGGCTAATGCATGAAACACTCAGATGATAAAGGTGCTTATAAACAGATAAAGTAAAACATCTAGACCTTCCTGGCACGCTTGATCATGACATTGCGGCTGTCCGTGTACTCGTCGGTTACGGGAAGCAGACACGCCCTCATGTCCAAGATTTGCCTGTACATGTCGTAGCATGCGTATGCGTCCTTGGCCGCGTAGGTTATGTAGGCTAGATTTAGAGGTACCTCCCATGTGTTCAGGTCGTCTTCTTTCATGTTGGCGTATCAGGGGTCGATGATGGTCTCAGCAAGGTCAACCACAGAGTCCTTCTCCTGCCCGTTGCTGTTGATCTTGTATTGCTTCTGGATGTCGACAAGCTTGTTGCACCAGATGGCCGAATCGTCGCGTTCTTCCTTCTCTCCACCGTAGCGAAGGTGCAGTCAGCGCTGCCGATGAAATGGGCGAATGCTCCAGAACCTGGTGCAGCCATAGGACTGAGGCGAGCCAGAGCTTCACCGAGTCCGTATCGTTGGTATACATCACATTCAACTTGGTGCAGCCATAGGACTGAACGGCGAACTCAAAGGGGAACTCCTTGCTGAAGTCCATATCCAGCATGCTCACCCCTCGGATCGCCATTGGAGTCTCTTCGAGTGAACGAGTGTGTAGGCAGCTACAGCAGTTCGTTTTTCAGCTCTTGGGGAACTGGATTCAACAGTAAGCTAAGTGTGTACATGTGACAACAGTTACTACCCCTCCCTCGTCCGCTGCACGCCCGACAGAAGATGCACCCTCGGCCACACGTCGGTTCACGAGCGGGTCTGTATTGGTACTTTAATAACAGGACTTAGTGGTCACTTTACTTAAATTTAATTAGCTTTAATAGAAATTTATACTTAAAATAAGCAATGCATTCGCTCGTTCTATCAGTGCCACAGGATCAACATGCACAACAATTAGAATTATTATTCTCAAGACGCACACGATCAACACATTTGTCGCACTTGCACAAAGATAATACTACCAAGTTTGAACTGTTTGTTATGGTTGTTGTCCTCTGCATCATCATGCCGTGTTTCCCAGCTTGCAAGATTCAGAACCAACAAATAAGATCCAAATAATAAGTACAACAAAGATGCCTACACATCTCATTGATTCCCAGCTTGCAAGATTTAGAACCAACAAATAAGATTCAAATAATAAGTACAACAAAGATGCCTACACATCTCACTGATTCCCAGCTTGCAAGATTCAGAACCAACCCATTAGAGCCTTTTGATAAAGTGAATATCGGGATTAAATCCATCTTGGCTATCCATGTCATACAATCGAAGAACTTGGCGAATGCTCTTGACCGTCACAACATCTGTAGTTGAGTATTCCTGTTTGCACAACACAAACAAGGATACAGGAGAGCATGATTTTGCTTTAATAGCGGCCTCCTTGAACTCAACCTCCAGCTCTACTTGGATGAGGTCTGCCTGGAGTTCCATGATTCAATTCATGCGCCTTTTTCTGCAGTTCACCTGAAATGAAGCAAAGATTGCATCGTGCAGCTAGCAAGAAGTACTTGCTCTTGTGAGCTGGCAAGCTCTTCTTTAGTAGTTGCACTGAAATTGAGGAACATTAAGGTTGGCTGTCCGGCTCATGTAAGGTGCAACTATAATTTTCTTATCCTTTTGTGCAATTCCACTAAAATAAAGTGCCATTGTGGTGATAGTGACGGCTCCATCTTGCAAAGGCTAATAAAATGTTGCACGAGATTACCAACAGAACTTGACGGAGATTTTGGAAAGTCCAATCACCATTTTGTGTAGTTCCACCAAAATTGAGAGATGTTTCCCACGTGACATTTTAGCTGAACTGCACAAGACAATCATTCCAAAAAAGTGCTTTGTGCAGTTCACCAAAAGGTCACAATAGCAACAAGGTGAAATGGATATCCCTATCTGCACAAAATGATAGAAAGTAAACAGTTGCTGGTCAATAAAATATACGAAACATATACAAAATGAAAAGAAGCATCTTAATTATGTTCATGGCAATCACGCAAGGACAGTAGAAATTTTAAAACGTCAGCAATGCTTCATGTTACCAGAAGCATTACGATCAACAATGAGATTCCTCAAATATGGGATTACTTTAATGGTGGCATTGCTGGTTTACCAGACACAGCAAATCAACAACAACTAAAGAGTTGGTTTAAGGGCATGGGACCGTGGGGACACCAGGACACTCAGCAGCGTAAAGGAGCAACATACTTATCATACTGGGGAAAATAGCAGGAGTGCCATTTGTAACACAGTTTAATTGCATCTTATCACTGGAGGCATTAGATTAACAATAACACTGGTTAGACATGTCCCTAAGGTAACAGTGTGATCGCTTCATTTTACATGCGCCATTACATTAACAACAGCAAAAGGTTGGTATAAGGACATGCGACAGTGGACGCATCAGCACAATGTACCTCAAGGAGGCATAAAGTGGTGATGCCGAGATTGTTCATGCTATGTGAGGGCAGCAAACCTAATCCTGGAGACCTTGTACTATGTGAGGGCAGAAAATCTAATCCTGGAGACCTTTTACTATGTGAGGGCTGCAAATCTAATCCTGGAGACCTTTTACTATGTGAGGGCAGAAAATCTAATCCTGGAGACCTTTTACTATGTGAGGGCAGCAAATCTAATCCTGAGACCTTTTACTATGTGAGGGAAGCAAATCTAATCCTGAGACCTTTTACTATGTGAGGGCAGAAAATCTAATCCTGGAGACCTTTTACTATGTGATGGCAGCAAATCTAATACTGGACATACTCTGTTGACTTGTCCACCAGCTGCCACTCTCTATCCTTTTTTCAACCAATAATAGATCTGTTCCTTATCCAGTTTGTACTATGTTTTCCCATTATTTCCCTTTTCAACCAAGAGACCGGTTGGGTATCCGGTCTCTACTACTTTCACCATATTATTTCCTCTTTGAATCAAGTCCTAGATTCATGCTACAACTTTCCCCCTTTCTTCGTTGTTTGAACAAAGCCCTAGATTTGAATGCATGAAGTAGCTTTACCTCTAATAATACTAAAAATTTAGGTGGATTTGGAAGAGCTGATGGGAGTAGAAAAAGATGCACATGCAGACACGTGGGGAGCTGGGGCAGTAGAGCAAGGCCGCTTTCAAAGACCTTATACCTGAGGGTCGCCGGGATGTCGGCGGCGGCAGGTCGGATCTGCGGATAATATGGCAGGGAGGAAGAAGGGTCGGAGGACCTCCCGAGCCGGCGCTGTGTCGGAGAGAACGGCACGGGCAAAGGATCGGGCCCCTCCGGCAGCTGTGGGTTTCCTCCCTCGGCGGCGATGACCGCGTGAACGATGCCTGCGGTCGCGAGCACTATCTGGAAATGCTGCACGGTGCGGGGCCGCAGGCCGGCGCCTTGGATGATTTGGCACAGCCGACTGCCGCTCGCGTCCATCGCCTCCATAGGTGCTTGTGGCTTCTGGTCACTTGTTCTTGGATTGAAGTGAGAAGTGTTGCGTAGAGACTTGGGAGTAGATGGATTGGAGTGGTGGGGTGCCTTTATTATATCAGAGTCCAAACTCTGTTGCATTCACATCGTGTTGGCTCTATTCTGCTTCTCCAATTAATTCCCTCTGCATGTAATTGAGGATGCATCATTGACCGTTCAACGTCTCGGGAACCGCTACCCTCTTCCTGCTTGGCATTCAAGCACCTATGGACCCGTCGACGACGAGGTGCCTATGGTGACTTCATAAATTTCAAGATGATAGTGCCGTGCGTGTGTGCATTCATAGGGGTGAGTGTATGCACGTGTATATGAGCGCTTGCGTCTGTACTGTGTAAAAAAACGTAAATGCGTGTCAAAAAGAGACTACTCCCTCCTTCCATCTATATAGGGCCTAATGCGTTTTTCAAGACCGCCTTTGACTATTGATAAAATTAATACTACATGACATGCATAATGTGAAAATTATATCATTGAAAGCTCCTTTCACATACGATTTTGATGATGTGCTTTGTGTAAGTTGCATGTCATATATTATTACTCTAACATTTGGTCAAACTTAGCCTCGAAAAACGCATTAGGCCCTATATAGATGGAAGGAGGGAGTAGTCAGTATAATCAATATTGTGCACCTCGGAGAGGAAAACGATAGAACTAGTACGTATTTATTTATGGCGCAGATTCACTCATTTTGCTCCATATGTTCTCCGTCTCGGTGTAGTCTAGTCACTTGTTGAAATCCCTAGAAGGGCAAATACTCCTTCTGGTTTACAGGGCTATACTAGCAAGTAGTTGTACGTACTAGTACAATAGTGGGCTCACATAGCAATTTTGTCTCATGCAAGAGCCTGGCTATATGCGTGCTCCAATGTTCGCAACTGCAACATTCGGTTTGTGCTTGGCTCTTCGCCTCTTCGAGAAGACGAACAATGATGTTACTACTACTGCTTCTACAGTGTCGAATCCACTGCTGCATGTCCGTTCACCGCAAGTGGGACAGATAGCTTGTTGTAGAAGTACTACTAAGCAAAAGCCTGTTCTCGTTTGTGAGCAACCGTGCGCATGGGTGAGGGAGAAGGCGTGTAGTAAAATCAAGCTTCTCCTCGTTGTACGAGTTGACGCGACACATCATAGCATTGGCCCCACATGCTTGCCTCTAAACTTGGCTGAAAGACCCGCAGTGTACAATATATTTGCTGCAACCTCTAACATTTACCCACCACAAATTAAAATATATGTGGCCGTATGCATCGTTCTGATGTAGAGGCAGGGGAGTCCCCCCTTTTTGAAAAAAACAAATTAAAATATGTATTCCTGTCTTGACCAGATGAGCGTGCAAACTACAATCACCAGGGTGTCAGGTAGGGCCAGAAGACTATTTTAATTTTTTTTTAAAACTTCGAGATGGCCACATAGCATGGAGCTGACCCCAATGATTTTAAGCTTACAGGCATGATACACGCTATCCTAGACTACTCTACACATGAAACTGCCACACGAGCGTCCAGACTACGCTTGGCTCTTCACCTCTTCAGGAAGTCGAACAATGATGGAGTACTACTGCATTGGAGGAGTACTACAGTACGCTTCTGGCCATTTGACACCGATTGAACTGCTGCATGTCCACTGCGTGCGGGAGGGAGAGCGTGTAGCGAAAGCTTCTCCTAGTATTGCCAGCCACCACGTTCATGGGCGAGGGAGGGACGCTCCTGCCTTTGCGTGTATGACAGGTGGGCCCGACAGGTGTGTGGCCAACCTGTCATACAGCCAAAGGCAGGTGCAGTTAAGTCCGCGAGGGAGAGGATAATCAAACTTCTCGTTGATGTACGAGTTGACGTGACACATCAAAGCACTACACTCGATATATTTTAATAATTTGCGTTTACCGATGCATTAATTACAATGCATGCATGCATGCCGTGACTCTCCTTTTGATACTTGCATGTGTTGATTTAATGCACCTTGAAGTAGTATAAAATATGTGATGGTAAAGCTTTGTAATACCCCGGCCCAAGTCGAGAGATGGTTGTGCACGAGGAGGGCGAGATCATGCAGACCGAACAGGACCCGACGATGGAGCTCTCTAAGGTCTCGATGGACCTCACCGTGCTCCATTGCCCCTTGTGCCTTCGCCCCTTGACGCCTCCAGTGTATGAGGTTCGAATACACCTCATCCGTTCGGCTGATTGAGCAAGGTGCAGGTTTCTTGATTGATGTGCTATTCGATTGATTTCTGCAGTGCAAGGGAGGCCACCTGGCCTGCGCGAATTGCCGCGTCGAGTGCCCCGGGAACCAGTGGCAATGCTAGAAGTGCGAGCGCGGCGGTGGCTTCGACGTGCGGAACACGGCGGTGGACTCCGTCCTTTCGTCGGTGAGGGTGGAGTGCCCGCACGAAGGCTGTGGGCTCTACGTCACTTACCACAAGCTCACCGATCACCAGAGCGTGTGTCCGCTCGCGCCCTGCAAATGCCCCGTGCCCGTCTGCAGTTAGGAAGGCCCGCCGCCAGTGCTCTACCACCACATCAGCACCGCGCATCCGATGCCCGTGCACAGGATCCAGTACAGCAAGGTGCTCCAGCTGCAAGTGCCACTGTCGGAGCCACGGCTCTTGTTGTTCGCGGAGGAGGACCGCCGCGCATTTTTATTGGTCGGTGGCGTGCTCGACATCGGCGCGCCTATCACCATGTCGTTCGTCTGCATCAGAGCGGGGGCGTCCCCACTGCCGCACTACGTGGCCAAGCTGTGGGCGAACGGCCCGCCGGGGGAGCCCAAAGGCACGACCGACGCCGTCAAGGTGGAAATGGAGGTGACAAGCAACAAGGATCTCGGGGACGTCGACGTGCAGGAGCTGACCTTCTTGACAGTTCCGCCCAAGCTGCTGGCCAGGGCTAAGCTTGTGTCCCTCCACATTCAGATTGACAAGCTCACGTCCTAAATGTTTCTACAGTGCCTTCTGTTTATCTTAGTAATATGCTAATATAGGGATTACCTTGGTCTACTTTAGCTTAAGAAATGGTGGGTTTTGGTGGCGATGCAACAATTACTTCGACATCAGATCAGTAATTTCCAATAGTCGAACGAATATTTTGTGTCTGTTGGATATAAAGTTCCTTTGGGTAAGAAGTACTACTTGTCATCAAAATGGATAAAATAAGATGTATGTAGACGTATTTTAGTTCTAGATATGTCCCTTTTATCCATTTTGATGACAAGCACTCCCTCCATTCCACAATACATGCCTTCCATTTGTCAAAATATAGATGTATCTATACATGTTTTAGTATATAGGTACATCCATGATAGAGCCAATCGGATGGTTGAGAACACTACAATTCGTAGCTACAGATGCGTGTGTGACTCCTAGATGCAGAGGCCTAGGGTCATCATCCTCCTTTTTGAGAAAAAGCAGACGCGTGTGTGAGAGGATGAGTGCGTGTGTGCACCTCTTCTCTTCCTGTATAACGTACTACTAAACTTAGAGTACAAGTTTTTGTGGGTGGCACGATGGTGCGTGCGAGAAGTCCCGAGAGATAGGTTTAATGCGTCTGAAAAAAAGACTAGCCTAGAGCTCGCCACGCACCTATTCCTGTCGAACGCCCCATTAACCATAAGATATGTATACGACGGTGCCAGTTATTGCACGTACACAGCAGTACTCCCTCCTTTCCGGTTTATAGGGCTTAATTCAAAAATCTCACCAACCAAGATGGTGAGTGGTGGAATATTTTTTGTAGTTTGCAAAAGCACCTAATTAATGCTCTTGTTTTTCTCAAAAAATTATGTTTATCAATGCATTAATTGTAATGCATGCATGCATAAAGTATATGCATTAGTCAATTTTCTCTTAATACTTGCATGCAATGATTTAATGCACCTTGGAATCTAAACATGTGTTGGGGAACAACCAAATTGAGCCTTATAAAATGGAAAAACTAAAATTTTGAGATAAGCCCTATAATACCGGAAAGGAGGGAGTAGAAAAAGAAGTACTCCATCCGGGAATAGTGCCGCACTTCGAAACTAGAACCGTCAATAAATTTTGAGCTTGCGTCTCGTCACATTCCAAATTACTCCACGCTATATTGAATTGCAAACCTGTTCCCACTTAGGAGCGTATTAGTACTCGGTTATAAATACTAGTATGCCAAGATGACTGCACATTCCTCCTCAACTCCTCATCCACAAAAACAAACAAGTCATTCAACATCCTTCCCTTGCGTCTGCTATGGCCAGCGTGAGTTCTGGGTTGAGAGATTGCCACCAGGGAGAGGCAAGCATGGAAGCAGAAGCACGAGAGATGTCCCGCCTCGCTGCGAGAGCAGCCGACATGTCCCACCGCGCCGCTGAAGCAACACGGAGGTCCCGCTGCGCCATCGATGCAGCAGACTGGTCCAGCCATGCCGCGGAAGCAGCAGAGATGTCCCGCCGCGCCACGAATGCAGCAGAGATGTCCCACCGCGCCGCGGCGGCCTGGGAAAATTTCTCGCGGGCAGGCGACGACTATTACAGGCACATGCATGCGATCGTCTATAGCCAGATGGATTTGATCTCCGGCTGGGCGAGGTTGTAGGATGACATGAAAGCCTCGTTTGAACAGGCTACCGGCGTCATCCGACAACTAAGGGAGGGCAATGAGAGGCTCTGGGCCGAGCGCGACCTGCTGAGGGAGAAGATCGTCCGAAGTGCAGACCAGCATGAGGAGACCAGTGCCTTGTTGAAGAGGACCGGCGTCATCGTCAAGAAACTTATGGACGAGAATGACATGCTCCGCAACGAGCGCCAAAGGCTGGTGGAGGAATCCATGGATGTTCTCAAGAAGCGCCTTGAGGAAACGAAAGAGCTCATCGCTGCTCGCCGCGGAGACTAGTTCCCGCGGCCTGCAGCAACGCATCAAGAAAGTAGAGATCAGCGAGCCAGATCCTTATCTTCCTTCTTCTTTTGCCCTTGTGTATTTCGAGCGTAGCCGCATGTGGCTTTTTTAATTATATTTCTAATTATGTAAGACAATTAATCGTCCTGATCTTTCTGTGGAAGATCAATGTTGCGAGGCTGGAATGAAGAAAACTCTTGCTATGGCGACCCTGGCGTTGCTGTTCTTCTAGTTGCTGTTGGGCTTCCTTCTGTTTCCTGGTTTCTTTTGATGTAATAATCGGTTTAGGATGTGGATTGCATCATCGGTTGTGAAATGTTGGGTTCTAGCGCGGATCTATGGCCTTTGTTGGCCTCTTGGGATGTTGCAATTTCAATCTAGTAGCTTTTAGTCCTTCGTGTTAGGATGGAGTTGTGCTGAACTTCTTGTGAATTGTGATGGTTTTCAGTAATGAAAATCGGAAGGGGCAAGCCCTTCTTTGGTCAAAAAATTTTTAATCGTCCTTATATATTCATCAGTCTTGCTATAAGTTGCAGTAGATGCTATATAGGTCTGTCGGATCTTACATCAAGATCCGTGCTTTCAGATTTTCTTTTTTCTCTCTTAAATCTCAGTCGAGTGAGACATATCCACGCCATTAAACAGAGGCTCGGGCGCCATTAATGGAGACCTTGGGAGAGAGGTGGACGGCAGATGGAGGTCAAAGGGCTCTCCTACCGATAAGCACGCACAGGGGTCTAATCGCACGCCTCTAGTACTCAAATAGCTACCCTGCACGGCGCCTCCTAGCTAATAAAAAATGGGGACGCGTGGCGGCACGTAAATGGTACTAGTAAGTAGAACGCCCACGGTTTCAATAATACTTGTGTTTCCGATTGTAACGTGACAGCACTTGTTCCAAAATGACTTTGTTGATTGTTAATGTGTGCGCCTTCGCAAATCGGACTGCAAATTTACCACAACATGTTGGTGCCATGTCATGGCACCAAGCCAAGTTTCATTATTTTCATGCGTGTTTTGGATTTACAGGAATTAAAAAACTAAGTTTCTCAATGTTTCCAACCCAGCCACGACGCCGAGAATTTTGAATTTCATTCCCATTTCTTGCATGGAACCTAGAAATTTACCCGAGGACACACATGTGATTTTTCAACCAACTTTGGTGCACTGGAACATGTGCTTGTATTTCAAATTTGAATTATGCACACAAAGGTGACACGTTCCCTCCCAGAACCACGAGCCTTCTTGAGAGAAGCTCCGATTTGCAAGAAGCTTATACCAAAATTTGTTCCTATTTGGCCAATTTTTTTTACCACGGCATGGTACTACCATGACATGACACCATGCCAAGTTTCATGATTTTAAAACCAAGTTTCTCAATGTTCTTGACCGAGCCACGATGCCCAGATGTTTGAATTTTATTCTCATTTTTTGCATGGGACCTACTCCCTCCTTCCATCTATATAGGGCCTAATGTGTTTTCCAAGACAACCTTTGACTATTGACAAGATTAATAGCACATGAGATGTATACTATGAAAATTATATTATTGGAAGCTCCTTTGACATACAAATTTGAAGGTATGCTTTGTGTAAGTTGCATGTCATATATTATTGCTCTAATGTTTGGTCAAAGTTAGCCTCGAAAAACGCATTAGGACCTATATAGATGGAAGGAGGGAGTAGAAATTCACCCGAGGACACAAATGTGATTTTTTCAACCAACTTTGGTGCACGGGAGCATGTGCTTGTAGTTCAAATTTGAATTATGCACATTAAATGACCAAAAACTCAATTAATGTGTAAATAAGGCTAAACGAAGCCAGAATAATTCCAAAATTTAACAGGGCACTCATGTAGTTCTATGTTGCCTTTGTAAATAAACTCAAGGGGGACAACGTTTATCATTTCGCACTCAAAGGTGGCACATTCCCTCTCAGAACCACGAGCCTTCTTGAGAGAAGCTTCGGTTTGCAAGAAGCTTATACCAAAATCTGTTCCTATTCGGCCAATTTTTTTACCACAACATGGTAGTACCATGACATGACATCCATGCCAAGTTTCATGATTTTCAGACGTGTTTTGGATTTACAAGAATTTTAAAACCAAGTTTCTCAATGTTCTCGGCCGAGCCACGATGCCGAGATGTTTTAATTTTATTCTCATTTCTTGCATGGGACCTAGAAATTCACCCGAGGACACAAATGTGATTTTTCAACCAACTTTGGTGCACGAGAGCATGTGCTTGTAGTTCAAATTTGACTTATGCACATTAAATGACCAGAAACTCAATTAATGTATAAAAACGACAAACGTACCCGGAATAATTCCAAAATTTAACAGGGCACTAATGTAGTTCTATGTTTCCTTTGTTAAGAAACTCAAGTGGGGGGGGGCAGCGTATATCGTTTCACACTCAAAGGTGGCACGTTCCCTCTTAGAAACACGAGCTTCCAAATCGGCCCAATTTTTTTACCACAAAATGTTAGTGCCATGACATGACACCATGCCAAGTTTCATGATTTCCAGGCGAGTTTTGGATTTACATGAATTTAAAATCAAAGTTTCTTGATGTTCTCGGTCGAGTCAGGACGCCCAGATGTTTGAATTTCATTCTCATTTCTTCCATGGGACCTAGAAATTCAACCAAGGACTCACATGTGATTTTTCAACCCACTTTGGTGCACCGGAGCATGTGCATGCAATTCATATTTAGATTATGCACATTAAAAGTCCAGAAACTCAATTAATGTATAAAAAGGCCAAATGAACCCGAAATAATTCCAAAATTTAACAGGGCACTCATAGAGTTCTTTGTTGCCCCTGTAAATAAAATCAGGGGGGAAGCAGCGTATACCGTTTCGCACACAAAGGTGACACGTTCCCTCTCGGAACCACGAGGCTTGTTGAGAGAATCTCCGGTTTTGCAAGAGGCTTATACCAAAACTTGTCCCAATTCAGCCAAAAATTATACGTATGAAAACAGGGTTTAAATTATCCTGAAAATCTCGCCACCTAGACCAATAATGTACTATAATTTGAATTCAACATAAAATGGATACACATATTTGAATTGGAGAGCGTATGGTACATGTAGTTCATAGTGAAATATGATTACTGCTATATGTATGTTTTTTGTTATCAAGATAATATTTAAATTATTGTATAACTTGACAACAATCGTATTAAAATAAGGAAAATTGATTCAAATTTAGTCCATATGGTAGACGACAATATATATGTTCACATGGTGGAGTAAAATGTTCATATATGATGGAAGATCAAAATGTACGACTACATGAATTATAAACCGCAAAGTCACCTAACGATATATTCGGATTCAACATAACGTGGATTCAAAAATTGAAATTCGAGATCATGGCATCTGTAATCATATAAAAAGGGACATTACTCTTTCTTTGGTGGGAATTGATTTGTTTTTTGTTGTTGTTGAGGGAAGTGCGAATCGATTTGGTACTATGCAGGGTAATCTTGTTCTCCTGATTTTTTTTACATTTTTCTTGTAGTTTTTTCAATGGCATCTATAGCAATATAGTAAAAGGGGACATGACTCTCTTTTGTCTTGTATGAATTGTTTTTTTACACGTTAAGTTTGTTCTGCCCAAGAAGGAATCCGCACCTTGTTATCCCGAAATTTTCAAGCTCGAGTATCTTTTGTCTCACCTGCTTTGAAACTCCCGCTTCTTCAACCCGTGCCGCGCCTGGTTATCCCGAAATATGGACGCGCGCGAGAACTCCCTCCTCATCCAAAATCGCTCCCGCAGCCCAGACACGCGAAATCCCCCTTCTACCCCTCAGCCGGAAATGAAGCTCCACGTCGCGGTGTCAAAACCGGTGGGGGTACGCTGGTAACTTACCCTACATTTCGGACAAGCGCGTCCCTAAGCTTGGCTCCCCCTCCCCCTTCGCCCCCCATTAGTACACTGAGGCTGCCAAAACCCGCGAAACCCCACACTCCTCCGTCGGCCTCCCGACCGCCGCCCAGCCGGAGACTCTTCCCCGACTACGTCGTCCACCGCAACAGCTCGCCGTCCCTCATTCACCGCACCGGATGAGGATCTGTTGTCGATCTCGTCATCCCGCTGGATCAGCCGCCCCGTCCTCCACCTCCAAGGAGTTTCCCCAACGTTCGCCTCGTCTATTGCGCCACCTCAATCCCCACAGCACCGTCTTGACCTGCCCCACCGGAACTGCAGCACCCTCACCAATTCCTCCGATGAAGCCGAGGCCAACTCGGCGCCACCAAGGAGGTTCTGCACTCACCGCTGCATTTCATCTTTTATTCGATCTCACGGGGCTGCCGGTGCTCGATACCGAGCAGACATGGCGTGTCTCCATCGACGGCGCCGTCGCCGGCCACATCATCCATGACGTCTGTCCCCCATGTCGTTGCTTCCTCGGTGGCAACTTCCACAATGGCACTAGCTGCAGCTGCTCCTGCTCTTGCTCGCGCTGCGGCTCTGTTCTTGCTGTCGGTCGCGCTGCTGCACTACTCCTCCTTTCGTTTGTGCTGCTACTCTGCTCTTGCTCTCGCTTGCGCTGCTGCTGCTGTTGCACGACCTCCGGCAGCTACAGGAGTTGCTGCTTTAGCACTCGCTCGTGGTGCTACTGCACGACTTGCTCTCTGCTAGTGCGTTCCTTGCTCGAGCGTCTGCTGATTTAGATGACTGCTTCTCTGCTACTAGTGCTCGAACGCCCTAAACATCTATTGCAATGCTCTGTTACTAGTTCAATCAGTTTCGACAGTAAAATTCAGTTTCGACTGTGAAGTTCATTTTCTCCAGTTAAGTTTAGAGTGAACAGTACTTACAGCATCTGTCGGAGCGGCCGTGGCGCGCCTGATGTGTTTTACATCTAGCACTTTTTGGTGATGTATTTTACATCATCTATTGCAAATGATATTAGGGTCCCACTTCAGATTAACGTTGTCTGTCTTGTCATGCTTCAGCCTCATCGCCGTACACCTTAGCGGAGCTGCTCCAACGACGGAACCGTCCATCACAGCGGAGCAGTACCCTCGGCGCCGTTTCCAGAGGCCTCGGATCTTCTTCCCCGCCTCCGACAGTCACACCAGCATCATCACCATCCTCCACGTCCAACCCAATGATGCTGAGGTTCACAAGGCTATGCCAAAGAGGTTGTACACTCGTCGCATCACTTTGTTTCTTCATTCCTCTATTCTTCCAATTCATGTGAGCCAAACACCCAGGTTGACTGAAATCCTATGTTTCCAAATGCTCTGTTTTGCACGTGCATTCCTATCATATTCCTGTGTTTTTCCTGTCCCTGCATTTATAGAATCCTCCAATTCTAAGGAGCCCTTAAAGATTTACTTCATTTTCAGATAGGCGTCAAAGAAAACTCTGTGTGTTATGTCCTGCTCCTGCCGTGCCATCATCCACCCCACCTGTGGTGCACCATCGACAGAAGCGTTCACTGCAGCAGAGATCCCCTCCACAGACTTCCTTTCGCCACCTCAGATCATCTTCCCCGTTGCCAGCAACCACGCCAACTGCATTACCATCATCGACTGAGCAGATGAACCTGAGGACTACACAGTTCCGGAAGAGAGGTCGCAGTCTTTCGTGTTTGCTTACGTTATACATCGGTTATTATTACCTGCTACTTTATCATTCAATCTTGAGTTTTGAATTGCCCATGGGTCTCATATTGAGCCAGCAACGAATAGTATATGTCTACTATCTGGTTCATCTGGGGTCTTCTATGTGGTTCATGTTGGGTGGGCAACAAACAATAGATGATCCATTGTCTATCTTTTTAAACTGAAGCTATAATCTACCTGCTATCATTAGTTTTGGATCCATCCACTCGTTTGCTACCATCAGTCTTGATTTTTGCATGCACCCCTTAGGCCTTACAAAATCTAACTAATTTTTATTGTGCATGTCAGATATTGTACACAATCGTATTGAACATGTAGAGAAAAAGAGAAGACCGTTGCGTGCGAATATAATGTCATGCAGACGCCGCTCCATGGTGAGCGAAGTGCCCCCCTCCTGCATTTCCAGATTGTATTCCAGAGGAAGATAACTGTTCAGATGGAGATTCAGAAGGAGCCGACCATGCCTGTTTACCACCTGAGGTGTTTGCTCTAACCTGGCATGCTGATGTTGGTCATATCATGCATATGGTGTCTTGCATTGCTTACATTATACATCTTATATGTCATCAGCTTAGTTTAGATTTTCTTTGTGTGAATGCCACCTGTTTGGTTTCTATATCATACTCCCACCATTCCTAAATATTTGTCTTTTTAGAGATTTCAACAAGTGACTACATACGGAACAAAATGAGTGAATCTACACTCTAAAATATGTCTATATACATTCGTATGTGGTAGTACATTTGAAATCTCTAAAAAGACAAATATTTAGGAACGGAGGGAGTATATGGGAATTATGCAATGCCATCTTCTTTAGCCACGCATCATATACGTGAATCATGCAATGCCATCCTGTTTAGCCAGTCATCGTATATGTGAATTGTATTGTGCCATATATTTTTCCATAATGTATTCCATTTGTCAACAATGTTTATACATTCATCTACTCTTACTATGCATCAGCCATTTGGGTCGGTCATGAGAAAATCTGGAGTGAAAACAAGGTCTTCTGAGCACTCAGTGCTACTGTTGATGCAGATTTCTTGCTGTTTACAGATAGCTCCTCAGAGGAGGATTCAGAGAGAGATGACCAGTCGTATTCCCCCCCCCCCCGAGGTGCATGCTCTAACTTGCCTGGGTTATATTGCTCATATCATGCATATGGTGTCTTGCGTTGCCATGCCAGCTGCTTAGATTAGACATGCTTTGTGTAAATACCTCCTGTTTGCTTTCTATATCAGATATGTGAATTATGCAATGCCAAGTTTTTCAGCCAGTTATCATATATGTGAATTATGCACCGCCATGGAGCCAGGCATCATATATGTGAATTATCTCATGCCATCTTTTTTTCATTACGTATTCCATTTGTCGACAATCTGTGTATATTGAACTACTCTTCATGTGTATCAGCCATTTGAGCCGGTTATGGAAAAATCTGGAGTGAAAACAAGGTCTTCAGAGCAGGCAATGGTACCTGTTGAAGCATATATCTCGATGGTTACAAGGAGCTCCTCAGAGGAGGATTCAGAGACAGATGACCAGTCCTATATCCCACCTGAGGTGTATGGTCTAAGTTGCAATGTTTATATTTCTCATATGATGCATATGGTGCCTTGCATTGCTTAGTTTAGACATCATATGCACAATATTGAATTCTATCTGCTTAGTTTAGAGATCATACATGCGAGTGCCAGCTGCTTAGGATATGAATCAATTATGTCAATTATATCATGCGATCCTGTATACTTAGACAACATGTATGTGAATTATTTCATCCCAACCTATTTTAGAAAGACATCATATAGTTTTGTCATGTCATCCTGTTTAGGTACTCATCATATGTTGAATTATGCCATTATATCCTGTTAAGTTATCCATCATATATCTGAAACTGTGCCATGCTATCCTGTTTAGTTAGGCATCATATATGTGAAATTGTGTCATGTTGTCCTATTTGGTTAGACAACATATATGTGAATTACCACATCTGTCTATCATACAATGTTTGTACGTTCAATTTCTTTTCTTGTTTATCAGCCATTTGAATTGGAGGGGGTGATGGCAGTATCTAAGGGAGTAAAAATCCGTTCTTCACAAAAGGCAGTGCTACCCATTGATGCAGATAGAACCATGGTTGTACTGGCCCACAAACTAGCCCCACCACACATAATCGAGACTCTTCCAGATTGCACACTTACACCGTTGGGCAGAGAACCAGCTACAACCCATCTAACTGCAACCCCAGCGGATAGTAACCCACTTATAGTTGACAAAGCACCATGTCCACCCCAGAGTACCCCCACACGAGCAGTTTGTAAAGCTACTACAGTGCCCAAAGCACGAAGACCACCATAGCTAACCCAAACTCCACGTTTAAAGCAGAAGAGCAACTGTTCTCAGGTCAGATTCCGTAGCTATGGTCCATACTCCTTTGCTGTTGCATCACTGTATTTACTCATACCAACTACTTTCGAATTTGAAGGATCCAATTGAAACTCCAATGGCGCAACAGGTATGTTTTAAACCTATTTCTTTAACTGGATTGCTGTTCTAACTTCTTGCTCTATGTTGATTTCAGTTTAAGTTGTATAATCAATTATGTTCTCATGTGATGCACATTACAAGTGCTGCCAATGATGTGTAGTTTCTCACACTTATATTCTGTCTATGCTGTTGTGTCTTAAAAATATATGATTTGAACTGTGTCTCTATCTTGATTAGGGAACATAAACTAGAATGATATATGTTTGTTTCATGTTGTTATCCTATCCACCTTACTACTGTACCGGTTTACCAAAATGAGTTTCGTATACTACAAGCTAAACCTGTGATGTGTCTGCTTGTTTCTCTTGTAGTATGCAAACAGAATATTGGAGAAGAGCACCCCCACTATGCAATGGTAGAGAAAGTAATGCAGATAAGGTTCAAGATAGTGAGACAACCCTGTTGGTCTCCAAGAAAGGTGATAAAAATGATCTTGTAGCAGTGAGAAAACCCCACAGTCCTACGTTGATGTAGTGTTCGAGTTACTGGCCAGTACCGCTGGCACAAGCTCTTCGAACTCGCTGCCTGAATCACTTCGGCTTCTTCAGTCTCAGCTACAAGCTGAAAGGCATCAGTCAGTTGTGCCGCGGCAAGAAGCCAAAGGACTGAGGAAGTCCCTACAAAATTCAGATGCGTACTTTCTTGTGCAACATCAAGCGCTGGAGGATTTAAGCGCCAAACAAGAGAAAGTTAATAAGCTTGCTAAGCATCTTGCCAGCATTATGGGTACCCAGGATATTGTTTCTTTAACTCTTTTGAAGTGGTTTCAGTTCTGGACTTGTTTTGCTGCGGCGTTTAAATGCTGCTTTGTTCCCTATATTCGCACTGGTGGCGAACTTTGATGCCTAGTGGATGTAATATGTGTAATAGCCGTGATAGCCTAGCATAAGTTGCTTGCTTATTTATTTCCTTGTTGTCTTGTTTATTTGTTTGCTTGTAGTCAGTGCAGTTCTTTTTCCGCGGTTTGCTAGTGGCTGCAATAACCTATTTTCTAAAACTAGGCCACAATAACCATGGGCTAATATTTACTGTAGTGACATTGGGCCTCCTACGGGCCGTAGAAACAGTGGGCCTTCTACGGGCCATAGAAACAGTAGGCCTTCTACGGGCCATAGAAACAATGGGCCTTCTACGGGCCATAGAAACAATGGGCCTTCTACGGGCCGTATCATCAATTGGCCTTATACGGGCCATATGATCGATTGGCCAAATATGGGCCAATAACAGGCCGCATTATGGCCGTAAATGGGCTAGAGTTGGAATCGTCCGTTCATGGGCCGACCATAACGGGCCATCGTTAATAGGCCGTATTTGATGACGCTATGAAAACGGCGCAATGTATTAACGAACCACAAACGGGCCGACTATAACCATGGGCTGAATTTGGCCCACAAGCAGAAAATGACAGTAATGGGCCGTAAGTAAACGAATGCTGGAAATGAGCCCAAGAATAAATGGGCTCTAAGAAGGCCGAAAGATAACATGGGCTGGAAACGACCCAATGGAATAACGGGCCGTTAATGGGTTTAAAGTGGTACACTGTTCATTACGGGCCAGTTTCACCACGGGCCGTTAATGGGTCTAAAGTAATACACTGTTCATTACGGGCCAGTTTCACCACGGGCCGTTAATAGGCCAAGAGTTACATAGGGCCACATATGGGCCGAAAGATGTCATGGGCCATACATGGGCCAGAAGTGAAAACGGGCTGAAATCATATTGGATGGCCCAGATGACGCTACTGGGCCTTATTCGGATAGGGCGTAACAGGCCTTGGGTTAGCGGGCTGTAAATGGGCTATATGCGAACATGTCGTTAACAGGCTTTCCATGGGCCGGCCCACCACCTTTTGACCAAGTCAAACGGGCCGGCCTTTCCACAGGAATGGGCCTCTGCTGGGCCGTGCCATGTGTCGACGTATCATAGGCGCCTTCTGTCCAATGACTGGATGACATATGTCCCAACGATGAGCCGATGCGTGTTTCCTCCAGTCAATGATGATTTTACACGTGGAAAATCCCCATTGGTCGGGGCTGTTAACGGGTTATCGGATCCAAAACCCGACCCGATAGCTTAACAGCGTTCCGTTACGGTGGATGCCACGTGTCGGTCACCCTTGACGAAAGCACTTCTGTGACGCGCGATTTATCGTCATGGAAGTGCACACTTCTGTGATGATAATTTTGGTAATGTCATCGAACACTTCTACGACAGCACAGGTATGACTATCTTGATTCTGTCATAAGCATTACAAAAAACGCGACCTACTGCGACAAACACGTATCATCACGGAAGTGTATTTTTTTTGTAGTGTGTTAGCCCGAAATATTTAAGATATATCTTTGTCTCGCTGTGCTCCGACAACTCCCTCCACCTCAACCCGCGACTTGCTATTCCAAAATTACAACGCGCGTGAAAATTCCCACCTCCAGTGAAATCCCGACACGCGAAATGCCCATGATACCCCTGAACCGAAAGAACCGCCTCAAATCGGTAGGGGTACTTTCATAACTTACCCCACATTTCAGACAAGCGCGTCCCTAAGCCGTGGTTCCCCACTCCCATCCCATCAGCCCACCCATTCGTACACTGAGGCCGGCAAAACCCGCAAAGCCCCACACCCTCCTCCGTCCGCCATCCAGCCGGAGCCTCTTCCCCGACGACGTCGTCCACAGCAACACCCGACGTCCCTCATCCACTGTACCGGATGAGGATCCGTCGTCGATCTGGTCATCCCGTCGGTTCAGCCACCCCGTCCTCCACCTCCAAGGAGCTGCCCCGACGTTCCCCTCGTCTTTCGCACCACCTCCATTCCCACACCCCCGTCTTCACCTGCACCATCGGAATAGCATCATCATTACCGTTTCCTCGGATGAAGTTGCGGGCTAATCGGTGCCACCAAAGAGGTTGTACACTAATCGCCGAATTTTCTTCTTGATTCGATCTCATGGTGCTGTCGGCGCTCGGTCCTGAGCCGACACGGCGAGGGTCCATCCACGCCGACGTCACCGGCCACTTCCTCCACGGCGTCGCTCCCTCGGCGGCGACGTCCACATGAGTAGGAGCTTCTGGTGCTTTAGCTCTCGCTCGCGCTGCTACTATGCTCTTGCTCTCGGTCCCCTACCTGGTCTGCTCTTGCTCTTGCTCTTTCTCGCGCTGCTGCTCTCGCTCTTGCTCTTGCTCGCACTGCTGCTCTCGTTCTCGCTCTTGCTTGCGATGCTGCTCCGATTTAGCTACACGTCAGTCGACTGAATTGAATTTTGGGTCGGTCGATTTTCAGGGGATGGGGGGCTCGCCAGAGTTAAGGAAGAACCAGCCACAGCGGGGAGGAGGGCTCACCGGAGAGGTACCCTACTACCTATATTAGGATTCAGGGTGGGGGCGGTGGTCGCCGGCGGTGGTGTGGGGATCGCCGGAGAAAAAGCTCCGCACGGGGGGCCTATAGGGATGGTCGGGGCGGCGGCGGACTAGTGGTGGGGAGTGTTTCTGGGGCGGCGCACTGCCAGCCGCGGGCGGCGGGGGGGCGGTCGTTTGGCCGGTGGTGGCTGGCGGCTCAGGGGGGTGGAGGTTGAAGATGAACTGCAGGCCCTTGATTTCGTATCCAACGCCTGCAAAATCGACTGACCAGAGATGAAAAAGTCAGTCGACTAACTTGTAGCCTCACCTCTAGTGCGTTCAGTTTCGACAGTAAAATTCAGTTTCGATAGCAAAATTCAGTTTCGACTGTTAAGTTCAGTTTTGACAGTAAAATTCAGTTTCGACAGCAAAATTCAGTTTTGACAGTTAAGTTCAGTTTTGACAGTTAAATTCAGTTTCAACAGTTTAGTTCAGAGATGAGCAGCTGATGTATACATCTAGCACTTTGTGGTTATGTATTTTACGTCATCTATTGGAGATGCTATTAGAATTCCACTCAGGTTAACGTTGTCTCTCTTGTCCTGCTTCAGCCTCGGCATCGTACAACTCACCGGAGCTGCTCCAACGACGAAACCCTCCATCATAGCGGAGCAGTACCTCGGGCTCCATCTCCAGACGCCTAAGATCTTCTTCCCCTCCTCCGACAGCCAAGTCAGCCGGAGCATCCTCACTGGCCAACCCAATCATGCTGAGATCAACATGGCTTCGCCAAAGAGGTTGTACACTTCTTGTGGTTTGACTTAATCTCAACATGCTTCTTTGCATCCTATGATTTTCCAATTCTTGTGAACCAAACACCCAGATTGGCAGAAATCTTGTGTTTTTAAAGTCTCTGTGTTGCACGTGCATTCCTATCATATTCCTGTCTATTTCCTATCCCTGCATTGTTAGAATCCTCAAATTTATACAAGCCCTTACACAATTACTTCTATTACAAATATGTGTCAAAGAAAACCTTGTGTGGTTTGTCCTGCTCCTGCGGTGCTGTGTTCCACCCCAGCTCAGCTGCTCCAACGACGGAAGGGTTCACCACACCAGTGATCCGCTCTCCAGACTATCTTTCGCCGCCTCAGATCTTCTTCCCCGCCGCCGGCAGCCACAACAACTGCATTACCATCATCAACTGAGCAGATGACCTTGAGGACTACATGGGTCTGCAAGAGAGGTCGCACTCTTCCATGTCTGCTTATGTTATGCATCCCTTAATATGATGACATGCTACTTTATCGTCGTGTTCACCTATTAGACTCCGACTCAGGTCCAAACTTATGCTGAAACTTGAGTTTTTAAATGGTTGTGGGGTACATATTGGGGTAGCAATCAGTACTATCTGTCTACTATCTGGTTAATCTCGGGTGTCTACTATGAGTTTCATATTGGGTGCAAATAAACATTAAAGGAGCCATTATCTATACTTTTTAACTAAAGCTATTATCTTCCTGCTATCATTTGTTTTGGGTCTATCCACAGTTTGCTACCATCACTCTAGATTTGTGCATGCACTCCTTACATAATCTCATTATGTTTTATTCCTATGCATGTCAGTTATTGTACACAATGGAACTGAACATGTAGAGCAAAAGAGACGAGCCTTGCGTGGCAATAAAATTTCATGCAGACGTCGCTCCATGGTGGGCACAAAGGCAGCCCCCCTCCACCCATTTCAGATCGTACAAGAGGAAGATAACTGTTCTGAGGGGGATTTAGAAGTAGAAGACCACTCCTATTTACTCCATGAGGTCTTCGCTCTAACTTGGCATGCTGATGTTGGTAATATCATGCATATGGTGCCTTGCATTTCTTACTGTACACATCAAAGATGTCATCTGCTTAGTTTAGACATGCTTTGTGTCAATGCCATCTGTTTAGTTTGTTTATCGTATATGTGAATCATGCAATGCATGTTGATTAGCCAGGCATCATATATGTGAATTTTGCAATGCCACCCTGGTTAGCCAGTCATCTTATATGTGAATTATATCATGACATCATTTTTTATTACGTGTTAAATTTGTCAACAATTTTAGTACCTTCAATTACTCTTCCTATGCATCAGCCATTCGGCACGGTCATGGAAAAATCTGGAGTGGAAACAAGGTCTTCAGAGCAGACAATGCTATCTGACGAAGCGCATGTCTTGCTGGTTACAGATAGCTCCTCAGATGAGGATTCAGAGACAGATGACCGGTCCTATTCCCCCCCCCTGAGGTGCATGCTCTAACTTGGCAGGGTTATGATGCTCATATCGTGCGTATGGTATCTTGCATTGCCATGTCATTTTCTTAGTTTAGAATGCTTTGTGTGAATGCCACATGTTTAGTGTCTAATTACCATATATGTGAATTATGCAATGCCATCTTGTTGCCAGACATTATATATGTGAATTATGCAATGCTATCTTGCTGGAAGGCATTATATATGTGAATTATGCAATGCCATGCTGTTCAGCCAAGCGTCATATATGTGAATTATATTGTGTCGTCCTTTTTTTGTATTTCTCATTGCTTTTGTCGACAATGTTTGTATATTCAACTGCTCTTCCTGTGCATCAGCCATTTGAATTGGTGATGGAGAAAGCTGGAGTGAAAACAAGGTCTTCAGAGCAGACAATGCTACCTGGTGAAGCAGATATCTTGCTGGTTATAGATAGCTCTTCAGAGGAGGATTCAGAGGCAGATGACCAGTCCTATTATCCCCCTGAGGTGTATGCTCAAACTTGGCAGGGTTATATTACTCATATCATGCATATGTTGTATTGCAATGCTTAGTTTTTACATCATATACACGATATTGAATGCCATCTCCTTAGTTGACTCATCATATATGCGATTGCCCTCTGCTCGCTTCCTTAGTATATAAATCATATATTTGAATTATATCATGCCATGATGTTTACATAGACAGCATGTATCTGAATTATGGCATGCCAACCCATTTTCTAAAGACATAATATAGTTATATCATCTCATCATGTTCACATAGTCATCATATTTTGAATTATGTCATTCTATCTGTGAATTATATCATGCCATCATGTTTCCATCGACGACATGTTTGTGATTTATGGCATGCCAACCACTTTAATAGACACATCGTATAGTTATATCATGTCATCCTGTTTACATAGTCATCATATTTTGAAATATGTCATTCTATCCTATTTAGTTAGCCATCATACATGTGAAATTGTTTCATGCTATCCTGTTTAATTAGCCATCATATATGTGAAATTATGTCCTGCTATTCTGTTTGGTTAGACAACATAAATGTGAATTATTTCATGCCCTATTTTCTTCCCTACTATCCATTGCACCTATCTATCCTACAATGTATGTACATTCAATTATGTTTCTTGTTTATCAGCCATTTCAATTGGAGGGGGTGATGGCAGTATCTGTGGGAGTAAAAACACGGTCTTCAGAAAAGATCATGCTGCCTATCGATGGAGATAGAACCACGATTGTACTTGCCCAAGAACGAGCACCAACACACAAAACCCAGACTCACGCAGATTGTACCCCTACCCAGTTGGACAGAGAACCAGCTACGCCCCTTCTAACCCCAACCCCAACGGATAGTAACCCAGTTTCCGTTGACACAACACCATCTCCACCACAGAGCACCCAAACACGAGCAGTTCGTAAGGCAACTGTAGTGCCCAAAGCACGACGACCACCACTCCAAACCCCAAGTCAACGCTTAAAGCAGAAGAAGAATTGTTCTCAGGTCAGGTTCCGTAGCTATGGTTCATACTACTTTACTCTTGCATCACTTTATTTACTCATACCAACTAATTTCAAATTTGAAGGATGCAATTGAAATTCCAATGGCGCAACAAGTATATTTTAAACCTGTTTCTTTAACGTGTTTGCTGTTGTAACTTGCTCTATGTTGATTTCAGTTTCAATTGAATAAACAGTATATTCTCATGCCATGCATCTTACAAGTGTTGTTATTATTGTGTAGTTTCCCACACTTATATTCTGTCTAAGCTGCTTTGTTTTAAATAGATATGATTCAAACTATATCTATCTTGATTTGGCAACACAAACTAGAATGATATAGACCATACAGTGACCATACTACATAGATATAAGTTTGTTTCATGCTGTTATCCTGTCCACCTTACTACTGAACTGGTTTACCAAAATGAGTTTCATATACTACATTGTAAACCTGTGATGTGTTTGTTTGTTTCTCTTTTAGAATGTGGATGAAATATTGGAGAAGGGTACCCCGTTATGCAATGGTACAGGAAGTAATGCAGATAAGGTTCAAGATAGTGGGACATCCCTGTTGGTCTCCAAGAAAGCTGATAAAAACTATATTGAAGACACTGAGATAACCCGAAAGTCCTGTCTTGATGTAGTGTTCGAGTTACTGGCTACTAATCCTGGCACCAGCTCTTCGAACTCGCTGCCTGAATCAGTTCGTCTTCTTGAGTCTCAACTTCAAGTTGAAAGACATCGATCAGATGTTATGTGCAGGAAGTGGAAGGACTGAGGAAGTCCCTGCAGAATTCAGATGCATACTTTCTAGTGCAACAACAAGTGCTAGGGGATTTAAGCGCCAAACAAGAGAAAGTTAATAAGCTTGCTAAGCATCTTGCCACCATTATGCGTACCCAGGATATTGTTTCTTGAGCTCTTCTGAAGTGGTTTCAGTTCTGGACTTGTTTTGCTACGGCGTTTATATGTTGCTTTGTTCCCTATATTTGCACTGGTGGCGAACTTTGATGCCTAGTGGATGTAATATGTGTAATAGCCGTGATAGCCTAGCGTAAGTTGCTTGCCTATTTATTTCCTTATTGTCTTGTTTATTTGTTTTCTTGTAGTCAGTGCAGTTCTTTTTCCGCGGTTTGCTAGTGGCCGCAATAGCCTATTTTTTAAAACTAGGCCACATTAACCATGTGCTACATATTTACTGTAGTTAACATGGGCCTCCTACGGGCCGTAGAAACAATGGGCCTTCTAAGGGCCGTAGAAACAATGGGCCTTCTACGGGGCGTAGAAACAATGGGCCTTATACAGGCTGTAGACATAATGGGCCCTCTATGAGCCGTATCATTGATGGGCCTTCTACGGGCCGTATGATCGGTTGGCCAAACATGGGCTAATAACAGACCACATTATGGCCATAAATGGGCTAGAGTTGAAATCATCCGTTCATGCGCCGACCATAATGGGTCGTCGTTAATCGGCCGTATTTGATGATGCTATGAAAACGGCCCAACGTATTAACGGGCCACAAACGGGCCAACTATAACCACGGGCTGAATTTGGCCCACAAGTAGAAAATGACAGTAACGGGCCGAAAGTAAACAAATGCTGGAAATGAGCCCAAGAATAAATGGGCCCTGAGAAGGCCGAAAGATAACATGGGCTGGAAATGGCCCAATGGTATAATGGGTCGTTAACGGGTATAATGTGATACACTGTTCATTACGGGCCAGTTTTACCATGGGTCGTTAATGGGCTGAGGGTTACTAAGGGCCTCATATGGGCCGAAAGACGCCATGGGCCATACATGGGCGGAAGTTAAAACGGGCTGGAACTATATTGGACAGCCCAGATGACGCTATTGGGCCTAATTCGGATAGGCCGTAAACGGGCCCTGGGTTAGCAGGCTATAAATGGGCTATATGCGAACAAGCCGTTAACAGGCTTGCCATGGGCCGGCCCGCCACCTTTTGACCAAGTCAAACGGGCCAGCCTTTTCACAGGAATGGGCCTCTGTTGGGCCATGCCACGTGTCGACGTATCATAGGCGCTTTGGGTCCAATGATTGGATGACATCTGTCCCAATGGCGAGACGACACGTGTTCCCTCCAGCCAATGATGATTTTACACATGGAAAATCCCCATTGGTCGGGGCTGTTAACGGGTTATCGGATCCAAAACCGGACCCGATAGCTTAATGGCGTTCCGTTACAGTGGATGCCACGTGTCGGTCACCCTTGATGAAAGCACTTCTGTGACACGCGATTTATCGTCATGGAAGTGGACACTTCCATGATGATAATTTTGGTAATGTCATGGAACACTTCTACGACAGCACAGGTATGGCTATCTTGATTCTGTCATAAATTTGTCATGGATGTATATGCATGACAGAAAATGTGACCTACTGTGACAAACACGTATCATCACGGAAGTGTATTTTTTTTGTAGTGACTCCTCGTACATTCAGTACCAGCATCCATTTTATTTGATACAGGTGCATCACATTCATTCATGTCAGAGGATTTTGCATTCATGCATGGCATTAAAAGCAAAGACATGAACGCTTCGCTATTAGTACACACCCCCGCATGCCAATGTGGAACCTCCATGATTTGCAACGACGTCCCTGTTGAAATCGAAGGACTAGAATTCCTTGTATCTCCCATCGTACTAAAGTCCTGTAGCATTGACCTCATTCTGGGAATGGATTGGTTGAAATCGCATATTGCTTCTATAGTTTGCACCACAAAGACCGTCCATCTGCTACACCCTTCTAATGAAATAATTACTTACCAGGCTCATCTAGTTCAAAATGACGAGGCACGGCTTTATGCCTTGAATGCATTGAATGCTGCACCACTCGAGGGCATTGAAAACATTCCCGTCGTTTGTGGATTCCAAGACGTCTTTTCGGAAGAACTTCCCGGGATTCCCCCTACTAGAGCTGTCGAATTCATCATCGAATTGAAACTAGGCACCACCCCTATAGCCAAACGACCCTACAAGATGTCGCCGCATGAACTCATTGAGCTTAAGGAGGAAATCGACAAATCTCTTAGCAAAGGTTTCATCGTCCTAGTTGCTCTCCCTGGGGAGAACCTTCTCTCTTTGTTAAGAAGAAGGATGGGACGAACCGATTAGTCCAAGACTATCATCCTATTAACCAAGCCACTATTCAGAACAAATATCCCCTCCCTCGGATCAATGATCTTTATGATCAACTGGCTGGTTCATCAATGTTCTCCAAACTCTACTTGAGGTTGGGTTACCACCAGATCCGTGTTCGTGAAGAGGATATCTCAAAGACCACCTTCGTGACTCGGTATGGATCATACGAGTACACCGTCATGTCATTCGGCTTAACGAATGCTCCTGCCACCTTTTCTCATCTGATGAACTACATATTCATGGATTACCTCGACAAGTTCGTCATTGTTTACCTGGATGATATCCTTGTATTTTCCAAGAACAAAGAATAACATGATGAACATCTTCGTGTTGTGCTGGAAAAGCTTCGAGAGCATCAACTCTACGCTAAGTATTCCAAGTGTGAATTCTGGCTACCCTAAGTAACCTATCTTGGGCATGTCATCTCCAAGGATGGTATTGCCGTCAACCCTGAACGAGTCTAGGCTATTCTCGGTTGGACTCCTCCGAAGAATGTCAAGCAAGTAAGAAGTTTTCTCGGTCTCGCCAGCTATTGCCGTCGATTCGTCGAGAACTTCTCCAAGATCGCTAGGCCTCTGACTAATCTGTGCATAAGGGCGTCAAGTTCCAATAGACCGACAAGTGCCAGGAAAGTTTCCAGGCGCTCAAAGACAAGTTGACTTCTGCCCCAGTGCTAGCTCCACCTAATACTAAGATGGACTTCGTCATTTACTGCGACGCTTCCTGTCAAGGATTAGGCTGTGTCCTAATGCAAGAGCGCAGAGTGATTGCTTATGCCTCTCGTCAACTGCGCCCTCATGAAGAAAACTACCCAGTTCACGACCTCGAGCTTGCTGCTGTCATTCATGCTCTGAAGCAGTGGCGACATTACCTTCTCGGTAATCGTTGTGAGATCTTCACCGACCACCAAAGTCTGAAGTATATGTTTACTCAGCCAGATCTGAACCTCCGTCAGCAGAGATGGATGGAGACTGTTGCAGACTTTGACGTGGGTATATCCTATACCCCAGGCAAGGCTAATGTAATGGATGATGCCTTGAGCCGCAAGTCTTACTGAAACCACCTGCAGGTTCACAAAGTTCAGCCCTCGCTTGTTGAAGAATTCAGAAAGCTGAACCTCCATATAGTTCCTCCGGGTGCATTCACTCCCCCTCCCCCCGAGTGCCACAAGATGAACCTCCATGTTGTTTCCCAGGGTTCTCTCAATACCCTGGCTGCTAAACCTGATCTCATGGACAGCATCAAAACACTACAGAATTATGACTCTCAAGCCCACAAGATTAAGCGCTACCTCGCTGAAGGAAGGCCCTCGTTCTTCACTATTGCTAATGATGGCATCTTGTACTTCAAGGGCCGCCTAGTGGTGCCATGTTCAGAGGAAAACCATGATATGACACAGGAGGTTATGAAGAAGCTCATGATACGCCTCTATCTATCCATCCTGGTAGCACAAAGATGTACCAAGACATCCGTTAGAGATTCTGGTGGTCTAATATGAAGCAAGACATTTCTCATTATGTTGCTGAGTGTGACATTTGCCGTCGTATCAAGGCAGAGCATCAAAGGCCTGCTGGAACTTTGCAACCTATCTCTATTCCTAAATGGAAATGGGACCATGTCGAGATGGACTTCGTCACCGGATTTCCCAAGTCACAGAAAGGTAATGATGCTATTCTTGTCGTCATTGACCGGCTTTGTAAGGTCGCACATTTTATCGCGGTCAAAGAAATAATCACTGCTAGTCAGCTTGCAACTCTCTACATGTCCAGAATTGTTTCACTTCATGGTATTCCTCTAGTTATCAGTTCGGACCATGGTAGCTTGTTCACTTCAAGATTCTGGGCAAGTTTCCAAGAAGCTATGGGAACTCATCCATCGTTCAGTACTGCGTTTCATCCTCAGTCGCAAGGACATGTTGAACATGTCAACCAAGTTCTCGAAGACATGCTTCAATCTTGTGTAATTTCCTTCGGCAAGAAATGGGAGGAATCTCTTCCGTATGCCGAGTTCTCTTATAATAATAGCTATCAAGCTAGTCTGAAGATGGCTGCTACCTCTTGAGCACTGCGTTGGATTTCCTTGAAGAGGAAAGGATGATGCAGCAAAGTAGTGTAAGTATTTCCCTTAGTTTTTGAGAACCAAGGTATCAATCCAGTAGGAGGCTACATGAGAGTCCCTCATACCTGCACAAAACAAATAACTCCTTGCAGCCAACGCGATAAGGGGTTGTCAATCCCTTCACGCTCACTTACGAGAGTGAGATCTGATGGATATGATAGAATAATATTTTTGGTATTTTTTTGATAAAGATGCAAAGTAAAATAAAAGCAAAGGAAATAACTAATTATTGGGAGATTAATATGATGAAAATAGACCCGGGGGCCATAGGTTTCACTAGTGGCTTCTCTCAAGAGCATAAGTATTTTACAGTGGGTGAACGAATTACTGTTGAGCAATTGATAGAATTGGGCATAGTTATGAGAATATCTAGGTATGATCATGTATATAGGCATCACGTCTGAGACAAGTAGACCGACTCCTGCCTGCATCTACTACTATTACTCCACTCATCGACCGCTATCCAGCATTCATCTAGATTATTAAGTTCATGAAAACAGAGTAACGCCTTAAGCAAGATGACATGATGTAGAGGGATAAATTCATGCAATATGATAAAAAAAACCATCTTGTTATCCTCGATGGCAACAATACAATACGTGCCTTGCTGCCCCTACTGTCACTGGGAAAGGACACCGCAAGATTGAACCCAAAGCTAAGCACTTCTCCCATTGCAAGAAGGATCAATCTAGTAGGCCAAACCAAACTGATAATTCGAAGAGACTTGCATAGATAACCAATCATACATAAAATAATTCAGAGAAGATTCAAATATTGTTCATAGATAATCTGATCATAAACCCACAATTCATCGGTCTCAACAAACACACCGCAAAAAGAAGATTACATCGAATAGATCTCCACAAGAGAGGGGGAGAACATTGTATTGAGATCCAAAAAGAGAGAACAAGCCATCTAGCTAATAACTATGGACCCGAAGGTCTGAAGTAAACTACTCACACTTTATCAGAGAGGCTATGGTGTTGATGTAGAAGCCCTCCGTGATGGATGCCCCCTCCGGCGGAGCTCCGGAACAGGCCCCAAGATGGGATCTCGTGGATACAGAAGGTTGTGGCGGCGGAATTAGGGTTTTGGCTCTGTATCTGATCGTTTGGGGGTACGTAGGTATATATAGGAGGAAGGAGTACGTCGGTGGAGCAACAGGGGGCCCACGAGGGTGGAGGGCGCGCCTTGGGGAGGGGGGGGGGGTAGGCACGCCCCCCTACCTCGTGGCTTCCTCCTTTATTTCTTGACGTAGGGTCCAAGTCTCCTGGATCATGTTTGTTCCGAAAAATCTCGTTCCCGAAGGTTTCATTCCGTTTGGACTCCGTTTGATATTCCTTTTCTTCAAAACCCTAAAATAGGCAACAAAAAACAGCAATTCTGGGCTGGGCCTCCGGTTAATAGGTTAGTCCCAAAATTAATATAAAAGTGGATAATAACGCCCAATAATGTCCAAGACAGTAGATAATATAGCATGGAGCAATCAAAAATTATGGATACATTGGAGATGTATCAAGCATCCCCAAGCTTAATTCCTGCTCGTCCTCGAGTAGGTAAATGATAAAAAAGATAATTTTTGATGCAGAGTGCTACTTGGCATAATTCCAATGTAATTCTTCTTAATTGTGGTATGAATATTCAGATCCGATAGATTCAAGATAAAAGTTCATATTGACATAAAAATAATAATACTGCAAGTATACTAACTAAGCAATTATGTCTTCTCAAAATAACATGACCAAAGAAAGTTCATCCCTACAAAATCATATAGTTTAGTCATGCTCCATTTTCATCACACAAGAATGCTCTCATCATGCACAACCCCGATGACAAGCCAAGCAATTGTTTCATACTTTAGTAATCTCAAACCTATAAACTTTCATGCAATATATGAGCGCGAGCCATGGACATAGCACTATGGGTGGAATAGAATAGGGTGATGGGGGTTATGTGGAGAAGACAAAAAAGGACAAAGTCTCACATCAACGAGGCTAATCAATGGGCTATGGAGATGCCCATCAATTGATGTTAATGCAAGGAGTAGGGATTGCCATGCAACGGATGCACTAGAGCTATAAATGTATGAAAGCTCAATAAAAGAAACTAAGTGGGTGTGCATCCAACTTGCTTGCTCACGAAGACCTAGGGCACTTGAGGAGGCCCATTGTTGGAATATACAAGCCAAGTTCTATAATGAAAAATTCCCACTAGTATGACAAAACAAAAAAACTCTCTATCATGAAGATTATGGTGCTACTTTGAAGCACAAGTGTGGCAAAGGATAGTAGCACAAGTGTGGCAAATGATTACAACTCGATGCTAGAACAAAAGATGACTCTATATGAATGCCTCCAGCGGTGTACCAGGATATGCAATGAACTAAGAGTAACATGTATGAAAGAATTATGAATGGTGGCTTTGCCACAAATACTATGTCAACTACATGATCATGCTAAGCAATATGACAATGATGAATGTGTCATGATAAACAGAATGGTGGAAAGTTTCATGGCAATATATCTCGGAATGGCTATGGAAATGCCATAATAGGTAGGTATGGTGGCTGTTTTGAGGAAGATATAAGGAGGTTTATGTGTTAAGGAGTGTATCATATCATGGGGTTTGGATGCACCGGCGAAGTTTGCACCAACTCTCAATGTGAGAAAGGGCAATGCACGGTACCGAAGAGGCTAGCAATGATGGAAGGGTGAGAGTGCGTATAATCCTTGGACTCAACATTAGTCATAAGGAACTCACATACTTATTGCAAAAATCTACAAGTCATCAAAAACCAAGCACTACGCGCATGCTCCTAGGGGGATAGATTGGTAGGAAAAGACCATCGCTCGTCCCCGACCGCCACTCATAAGGAGGACAATCAAAGAACACCTCATGTTTCAAATTTGTTACATAACCTTTACCATACGTGCATGCTATGGGACTTGCAAACTTCAACACAAGCATTTCTCAAATTCACAACTACTCAACTAGCACGACTTTGATATTATTACCTCCATATCTCAAAACAATCATCAAGCATCAAACTTCTCTTAGTATTCAAAACACTCATAAGAAAAAATTTACTAATCTTGAATACCTAGCATATTAGGATTATTTAAGCAAATTACCATGCTATTTAAGACTCTCAAAATAATATAAGTGAAGCATGAGAGATCAATAGTTTCTATAAAACAAATCCACCACCGTGCTCTAAAAGATATAAGTGAAGTACGAGAGCAAAACTATATAACTCAAAAGATATAAGTGAAGCACATAGAGTATTCTAACAAATTCCAAATCATGTATGGTTCTCTCAAAAGGTGTGTACATCAAGGATGATTGTGGTAAACTAAAAAGCAAAGACTCAAATCATACAAGACACTCCAGGCAAAACACATATCATGTGGTGAATAAAAATATAGCTCCAAGTAAAGTTACCGATGGAAGTAGACGGAAGAGGGGATGCCTTCCGGGACATCCCCAAGCTTTGGCCTTTAGGTGTCCTTAGATTATCTTGGGGGTGCCATGTGCATCCCCAATCTTAGGCTCTTGCCACTCCTTGTTCCATAATCCATCAAATCTTTACCCAAAACTTGAAAACTTCACAACACAAAACTTAAAGTAGAAAATCTCGTGAGCTCCGTTAGCGAAGGAAAACAAAAGACCACTTCAAGGTACTGTAATGAACTCATTCTTTATTTATATTGGTGTTAAAGCTACTGTATTACAACTTCTCTATGGTTTATAAACTATTTTACTAGCCATAGATTCATCAAAATAAGCAAACAACACACGAAAAACAGAATCTGTCAAAAAGAGAACAGTCTGTAGTAATCTGTAGCTAGCGCAAGATATGGAACCCCAAAACTTCTAAAATAAATTTCTGGACGAGAGGAATTTATCTATTAATCATCTTCAAAAATAATTAACTAAATATCACTTTTCAAATAAAAATGGAAGCAGTTCTCGTGAGCGCTAAAGTTTCTGTTTTTTACAGCAAGATATCAAGACTTTCCCCAAGTCTTCCCAACGGTTCTACTTGGCACAAACACTAATTAAACACAAAAAACACAACCAAAAAAGAGTCTAGATAAATTATTTATTACTAAACAGGAGCAAAAAGCAAGGAATGAAAATAAAATTGGGTTGCCTCCCAACAAGCGCTATCGTTTAACGCCCCTAGCTAGGCATAAAAAGCAAGGATAGATCTAGGTATTACCATCTTTGGTTTTAGGGAAAAAGAGAGCGAACTTGTTATATATGTAATTAATCTTTCTATTTTGACAAATTACATGGCCATTAATGGTAGAATAAAGATTAAGAATGTTGCAGAAATTGGCATCTTGGCTAGCTTTTATCTCTTTAATAGATTCGTTTTGGTAAGAAAGCAAAAGAGATGTGATTTCAGCTTTCTCGTTAATGGGGTGCCCAAAAATAGTTTTCATCCTCTCATAGGTATCTATAGGGTCCCCTTCAAGAAAACCCTCTTCAAAAATAGAGTCTAAAACTTGTTTGAATGAAGCGGGCAGCCCAACATAAACGCTTTTTAAGTAAACCTCAATTAGATATTGGGGTACAAAGCTAGCCCGGATCCTTAACAGCCTATCCCAAGCATCTTTCAAAGATTCATCGAGTAAATATAGAAAAATGCCAGAATCATCTTCATCAAAATTACTAAGGTTCTCATTGATAACTCCGGCAAGTTTTTCCATAGCATTCCGATTTATGAGTTTAGATAAGATAGCAGGATTGTCTAAAGCACTAGAACTTGGGAGAGAACCCCCAATTCTTTTTGGTTCCGACATGGCGAGGGAAAAGCGGGTGAAAGGAGGCAAATAGAGAAAGAGAGGGAGGATAGAGGGAGAGAGGGCGAATAAAACGGCAAGGGTGAAGTGGGGGAGAGGAAAATGGCAAATAATGTAATGCGGGAGATAGGGGTATGTGATGGGTACTTGGTATGTTGACTTTTGCGTAGACTCCTCGGCAAGGGCGCTAGAAATCTTCTTGCTACCTCTTGAGCACTGCGTTGGATTTCCTTGAAGAGGAAAGGATGATGCAGAAAAGTAGCGTAAGTATTTCCCTCAGTTTTTGAGAACCAAGGTATCAATCCAGTAGGAGGCTACGCGCGAGTCCCTCGTACCTGCACAAAACAAATAACTCCTCGGAACCAATGAGATAAGGGGTTGTCAATCCCTTCACGGTCACTTACGAGAGTGAAATCTGATAGATATGATAGAATAATATTTTTGTATTTTTTGATAAAGACGCAAAGTAAAATAAAAGCAAAGGAAATAACTAAGTATTGGAAGATTAATATGATCAAGATAGACCCGGGGGCCATAGGCTTCACTAGTGGCTTCTCTCAAGAGCATAAGTATTTTACGGTGGGTGAACGAATTACTGTTGAGCAATTGACATAATTGAGCATAGTTATGAGAATATCTAGGTATGATCATGTATATAGGCATCACATCCGAGACAAGCAGACCGACTCCTCCCTGCATCTACTACTATTACTCCACTCATCGACCGCTATCCAACAAGCATCTAGAGTATTAAGTTCATGAAAACAGAGTAACGCCTTAAGCAAGACATGATGTGGAGGTATAGACTCATGCAATATGAAGAAAACCCCATCTTGTTATCCTCGATGGCAACAATACAATACGTGCCTTGCCGCCCTTACTGTCACCGGGAAAGGACACCGCAAGATTGAACCCAAAGCAAAGCACTTCTCCCATTGCAAGAAAGATCAATCTAGTAGGCCAAACCAAATTGATAATTCAAAGATACTTGCAAAGATAACCAATCGTACATAAAAGAATTCATAGAAGATTCAAATATTATTCATAGATAGACTTGATCATAAACCCACAATTCATCGGTCTCAACAAACACCCCGCAGAAAGAAGATTACATCGAATAGATCTCCACAAGAGAGGGGGAGAACATTGTATTGAGATCCAAAAAGAGAGAAGAAGCCATATAGCTAATAAATATGGACCCAAAGGTCTGAAGTAAACTACTCACACTTCATCGGAGAGGCTATGGTGTTGATGTAGAAGCCCTCCGTGATGGATGCCCCCTCCGGCGGAGCTCCGGAGTAGGCCCCAAGGTGGGATCTCGTGGATACAGAAGGTTGCGGCGGTGGAATTAGGGTTTTGGCTCCATATCTGATCATTTGGGGGTACGTAGGTATATATAGGAGGAAGGAGTACGTCGGTGGAGCAACAGGGGGCCCACGAGGGTGGAGGGCGCGCCTAGGGGGTAGGCACGCCCCCTACCTCGTGGCTTCCTCCTTTATTTATTGACGTAGGGTCCGGGTCTCCTGGATCATGTTCGTTCCGAAAATCACGTTCCCGAAGGTTTCATTCCGTTTGGACTCCGTTTGATATTCCTTTTCTTTGAAACCGTAAAATAGGCAAAAAAAATAGCAATTCTGGGCTGGGCCTCCGGTTAATAGGTTAGTCCCAAAAATAATATAAAAGTGGATAATAAAGCCCAATAATGTCCAAAACAGTAGATAATATAGCATGGAGCAATCAAAAATTATTGATACATTGGAGACGTATCAATGGCCCCCTTCGAAGTGTTATATGGACGAAAGTGTCGGACCGCTCTGAACTGGTTAGAAACTGGGGAACGTCCACTCTTCGGTCCGGATATTATCCAACATGCCGAAGAACAAGTCCGCACTATTCGTGAGAATCTCAAGATTGCTCAGTCACGTCAGAAGAGTCAGTATGACCGTCATCATAAAGACATGGTCTGTCAACCTGGCGAAAAGGCTTATCTTCGAGTTACACCAATGAAGGGTGCTCACCGCTTCGGGATCAAGGGCAAGCTAGCTCCTCGCTATATTGGCCCATTCACTATTCTTGAAAGGCATGGAAAAGTGGCATATCAATTGGAGCTTCCATCAAACCTTTCTCAGGTTCATGATGTGTTCCACGTGTCATAGCTCCGCCGTTGCTTCAAGGACCCAATCCGAGCAGTGGATCATGAAGTGCTCGAATTGCAACAGGAACTCTCCTATAAAGAGCATCCGGTCCGCATTCTCGACCAAGCCGAACGCCGCACACGTCAGAAGGCAATCAAGTTCCTCAAGGTCTAGTGGTCGCATCACTCCGAAGATGAAGCCACTTGGGAGCGCGAGGACGGCCTGCGTGATGAATACCCCACACTGTTTCCTTCTACCTCCTAAATCTTGGGATGATATTTCTTGTAGTGGAGGAGTTTTGTAACGCTCGGATAATTAAGTTACAGTAAAACTCTGCTAATGATGCCACGTCACTTCGGTTACTGTTGATAACCTCGTGTTGATTCGAAACCGATACCAAATTTCAAATACAAAATCGAGTCAAACAATATATTTTTTCAAATATTGAAATAAAAATGTTCGGTGGGTGCCAAATATTGCACTGGTAATTATTGTGGAGAAAACCCATTTTTAGAAGTTGCCTAAATATTTTAAAATGATTTAAAACATAAAAGGAAATAAATAAAAGAAAAGGAATAAAAACAGAAAAACAAAACAAAAGAGAAATGGAAAAGGAAAACACCCCCCACAGGGGCACGACCCAGTTGGCCTCAGCCGCCCGAACGGGCCGGGCCAACCGGCCACCCCCCACACCACTTACCCCCCCCCCCACGACGCGCCCCCTCCCCCGATCCAATCTGGATCGGGGCACGAACGGCTGCGACCCCGCCGCCGCCGCCGCAGGGACCACGCCGCCGCCTAGGACCTCCTCACCGGCCTGCCTCCCCGTCGACCCGTCATCTTCGTCCTCCTCCCCAAGCCCCGTTGCCCCGCTCCCTACGAACCCCGGTGAGACCCCGGCCCGCGCCCCCGAACCGCTCCGCCTCGCACTCGTCACCACGGTCACCGCCGCCCCACTCCAGCACGGTGCGCGCTCACCGCGCCTGCTGCTCGCCGTCCGCACTCGTGCACGTCGCTCGGGGCCACGCCCCATGCCCCGCCGCTCCCGGCCGCGTCCCTACGAGCCATCGCCGTGCCCGCTTCCTCTGCTGCTGCCCTTGCCGCCCCGCCGCGTGTAGTGCGCGCCTAGTGCTTGCCTGCGGTCACCCAGTGTGTACGCGGCACCGCGCTGCTCGCCTGCGACGGCCGCGTCCCGCTCCCCTGCTCTACTGTTGCTGCCTTGCTTGCTCCGCAGCCTGCTCCCCGGCCACACCCCGGCAGCCCAGCTCCGCTCGCGCAACCGTGCACCCGCGTCCGCCGCTTCTCCCGCGCTCGGCCCGCCCCCGTCGACAGCGTCCCGCCGCCCGTGCACACCACTGTGCCCTCGCGCCGTCCGCACCTCCAGCCCACGTCGCCTCGCGCCGCTTACCGTCTCCGCTGCCCCAGCCCGGCCGCGCCTAGCCGCGCCGTGGCCACCCCTTCCTTCCCCGGCGGCTGCGGCCGCCCGTTGCGGTGGTCGGCGACTCCTCGCCGTCCTCCCTGTGTTGGAATGGGCGAGCGCCCGTCGCCCGCATGCCCGAACCCGATAGGCCCCCTGGCCCAATGACAGCTGGGGCCCACCCCAGAATGTTATAAAATAGAATTAAATAATAATAATAAAATTAATTAATTAATTAAAGAATTAATTAACTTAATTAATTAAACTAAACAACTAATTAAACTAACTAAACATGATTAGTTAGTCTAGTCAATGATGAACGGGACCCACCGTCAGGTTGTCGAGTCAACATCCCTATTGACTACTGACGTCATGCTGATGTCAGCAAGCACTATTCTGGATAATGTTGAATTAAAATAATTAAATAAATGCTAAAATGATTTAAATCTTTTAAAATCAATATAAAATAAACCGTAGCTCAGATGGAAAAACTTTGTACATAAAGTTGCTTAGAACGACAAGACGAATCCTGATACACGCAACTTTCCCCCTTCGATTCATCTGTCCAAAAACGCGAAACACCAGGGATATTTTCCCGGATGTTTCCCCCCTTCACCGGTATCACTTCATACCGCATTAGGGCACACCTACCACCGCTACTTGTCATGTCATGCATCGTTATGCATCTGTTTGCATTGTATTCATTGTTTCTTCCCCCTCTTCTCTCCGGTAGACTATGAGACTGACGCCGATGCTGGTGCCCCGATCGACAACGCTGTTGACGACCCCTCTTTCTTGCCAGAGTAACAAGGCAAGCTCCCTCCTTGATCACCACATATCGCCTATTCTTCTCTCTATTGCTTGCATTAGAGTAGTGTAGCATGTTACTGCTTTCCGTTAATCCTATCCTGATGCATAGCATGTCATTGTTGCTAAAGTTATTGATACCTTACCTGCAATCCAAATTGCTTAGTATAGGATGCTAGTTTATCATCAGTGGCCCTACATTCTTGTCCGTCTACCATGTTATACTATCGGGGCGTGATCACTCGGGAGGTGATCGCGGGTATATGCATATTATATGATACTTGTGGTGACTAAAGTAGGGTCGGCTCGTAGAGTACCCGCGAGTGATTCACGGATTGGTATGAAAGGACGTTTGTCCCGACGGCCCTCTGAGTGGATCTTTGTGGCGGAGCGACATGGTAGGTGGAGACCACCTATGAGAGAGGTAGGCCTGGCCCTGTTCGGCATCCGTGGTTAATTCAATTAAAACGCCTAACGAGATCTGGGTATTTGATCTGAGTCTGGCCACTGGCCTATACGCACTAACCAACTATGCGGGAACAGTTATGGGCACTCGACGTCGTGGTATCAGTCGAAGCCTTGGTGATGTCAGCAACTGAGCGGCACGCGCCGGATTGGACAGTAAGACTGCTCTTGTATTAAGGGGGCTTGGTCTGCTTCCAGCCGCCCTCGCAACGTGCAGGTGTGCAATGGGCGATGGGCCCAGACCCTTGCGCCATAGGATTTAGACCGGTGTGCTGACCTCTCTGTTGTGCCTAGGTGGGGCTGCGACGTGTTGATCTTCCGAGGCTGGGCATGACCCAAAATAGTGTGTCTGGACAAAGGGGATCGAGCATGTTGGGAAATGTGGTGCACCCCTACAGGGAAGTTTATCTATTCGAATAGCCGTGTCCCTCGGTAAAAGGACGACCCGGAGTTGTACCTTGACCTTATGACAACTAGAACCGGATACTTAATAAAACACACCCTTCCAAGTGCCAAATACAACCAGTGATCACTCTCTCACAGGGCGACGAGGGGAGGATCGCCGGGTAGGGTTATGCTATGCGATGATACTTGGTGAACTTACCATCCACTCTCTTCTACATGCTGCAAGATGGAGGTTGCCAGAAGCGTAGTCTTCGATAGGTCTAGCTATCCTCCTCTTATTCTAGCATTCTACAGTTCAGTCCACATATGCTACCCTTCTCCATTTGATACCAATGCATACATATGTAGTGTAGCTCCTTGCTTGCGAGTACTTTGGATGAGTACTCACGGTTGCTTTGCTTCCCCTTTTCCCCCTTTCTATACCCCATTGTTGCGACCAGACGATGGAGCTCAGGAGCCAGACGCCACCGTCAATGATGACTCCTACTACTCTGGAGGTGCCTACTACTACGTGCAGGCCGCTGACGACGACCAAGAGTAGTTTAGGACGATCCCAGGCAGGAGGCCTGCACCTCTTTCGATATGTATCCCATTTTGTGCTAGCCATCTTATGACAACTTGTTTAACTTATGCTTGTACTCAGATATTGTTGCTTCCGCTGGCTCGTCTATGATCGAGCTCTTGTATTCGAGCCCTCGAGGCCCCTGGCTTGTAATATGATGCTTGTATGACTTACTTTTATTTGTAGAGTTGTGTTGTGATATCTTCCCATGAGTCCCTGATCTTGATCGTACACGTTTGTGTGTATTATCAGTGTATGATTGAATTGGGGGCATCACAGAACGTCACGTTGCATGGCCCCTTTTGATAGCGACCTTTATCATGCAGTATGTCGCTTTTATTATTCACCATCACAAGTTCGTGCAACACTCAATTTTCTCTTACACTAAATCTGCACTATTAGAAGCAATTTTTATTGCCCTTTTGCACTGATGATAACTTACTTGAGGGATCTTGCTCAATCCCTAGGTGGGTATAGTGGACTCTTGAAAATAAGATTTGGGTTTAATGGTTTTTGGATGCACAAGTAGTATCTCTACTTAGTGCGGATTTTTTGGCTAGCAAAGATAGGAGGCAAGCATCACATGTTAAAGGATCTATGACAATATGACTTCTATGTGAACATAAACAAACATAAATCATTAAGTTGTCTTTCTTGTCCAACGTCAACAATTTTGGCATACAATCTTTTGATGAGGACTCACACTCAACAAAGATTTCTGGGATAGTATATTTATATGTGAATCTTCTCTTCCCTTATTAATTCTTTCATGAGTTGCACCATTGACTAGTGCTATGTTTGTCAATGTATAATAAAATTTTCTACTTATACTTTTCCTTATGTGGTGCCATCACCTACCATAGGATTAGTATATAATCTTATTGATTTATTTCTTTCCTTTCTCTTTTTCCTTCTTTATTTGAAACATGAAAGTAAATAAAGAAAAAACTCAAACTAAACTTTATTATATAACTTGCACACAATTACAAGGATAGATCACTAAGCAAACTCTCAAGGAAAGAAAGGATCGAACTAACTTTTATTCATCTAATGCAAAAGATCGAACTAAAATAAGTAAAAGTAAAAAGATAATGGGATGATACAATACCGGGGCACCTCCCCCAAGCTTGGCGGAAGCCAGGGGAGTGCCCATACCCGATACTCAGTTCTCCTTTGGTGGTGAAGAAGATGATGGTGGTGATGAAGTAGAAATTTTGTACTCGGATTTCCATGGCAGTGGTGGTGGTGAGAAAGTGGAGGGTTTCCCCTTCGCTTCCTCTAGTTTCTGATGGAGAATAAAATTATCTATCCTCAACTCATCGTTATCCATCTCGAGTTTTATTATCTTCTTGCATAACGCCTCCATGCTCTCTTTTTGAACCAGGAGGAACCGATTCATCTTCTTCTTCGGAGGTCCAGCTATAGTGCCCCTCATCCCCATAGGACTTGGGGTTTGCGATGAAATCAGCAACATAGCTCTCACCCTCAGAGTATTGGGAAGACATATTTTCAGATCTAATGGGAAAGCAGCAAGAAAAGAGAACAGATGATTTCTCCGTGATACGGTGATCAGCAGGTTCAAGAAGTATATATAGTTTTTTTTATCTTGGAGGACAAGCATACGGGAGAAAAATGGAGTACGGAAGGTGTCCCAGGTGGGCACAACCCACCTGGGCGCGCCTTGCCTGGCGCGCCCTGGTGTCTTGTGTCCACCAGGGGACGCTTCCTGGAAAAGTTTATTTATTTCTAAAATTCTTAAATATTCCAAAACTAATAAAAATTATTTCTGCGGATTTTTCGGAGTCCATTTACTTACCGTATCATGTACCTCCTTATTTTCACGATTCTGGAGTGTTTCGGAAGGACTCTTTTATGTGTTCTTCCGGTGTCAAAGTTTGGATAATATTACTTTCAACGTTAATGGGCGTACCTGAGATATAATGCTTTATTCATTGCCCATTGAAAACCTTCGGGTTAGTACCTTCGGGATTATTTATTTTGATGGCTCCAGACCGATAAACCTCCTCGATGACATATGGGCCTTCCCATTTTGAGAGGAGTTTTCCTGCAAAGAATCTCAAATGAGAGTTGTACAAAAGAACATATTCTCCGACTTTAAACTCACGCTTTTGGATTCTTTTGTCATGCCATCTTTTAACTTTTTCTTTGAATAATTTTGCATTTTCATAAGCTTGGGTTCTCCATTCATCTAGAGAGTTAATATCAAATAACCTCTTTTCACCAGCCAGTTTGAACTCATAGTTGAGTTCTTTAACTGCCCAAAATGCTTTATGTTCTAACTCAAGAGGCAAATTACAAGCTTTTCCATAAACCATTTTATAAGGAGACATACCCATAGGATTTTTATATGCTGTTCTATAAGCCCAAAGTGCATCATCTAATTTCTTAGACCAATTCTTCCTGGACCTATTGCTAAGTTCAACTTGACCACTAGACTGAGG